>NC_088224.1:88025454-88032954 GCF_036934945.1 Oncorhynchus masou masou
ACTGATACACACCACTACAACTATTACACACATCACACCAACTATTACACACCATGACAACTATTCAACACCACGATAAAAATTACACACCACGACAACTATTACACACTACTACAACTATTGCACACCACAACAACTATTGCACACCACAACAACTATTATACACCATGACAACTAATACACACCACGGCAACTAATACACACAAACAACGACAACTATTACACACTGCAACAACTATTACACACAACGACAATTATTACACACAAACCACGACAACTATTACACACACACACCAAGACAACTATTACAGACTATGACAACTATAATACACCATGACAACTAATACACACCACGACAACTACTACACACAAACAACGACAACTATTACACACAAACAATGACAACTAATACACACCACGACAACTATTACACACCACGACAACTATTACACACCACGACAACTATTACACACCACGACAACTGTTACACACCACTACAACTATTACACACCACTACAACTATTACACACCACAACAACACACACACACAAACCACGACAACTATTACACACCATGACAACTATTACACACCACTACAACTATTACACACCACGACAACACACACACACACACACACACACACACACACACACACACACACACACACACACACACACACACAACCACTACAACTATTACACACCACGACAACTATTACACACACACACCACGACAACTAATACACACCACGACAACCATTACACACCACTACAACTATTACACACCACAACAACTAATACACACCACGACAACTATTACACACCACGATAACAATTACACTACACCACAACTATTACACACCACGACAACTATTGCACACCACGACAACTAATACACACCACTATAACTATTACACACCACTACAACTATTACACACCACGACAACTATTACACACCACAATAACAATTACACTACACCACAACTATTACACACCATGACAACTATTGCACACCACAACAACTAATACACACCACGACAACTATTACACACCACGACAACTTTTAAAACTATTACACACCACTACAACTAATACCAACCACAACAACTAATACACACCACGACAACTATTACACACCACGATAACAATTACACTACACCACAACTATTACACACCACGACAACTATTGCACACCACGACAACTATTACACACCACGGCAACTAATACACACCACTATAACTATTACACACCACTACAACTATTACACACCACGACAACTATTACACACCACGATAACAATTACACTACACCACAACTATTACACACCACGACAACTATTGCACACCACAACAACTAATACACACCACAACAACTATTATACACCACGACAACTTTTACAACTATTACACACCACTACAACTAATACAAACCACGACAACTAATACACACCATGACAACTATTACACACCACTACAACTATTACACACCACGACAACTATTACACACCACAACAACTATTACACACCACGACAACGATTACACACACACACACACCTAGACAACTAATACACACCACGACAACTATTACACACCACGACAACTATTACACACACACACCTAGACAACTAATACACACATAGACAACTAATACACACACACCATGACAACTAATACACACCACGACAACTATTACACACCACTACAACTATTACACACCACGACAACTATTACAACTATTACACACCACAACAACTATTACACACCACGACAACTATTACACACCACTACAACTATTACACACCAAAGAAACATCAAAAGGGGAAGAAAACGACTGCAATGATGCACTTTTTTTAAAACATTTTTTTAATTTTACCTTTATTTAACCAGGCAAGTCAATTAAGAACAAATTCTTATTTTCAATGACGGCCTGGGAACAGTGGGTTAACTGCCTGTTCAGGGGCAGAACGACAGATTTGTACCTTGTCAGCTCGGGGGTTTGAACTCACAACCTTGCGGTTACGAGTCCAACGCTCTAACCACTAGGCTACCCTGCCGCCCCACTTAACGACAGTACTTCTGCCATTGACTCAACATCATTAAGCAAGTCTTTTACATTTCTTAATGTACGTGCGAGTGTGAGCGCGCCGTGTGTGCGTTCACTGTAAGAGTGAGTGTATGTGTGTGTGTCACCTGTGTTTGAATGTATCTTGTTGTTATGTTGTGTTGTCTGGTAACCATGACGGACACCATAGTGATGACTGTAACCATCCAAAAACACAGAGAGGACAGCAACACACACACAAACAAACACACACACACAAACCATCATCACACACACACCATCATCAGCACACACACACACACACACACACACACACACACACACACACACACACACACACACACACACACACACACACACACACTGATATCTCATATTCGCAGTCCTCATTAGTATCAAAGCCCAGAGACATGAAAGGCAGTTTACCCTCCAGCATGTATTTGAATACAAACTCACACACATGTGTTTATACAAGTGTGTTTCTGTGACAGGGAGGAATGCATGTGTGTGTGTGTGTGTGTGTGTGTGCGTGCGTGCGTGTGTGTGTGTTACGTTCCCCAGTTTCTGTGTTGTAGTTTGTGTATTTGCATGTGTGTATTTCAGGAAATGGCTTCCTGAAATCCCTCAAGCAGCTGATTGGTCGACTCCATGGCTAATTGGAGAGCTGACCCCGCCCCCTCGTCAAGACGCAGCTGTCTCCAATTACCCATTCCTTCTCAAGCTATATAAAAGCCAATGTTCTCTTCAGAAGGGAGATTGCAGAAAGATTGATTGTGATTTAGAGAGATCATGGCTGAGAGAGGAGGCTGATGGCTATATTATGTTTGTTGTTTCTGAGAGTGATACAGGCAGTTATGCACTGTGTTAGTTTATGGCATTATCAGATAGAGCTTATTTGATGTCCTTTGTTTGTTTGTGAAATTGTTTAATATTCTGTTTCATTTGTTCCTAGGGGGGAAGGGGAAGGCACCTAGGGAGTGCTTAGTTAAGAGGCCCGTGGGCATACATATACCCGTAGTGTATTCACTGTCTAGACACACTAGGAAAGACCTGGGTGGACCACCCCCTGTATTTTGGTTAGTGCACCAGGTGGTGGTAAGTAGTGGGTAGGCAGGTAAGATAGGAGAGGGGGGCTTTGAGATTTACTTTCTTTGCTTTGGTTCCATCCAGCCCTTTTTCCCCATAATACCGTGTGAAGGAATAAATTCCTAGTAAACGGTAAATTCTGCCTTTTGTCATCCTTACTCGCACCTACAGTCCATACCTCTTTCACTTCACGGAGAGATGAGTTGTAGCAGGGTGTTGCGTTCCCTCTTCACAGAGGCGTAACATAATGGGGGCTGATCCGGGATCCATTAACCCACCAGACCCTGCTGCTCTGAGCTCTCTGTGGTTGGTGATTGAGGTGTGATGGTGGGTTGTGAGTTTGGATGACTTGTTTAGTTTTTGTGTGTCCAGTAGATTGCTGTGTACAAGATGGCTGCCTCAGCCATCTCCAAGTTCTTTGAAGCGCCCTCTATTGATTATTTGGTGAGGTTTCGGGAAAATAGACCTTAGCTGACCATTATGGATTTGTTTTCCCCGAGAAAGCCCTAAAGGCTGAGCTTTTGGTGCTAGTCGGGGGAGGGTTTAGTGAGAAAATGAATTCTCTTGTTGAAAGATGACGAGAGGGAGGCTTCAGGAGAGGAGATGGGTAGACCTTCCGATGCCAAGTCGGAGGACAGGGCGGAGGAAGGGGTTCCTCGTACCCCCTTTACATTGCCCCAATTTGACCCTGTATCTTCTTCTTTGGGTCGTTCAGACGGGACCACGAGGCTGAAGGTGAGGCTGGCCCGGTTAGAAATGCAGCAAAAAGATAAAGAGAGACAGATTCATTTTTAACTTGAAATGAGGAAAATAGAAGCCGACAAGGAGGTAAGGATCCGACAACTGGAGCTAGACGCTGGCTCCACAAGCTGCTCATCAAGCCCACTTCGATGTGAGTAAAAATATAGCTTTAGTCCCTCCATTTCGAGAGTCGGAAGTTGATTCCTATTTCTCTGCGTTTGAGCGTGTGGCCACTGCGCTGCATTGGCCACTCGAGGTTTGGCCGCTCCTGTTGCAATGTAAATTGTCTGGGAAAGCCCAGGAAGTAGTAGCTGCTCTCTCCCTGGAAGACAGTTTACACACGATACAGTTAAAGCTACCGTGTTGCGGGCTTATGAGTTGGTGCCTGAAGCGCTTCAGGAACCAAAAGAAACCCTCTCACCATACTTTTGTTGAGTTTGCAAGGGACAAAGAGACTCTGTTTAAATCGATGGTGTTCAGCCAGCAAAGCTAACACCTTTGCTGATATTCGGGAGTTGATGCTGTTGGAGGATTTTAAAAGCAACCTCCCTGATAGAATTGTAGTTTATTTAAATGAACAGAAAGTGGTGACATTGGCCCAGGCAGCAGTGTTGGCAGATCAGTACGCTTTGACACACAAGACTGTCTTTGGTGCGCCTCGTTTTGAAGGCCGGACGATTACGTCGTCAGTGCCTCGTTCAGGTCGCCTAAGCGTTTTCATGAACCCTAAGCATTTTCATGAAATCCGTGAATGTTTGTACAGTCACCAAAAGGGTCACGTGATTGCGGACTGCCCAGTTTTGAAAAATAAACCGAAACAGTCCCTGTTCACCGTCCCCAAAAATGAAAAGTTTGGGTTTAGTCAAGTCTTTGGCCTGTCCGTTGGACCGATTTATTGATTCAGCATTTGAGAAACCGGATCCTGTCTATGCTCCGTTTATCTCTGCCGGTTGTGTTTCCTTAACTGGGGAACAAGCTGATCAAAAGCCCACACAAGTCCTACGAGACACCGGTGCGGCGCAGTCAGTAATCGTTACTGATACTTTACCCTGGTCTCCTGAAACGTATTGTGGCTCGCATGTCATATTACAGGGGATAGAGAGACAAACCGTACCTGTACCATTACACTGGGTCCACTTAGTGTCAGACTTGGTATCAGGACGTTTCCGTGTTGGTGTAGTGTCTCCGCTGTCAGTAAAAGGAGTCACATTGCTACTAGGGAATGATATTGCTGGTGGTAATGTCACTCCTGTGTTAGAGGTAGCAGACAACCCAGAAATCAGAACTACAGATGAGAAATTGGTTCAAGCATTTCCCCATGTTTTTCCTGCTTGTGTGTTAACGAGGGCACAATCTCGCAAACTTGGAGATGTGGAGGATTTGGCTAGTTCCATTTTTGAGAATGTTGAGGTAGAAGACAATGCACCGAATATGCCTTCTTGCAATGCCGACAGTTTTTACCCGTAAAAACTAAGGCAGGGGAAAGCGAAATCGCGCCCCAATTACATGACATTCTTTTGTCTGTCACCCCCGAGAAGGTGATTGAATGTCAAAAGGGAGACACCAGTCTTCGCAAGTGTTTTGCTTCGTTAATTTCCATTGAGGAAGCTAAAACTAAGGAGACCGCCTACTTTATGGAAGCAGGAGTTTTGATGTGGAAATGGGCAGCTCATGACACCGTTAGTGACTGGAGTGAAGTGTGTCAAGTGATTGTTCCTACACCGTTACGACAGCAGGTGCTGTCACTCGCCCATGACCAGGCGTTGACCGGACACTTGGGGATCACAAAGACTTATAACTGAGTACTTAGACATTTTTTCTGGCCAGGTTTGAAGTCTGACGTTGTCCAAATTTATAAAACATGTCACGTATGTCAACTCATTGGGAAAGTGAATCAAACCGTTCCTTGAGCGCTGCTCTGCCCAATTCCTGTGGTGGGGGAACCGTTTGAAAGAGTGATAATTGATTGCGTAGGTCCATTGTCGAAAACCAGGTCAGGTAACCAGTTCCTAATAACAATAATGTGCAGTGCTACTCAATATCCAGAGGCTATTCCCATCCGTACTATAACGGCTAAGACTGTGGTGAAGGCACTAGTGAAGTTACTTCTCCCTAAAGTAATCCAAACTGATCAGGGATCCAACTTTATGTCCAAACTGTTTTCAAATGTGTTAAAGACATTGTGTATTTCCCATCAGGTCTCCAGTCCGTATCATCCAGAGAGTCGAGGGGCTCTCGAACGCTGGCATCAGACGCTGAAGGCAATGCTACGCAAGTATTGCATGGATACCAGTACCGATTGGGATGAGGGGGTGCCCTTTGTCCTATTTGCTGTTAGGGAAACGATACAAGAGTCCTTAGGGTTCAGCCCTGCTGACCTTGTGTTTGGACACACCCCACGGGGTCCGCTGAAAGTTTTGAAGGAGCATATCTTATCTCCTACACCCAGTAGCGCCCCTAAAAATGTGTTGGATTATGTCAGGTCAGGTTTTAGTTTTGTTGCCAATCCCTGGCTCATCTCTGTTGGCACTTTTTTCTGGACCATATCTTGTGCACACCACGACAACTATTACACACCACGACAACTATTACAACTATTACACGCCACGAAAACTATTACAACTATTACACACCACGACAACTATTACACACCACGACAACTATTACAACTATTACACGCCACGAAAACTATTACAACTATTACACACCACGACAACTATTACAACTATTACACACCACGAAAACTATTACACACCACGACAACTAATACACACCACGACAACTATTACACACCACTACAACTATTACACACCACTACAACTATTACACACCACTACAACTATTACAACTATTACACACCACTACAACTATTACACACCACTACAACTATTACAACTATTACACACCACTACAACTATTACACACCACGACAACTATTACACACCACGACAACTAATACACACCACGACAACTATTACACACCACTACAACTATTACACACCACTACAACTATTACACACCACTACAACTATTACAACTATTACACACCACTACAACTATTACACACCACTACAACTATTACAACTATTACACACCACTACAACTATTACACACCACGACAACTATTACACACCACGACAACTATTACAACTATTACACGCCACGAAAACTATTACAACTATTACACACCACGACAACTATTACAACTATTACACACCACGAAAACTATTACACACCACGACAACTAATACACACCACGACAACTATTACACACCACTACAACTATTACACACCACTACAACTATTACACACCACTACAACTATTACAACTATTACACACCACTACAACTATTACACACCACTACAACTATTACAACTATTACACACCACTACAACTATTACAACTATTACACACCACTACAACTATTACACACCACTACAACTATTACACACCACTACAACTATTACAACTATTACACACCACTACAACTATTACACACCACTACAACTATTACAACTATTTCACACCACTACAACTATTACACACCAAAGAAACATCAAAAGGGGAAGAAAACGACTGCAATGATGCACTTAACGACAGTACTTCTGTC
>NC_088224.1:88037954-88120454 GCF_036934945.1 Oncorhynchus masou masou
AGACCTCGGCTGAATCGGGTAATAAGTGGTGTGACTGTTGAACACGCTGAGGATACTATATTACTTGGCGTTACCTTAGATTGTAAACTGTCATGGTCAAAACATATAGATTTGACGGTTGTAAAGATGGGGAGAGGTCTGTCTGTAATAAAGAGATGACACCACACTCCAAAAAGCAAGTTCTGTAGGCTCTAGTTGTGTCTAATCTTGATTATGGCCCAGTCGTGTGGTCCAGGGCTGCAAGGAAAGACCTAGTTAAGCTGCAGCTGGTCCAGAACAGAGCAGCATGTTTTGCTCTACATTGTAATCAGAGGGCTGATATAAATACTATGCTGCCAGTCTCTCTAAGAGTTGAGGAGAGACTGACTGCATCACTTCTTCTTTTTATAAGAAACATTAATGTGTTGAAAATCCCAATTGTTTGCATAGTTAAATTACACACAGCTCTGACACACACACTTATCCCACCAGACATGCCACCAGGGGTCTTTTCACAGTCCCCAAATCCAGAACAAATTCAAGAAAGTGTACAGTATTATATAGAGCCATTATTGCGTGGAACTTCCTTCCATCTCATATTGCTCAAATGAACAGCAAACCTGGTTTAAAAAAACCAGATGAAGCAACACCTCACGGCACAACGCCTCTCCGCTATTTGACCGAGAGAGTTTGTGTGTATGTATTGATATGTCGTCTACGTGTGCCTTTTCAAAAAATGTATGTAGTTCTGTCATTGAGCTGCTCTTGTCTATTGATGTTCTGTATTATGTTCCATGTTTTGTGTTGGACCCCAGGAAGAGTAGCTGCTGCTTTTACAACAGCTAATGGGATCCTAATGAAATACCAATTACCAAATATTAAAATGATCTCACAGTCAGAGTTCATCAGCTTCCTGCTCCCATAACTCCTATAGTAATATGATCTAGTCACAGTTCATCAACTTCCTGCTCCTTAAACTCCTATAGTAATATTATTTACAGTCACAGTTCATCAGCTTCCTGCTCCCATAACTCCTATAGTAATATGATCTAGTCACAGTTCATCAACTTCCTGCTCCTTAAACTCCTATAGTAATATTATTTACAGTCACAGTTCATCAGCTTCCTGCTCCCATAACTCCTATAGTAATATGATCTAGTCACAGTTCATCAGCTTCCTGCTCCCATAACTCCTATAGTAATATTATTTACAGTCACAGTTCATCAACTTCCTGCTCCTTAAACTCCTATAGTAATATTATTTACAGTCACAGTTCATCAGCTTCCTGCTCCCATAACTCCTATAGTAATATGATCTAGTCACAGTTCATCAACTTCCTGCTCCTTAAACTCCTATAGTAATATTATTTACAGTCACAGTTCATCAGCTTCCTGCTCCCATAACTCCTATAGTAATATGATCTAGTCACAGTTCGTTCATCAGCTTCCTGCTCCCATAACTCCTATAGTAATATTATTTACAGTCACAGTTCATCAACTTCCTGCTCCCATAACTCCTATAGTAATATTATTTACAGTCACAGGTCATCAGCTTCCTGCTCCCATAACTCCTATAGTAATATTATTTACAGTCACAGTTCATCAGCTTCCTGCTCCTTAAACTCCTATAGTAATATTATTTACAGTCACAGTTCATCAACTTCCTGCTCCCATAACTCCTATAGTAATATTATTTACAGTCACAGTTCATCAACTTCCTGCTCCTTAAACTCCTATAGTAATATTATTTACAGTCACAGTTCATCAGCTTCCTGCTCCTTAAACTCCTATAGTAATATTATTTACAGTCACAGTTCATCAGCTTCCTGCTCCCATAACTCCTATAGTAATATTATTTACAGTCACAGTTCATCAACTTCCTGCTCCCATAACTCCTATAGTAATATTATTTACAGTCACAGTTCATCAACTTCCTGCTCCTTAAACTCCTATAGTAATATTATTTACAGTCACAGTTCATCAACTTCCTGCTCCTTAAACTCCTATAGTAATATTATTTACAGTCACAGTTCATCAACTTCCTGCTCCTTAAACTCCTATAGTAATATTATTTACAGTCACAGTTCATCAACTTCCTGCTCCCATAACTCCTAAAGTAATATGATCTAGTCACAGTTCATCAACTTCCTGCTCCTTAAACTACTATAGAAATATGATCTAGTCACAGTTCATCAACTTCCTGCTCCTTAAACTAATATAGAAATATGATCTAGTCACAGTTCATCAACTTCCTGCTCCTTAAACTAATATAGAAATATGATCTAGTCACAGTTCATCAACTTCCTGCTCCTTAAACTAATATAGAAATATGATCTAGTCACAGTTCATCAACTTCCTGCTCCTTAAACTAATATAGAAATATGATCTAGTCACAGTTCATCAACTTCCTGCTCCTTAAACTAATATAGAAATATTATTTACAGTCACAGTTCACACAAACAAAGCAGAAGTAAGAAACCTGATCATGCAAGACATGCATGACACTTCTCTCAATTTCAATTCAATTTAAATTTAAGGCAGAGAGAAAGGGAGAGAGAGAGAACGAGAGAGAGAGGGAGAGGAAGAGAGAGAGCGAAAGAGAGCAAGAGAGAGAGAGAGACTGAGCTAGAGAGAGGGAGAGAGAAAGAGAGAGAGGTTTTTGTCTCTCTTCCTCTCCCTCTCTCTTCCTCTCCCTCTCTGTCTGTCTCTCTGTCTCTTCCTCTCCCTCTCTCTCGTTCTCTCTCTCTCTCCCTCTCTCTTCCTCTCCCTCTCTCTTCCTCTCCCTGTCTCTCTGTCTCTCTGTCTCTCTCTCTCCCACTCTCTGTCTCTCTGTCTCTCTCTGTCTCCCTCTCTCCCTCTCTCTCTCCCTCTCTCTTCCTCTCCCTCTCTCCCTCTTTCTTCCTCTCCCTCTCTCTGTCTCTCTCTCTCTTCCTCTCCCTCTCTCTGTCTCTCTCTTCCTCTCCCTCTCTCTGTCTCTCTGTCTCTCTGGCTCCCTCTCTCCCTCTCCCTCTCTCTGTCTCTGTCTCTCTGTCTCCCTCTCTCCCTCTCTCTGTCTCTCTCTCACGCTGGCTCTCATCTGTCCGACGCTCATCCTCTTTCCACCTTATTTCCTGTCGCATCGCTTTGTCTTTCTCTTTCTCTCATCATCTTTCCATCCACCACTTTTTCCTTGTCTGAGTCAGATTTACTAGTTCACCTGCAGGTGTGCTGGTAACTATGTCAAACTGAAACTGTTCATCAGAGCAGAAGGAAATAGCAGGAACCACACAGACACAGTTTCTCAGCTCTGGTCAGGTCTCAAGCACTCAATTTCTATAATAGACATTCTCCCACCCTCTGTTTCTATAACTGCCATCCCTCCCTATTTCTAGAATGGGGATGTGAAAGGCGATGGCGTGAAAAAGATATTCTATTGAGATATCCAGTAAATCTATAATTACACTGAGATGCTAGCTTGCATCACACAGAGAGAGAGAGAGAGGGAGAGGGAGAGGGAGAGGGAGAGAGAGAGAGAGAGAGAGAGAGAGAGAGAGAGAGAGAGAGAGAGAGGGAGAGGGAGAGGGAGAGGGAGAGGGAGAGGGAGAGAGAGAGGGAGAGGGAGAGAGAGAGAGAGAGAGAGAGAGAGAGAGAGAGGGGGAGAGAGGGAGATTAATGAGAGAGATTAATGGTAATCCCATGCCCACTACGACTATTACTATTATTATACTATTACTATTATTATTATTACTGTTATTATTATTACTATTATACTATTATTATTACTATTGCTGTTGGTCCCACCATTTATTCATATATAAATATATATTTTTATTTTATTTTGGCCATGCTTTCCACCTGGCTACTCCTCTCCTGGTCAACAGCACTGCACCCCCCACAGCAACTCGCAAAAGCCTTCCCCGTTACTCCTTCTCCCAAATCCGTTCAGCTGATGTTCTGAAAGAGCTGCAAAATCTGGACCCCTACAAATCAGCCGGGCTAGACAATCTGGACCCTTTCTTTCTAAAATTATCTGCCGAAATTGTTGCCACCCCTATTACTAGCCTGTTCAACCTCTCTTTCGTGTCGTCTGATATTCCCAAAGATTGGAAAGCAGCTGCGGTCATCCCCCTCTTCAAAGGGGGGGACACTCTTGACCCAAACTGCTACAGACCTATATCTATCCTACCATGCCTTTCTAATGTCTTCAAAAGCCAAGTCAACAAACAGATTACCGACCATTTCGAATCTCACCATACCTTCTCTGCTATGCAATCTGGTTTCAGAGCTGGTCATGGGTGCACCTCGGCCATGCTCAAGGTCCTAAACGATATCTTAACCGCCATCGGTAAGAAACATTACTGTGCAGCCGTGTTCATTGATCTGGCCAAGGCTTTCGACTCTGTCAATCGCCACATCCTCATCGGCAAACTCGACAGCCTTGGTTTCTCAAATGATTGCCTCGCCTGGTTCACCAACTACTTCTCTGATAGAGTTCAGTGTGTCAAATCGGAGGGTCTGCTGTCCGGACCTCTGGCAGTCTCTATGGGGGTGCCACAAGGTTCAATTCTTGGACCGACTCTCTTCTCTGTATACATCAATGAGGTCACTCTTGCTGCTGGTGAGTCTCTGATCCACCTCTACGCAGACGACACCATTCTGTATACTTCTGGCCCTTCTTTGGACACTGTGTTAACAACCCTCCAGGCAAGCTTCAATGCCATACAACTCTCCTTCCGTGGCCTCCAATTGCTCTTAAATACAAGTAAAACTAAATGCATGCTCTTCAACCGATCACTACCCGCACCTGCCCGCCTGTCCAACATCACTACTTTGGACGGCTCTGACTTAGAATACGTGGACAAATACAAATACTTAGGTGTCTGGTTAGACTGTAAACTCTCCTTCCAGACCCATATCAAACATCTCCAATCCAAAGTTAAATCTAGAATTGGCTTCCTATTTCGCAACAAAGCATCCTTCACTCATGCTGCCAAACATACCCTTGTAAAACTGACCATCCTACCAATCCTCGACTTTGGCGATGTCATTTACAAAATAGCTTCCAATACCCTACTCAACAAATTGGATGCAGTCTATCACAGTGCAATCCGTTTTGTCACAAAAGCCCCATATACTACCCACCATTGCGACCTGTACGCTCTCGTTGGCTGGCCCTCGCTTCATACTCGTTGCCAAACCCACTGGCTCCATGTCATCTACAAGACCCTGCTAGGTAAAGTCCCCCCTTATCTCAGCTCGCTGGTCACCATAGCATCTGCCACCTGTAGCACACACTCCCGCAGGTATATCTCTCTAGTCACCCCCAAAACCAATTCTTTCTTTGGCCGCCTCTCCTTCCAGTTCTCTGCTGCCAATGACTGGAACGAACTACAAAAATCTCTGAAACTGGAAACACTTATCTCCCTCACTAGCTTTAAGCACCAACTGTCAGAGCAGCTCACGGATTACTGCACCTGTACATAGCCCACCTATATTTTAGCCCAAACAACTACCTCTTTCCCTACTGTATTTAATTTAATTGATTTATTTTGCTCCTTTGCACCCCATTATTTTTATTTCTACTTTGCACATTCTTCCATTGCAAATCTACCATTCCAGTGTTTTACTTGCTATATTGTATTTACTTTGCCACCATGGCCTTTTTTTGCCTTTACCTCCCTTATCTCACCTCATTTCCTCACATCGTATATAGACTTGTTTATACTGTATTATTGACTGTATGTTTGTTTTACTCCATGTGTAACTCTGTGTCATTGTATGTGTCGAACTGCTTTGCTTTATCTTGGCCAGGTCGCAATTGTAAATGAGAACTTGTTCTCAACTTGCCTACCTGGTTAAATAAAGGTGAAATAAAAATTTAAAAAAAATATATATATACACTTTGACAATGTAAGTAATAATGAACTTGCCATGTCAATAAAGTCAATTGAAGAGAGAGAGAGAGAGAGAGAGAGAGAGAGAGAGAGAGAGAGAGAGAGAGAGAGAGAGAGAGAGAGAGAGAGAGAGAGAGAGAGAGAGAGAGAGAGAGAGAGAGAGAGAGAGAGAGAGAGAGAGAGAGAGAGAGCAAAAGACTTCACTATGTCATCCTGGAATATCCAAGGCCTGAGGTCATCTGCCTTTGGCCTAAAGAGCAGAAACCTGGACTTCACCAAAGAAATCGGTAATACAGACATTGTCATCCTGCAAGAAACCTGGTATAGAGGAGATGGACCCACTGGTTGCCCTCTAGGTTACAGAGAGCTGGTAGTCCCATCCACCAAACTATCAGGTATGAAACAGGGTTGGACTCAGGGGGTATGCTAATTTGGTATAGAGCAGACCTAACTCACTCCATTAAATTAATCAAAACAGGAACATTCTACATTTGGCTAGAAATTCAAAAGGAAATGATCTCAACAGAGAAAAATGTCCTCCTGTGTGCTACCTATATCCCCCCACTAGAATCCCCATATTTTAATGAAGACAGCTTCTCCATCCTGGAGGGGGAAATCAATCATTTCCAGGCCCAGGGACATGTACTAGTCTGTGGCGACCTAAATGCCAGAACCGGACAAGAACCTGACACCCTCAGCACACAGGGGGACAAACACCTGACTGGAGGTGACAGCACATATGCCCCCCTAGGCACAACTATGACAACATAACCAACAAAAACGGGTCACAACTCCTGCAGCTCTGACATAGTCAATGGTAGGCTTCGAGGGGACTCCTATGGTAGGTACACCTATAGCTCATCTCTTGGCAGTAGTACTGTAGACTACTTTATCACTGACCTCAACCTAGAGTCTCTCAGAGCGTTCACAGTCAGCCCACTGACACCCCTATCAGACCACAGCAAAATCACAGTCTACTTAAACAGAGCAATACTCAATCATGAGGCATCAAAGCCAAAGGAACTGAGTAACATTAAGAAATGCTATAGATGGAAGGAATGCAGTTTGGAAACCTACCAAAAAATAATTAGGCAACAACAAATTCAATCCCTTTTAGACAATTTCCTGGGTAAAACGTTCCACTGTAATAGTGAAGGTGTAAACTTGGCAGTAGAAAATCTTAACAGTATATTTGACCTCTCAGCTTCCCTATCAAATCTAAAAATCTCAAATAGAAAACCGAAGAAAATGAACAACAATGACAAATGGTTTGATGAAGAATGCAAAAATCTAAGAAAGAAATTGAGAAACCTGTCCAACCAAAAACATAGAGACCCGGAAAACCTGAGTCTACGCCTTCACTATGGTGAATCACTAAAACAATACAGAAATACACTACGGAAAAAGAAGGAACAGCATGTCAGAATTCAGCTCAATGTAATTGAAGAATCCATAGACTCTAACCACTACTGGGAAAATTGGAAAACACTAAACAAACAACAACACAAAGAATTATCTATCCAAAATGGAGATGTATGGGTAAACCACTTCTCCAATCTTTTTGGCTCTATAACAAAGAATAAAGAGCAAAAACATATACATGATCAAATACAGATCTTAGAATCAAATATTAAAGACTACCAGAACCCACTGGATTCTCCAATTACGTGGAATGAGTTACAGGACAAAATAAAAACCCTCCAACCCAAAAAGGCCTGTGGTGTTGATGGTATCCTCAATGAAATGATCAAATATACAGACAACAAATTCCAATTGGCTATACTAAAACTCTTTAACATCATCCTTAGCTCTGGCATCTTCCCCAATATTTGGAACCAAGGACTGATCACCCCAATCCACAAAAGTGGAGACAAATTTGACCCCAATAACTACCGTGGAATATGCGTCAACAGTAACCTTGGGAAAATCCTCTGCATTATCATTAACAGCAGACTCGTACACTTCCTCAATGAAAACAATGTACAGAGCAAATGTCAAATTGGCTTTTTACCAAATTAGCGTACAACAGACCATGTATTCACCCTGCACACCCTAATTGACAACCAAACAAACCAAAACAAAGGCAAAGTCTTCTCATGCTTTGTTGATTTCAAAAAAGCCTTTGACTCAATTTGGCATGAGGGTCTGCTATACAAACTGATGGAAAGTGGTGTTGGGGGTAAAACATACGACATCATAAAATCCATGTACACAAACAACAAGTGTGCGGTTAAAATTGGCAAAAAACACACACATTTCTTCACACAGGGTCGTGGGGTTAGACAGGGATGCAGCTTAAGCCCCACCCTCTTCAACATATATATCAACGAATTGGCGCGGGCACTAGAAAAGTCTGCAGCACCTGGCCTCACCCTACTGGAATCCGAAGTCAAATGTCTGCTGTTTGCTGATGATCTGGTACTTCTGTCACCAACCAAGGAGGGCCTACAGCAGCACCTAGATCTTATGCACAGATTCTGTCAGACCTGGGCCCTGACAGTAAATCTCAGTAAGACCAAAATAATGGTGTTCCAAAAAAGGTCCAATCACCAGGACCACAAATACAAATTCCATCTTGACACTGTTGCCCTAGAGCACAAAAAAACTATACATACCTTGGCCTAAACATCAGCGCCACAGGTAACTTCCACAAAGCTGTGAACGATCTGAGAGACAATGCAAGAAGGGCATTCTATGCCATCAAAAGGAACATACATTTCAACATACCAATTAGGATTTGGCTAAAAATACTTGAATCAGTCATAGAGCCCATTGCCCTTTATGGTTGTGAGGTCTGGGGTCCGCTCACCAACGGGACAAACACCAAATTGAGACTCTGCATGCAGAATTCTGCAAAAATATCCTCCGTGTACAACGTAGAACACCAAATAATGCATGCAGAGCAGAATTAGGCCAATACCCACTAATTATCAAAATCCAGAAAAGAGCTGTTAAATTCTATAACCACCTCAAAGGAAGCGATTCCCAAACCTTCCACAACAAAGCCATCACCTACAGAGAGATGAACCTGGAGAAGAGTCCCCTAAGCAAGCTGGTCCTGGGGCTCTGTTCACAAACACAAACACACCCTACAGAGCCCCAGGACAGCAGCACAATTAGACTCAACCAAATCATGAGAAAACAAAAAGATAATTACTTGACACATTGGAAAGAATTAACAAAAAAACAGAGCAAACTAGAATGCTATTTGGCCCTTCACAGAGAGTACACAGCGGCAGAATACCTGACCACTGTGACTGACCCAAAATTAAGGAAAGCTTTGACTATGTACAGACTCAGTGAGCATAGCCTTGCTATTGAGAAAGGCTGCCGTAGGCAGACATGGCTCTCAAGAGAAGACAGGCTATGTGCTCACTGCCCACAAAATGAGGTGGAAACTGAGCTGCACTTCCTAACCTCCTGCCCAATGTATGACCATATTAGAGAGACATATTTCCCTCAGATTACACAGATCCACAAAGAATTCGAAAACAAATCCAATTTTGAAAAACTCCCATATCTACTGGGTGAAATTCCACAGTGTGCCATCAGAGCAGCAAGATTTGTGACCTGTTGCCACGAGAAAAGGGCAACCAGTGAAGAACACATACCATTGTAAATACAACCCATATCTATGCTTATTTATTTTATCTTGTGTCCTTTACCATTTGTACATTGTTAAAACACTGTATATATATATATAATATGACATTAGTAATGTCTTTATTGTTTTGAAACTTCTGTATGTGTGATGTTTACTGTTAATTTTTATTGTTTATTTCACTTTATATATTCACTTTATATATTATCTACCTCACTTGCTTTGGCAATGTTAACACATGTTTTCCATGCCAATAAAGCCCTTGAATTGAAATTGAATTGAGAGAGAGAGAGAGGAGAGAGACAGGGAGAGAGAGAGAGAGAGAGAGAGACAGAGAGAGAGAGAGAGAGAGAGACAGAGAGACAGAGAGACAGAGAGACAGAGAGACAGAGAAAGAGAGAGAGAGAGAGAGATGTAATGGTGTGCATGGGTTAGGCCCATCAACGTGACTCAGAGGTAATAGGAGGCATAGAACTTATTATTAAATATGCTTTCACACTAGGGATAGAAAACATGAGAACACACATTCAAATGCACACAGACACGCTCATACCATAGTCATAGAGACATAGCCTAGGCCTAGACATTAGATAAACTCACACACATGCACGGTACACAGAAGCATGCACGGTACACAGATGTATGCACGATACAGATACAGGCCTACAGCTAAGTCAAGATCTAAATCTAAATCAGATATCTTCTGTGAAATCTACAATAAGTGGTCATTTTTTCACAGCTAATCTTTTCTCCTTACATTTACATTTAAGTCTCTTCTTTCCTTCTCTCTGGAGTGAAATATGGAACAGAATCTGTCGGGCTGCCAAAAAGTGGCTGCATTACAGTAACAGGTCAGTGTGTTGGCTGGCCAGACAGACTACAAATATCACTCTCTCTCTCTCGCTCTCTCTCCCTCCCTCTCTCTCTCTATCCCTTCCTCCCTCTCTCTCTCTCGCTCTATCCCTTCCTCTCTCCCTCCCTCTCTCTCTCGCTCTCTCTCTCCCTATCTCTCTCTCTCTCTCTCGCTCTCTCTCGCTCTCTATCCCTTCCTCTCTCCCTCCCTCTCTCTCTCTATCCCTTCCTCCCTCTCTCTCACTCGCTCTCTCTCGCTCTCTATCCCTTCCTCTCTCCCTCTCTCTCTCTCGCTCTCTCTCTCCCTATCTCTCTCTCTCTCTCTCGCTCTCTCTCTCTCACTATCCCTTCCTCTCTCCCTCCCTCCCTCTCTCTCTCACTCCCTATCTCTCTCTCTCTCTCTCTCTCTCTCACCCACCTCTCTTCCAGCTGATGTAGGTCTTCCCTCTGTTCCTCCAGATGAGTGCTGGACTGTTGGAGTTTTTCTTTCAGGACTCTCCATCTCTCCTCACTCCTTTTTTCTATCTCCTCATTTAGGAGTCTCCTCTCTTCAAACCTCTTTTCATGTTCTTCTCTCAGGACATTCTCTTTCTCCGTGGCTCCTCTCTGGATCTCTTCTCTCAGAGCCCTCTCCCACTCCTCTCTGCCCAGTTCCAGCAGCTCTCTCTTGGCTCTCTCTCTCTCTGTGGTCCCTCTCTGGTTCTGGAGCTCTCTCTCCACCTGGGCCAACCTGTCCTGGAGGAGCTGGAACTCGTGGAGGATGAGATAACTCACACCGCAGTACTGACACACAGTCTCCGACCTCTCCATCTGAAAACAACGGAAAAGAAAGTACATCAGTCTCTCAGCCAATCGATCCAATAATCCAATAATGTAATCCAAACTAATGTGATTTTAACCACCACCAACTGTAACTCTACCCTTGCCTCTAACCTTAACCCTCAAATAGCTTCCTAACCATTACAATTCTTGTGATGATATAAACCCCTTATAAGGGATGCATATTTCTGTCCGTTTTGCTGCCAACTAATTAACCCTCATTAACCGGTCAACAAACGGTTAAATTTGTTTCAAACAGTAAAATGACCTGACCAACAAAATAATACTATCAGAGCTATACAACGTATATAATGACGAGATGCTTACAAGCTTAGGCCAGAAAATAACACATTGGACTTATTTTGGATCGATTTGAGGGAGAATGAAACCTCTCGCTTCGCCTCTTCCTCTCTGAGGACGCATACAAGTCCTGGCTATTGTTCATGAAGAGCTTAATGGAAACCTGTAGTATAGCAAACCTATTGTCTTCCAGTCAAAATGCTCTACTATTGAACATGAAACTCCTGTAAGGAAGCAGATGATAACACGTCATTTTCAAACATTTACCCAAAATGCAATTTGCGTAAAACACAGTTGTAAACTGCACACTTAACGCGAGCCGTTCCATATGTGAAAGAGATGAACATCTCAGTTAGAAACTTAGAAAGAGGGGGACTCTAATAGCAACTACTATGATGGGTTGCTAATATGACTGGGATTGTGACTTGTGGCTTCTGGACATGGAAAGAAAGTTGATATGAAAACCAATAGAACAGGAGAGAAATACTGGTTAGTGGCATCAGGAAGTCTTTCTAAAAGAACTGCCTCCATGTTTTTATGGATGGATTTTCTCAAGGCTACACTGAAACAAGGAAGACATGCCTCATTATTTGAACTAAAGTAAAGGTTTCAAACCATTATACTGCCTCAAGCCCACATTACAAAGTGGTGGTTGACCTGCTCACCATTTAATTTTTCCCATAGGGGATTTTAGAAACACTTAAAATAAGGGCTGTGTTTCGTGTAGGCTTACCCTGGCGTGGCGTTTTGATAAACGTGTAAATCTCTCTCAGGCAAGGTGACTTATCAATATATATTCGCCTGTATCTATCCCCCAAACATGGAATGCTAATTAGCTGCTAATGTGGCTATCATAAAGAACTACAAATACCATAATGATCTGGACCACACTGCCGAATTGAGGCAAAGGTAAGAATCTCTGTATTAACTATCTAATGTTAGCTAAATGTAGTATTGAATACATTTCTTTAAATGGACAATTCTGTGAACTGTCTTGTGCAAGTTTTAAATTGACACAATACCTGTTAACAAAGGTGTCAGCTCGAGATGACGAGCAGGAGCTTGCAAGGATTTGTAGATTTGTAATTAGCATTTTAAATCGAGCTGATAAAAGCCGACTTGTCCGAGAGAGACTCAAACAGTTATCCAAACGTCAGGGTCGGCCGACACCAAACACAGCTGTTATTTTACGTGGTTCCAACATCCCAGATGGGAAAATGAATGGTGGAACAACAATTGGAACCATTTCCCTGTTTGACCGCTAGGTTTTATGACACCTCCATTGTGGGGCTCTGTAGCCTTTGCATCGAAATATCGTACGGGAGGTGTGCTTTACGAATTGAGATTGAGAAATAACAATAGCTCTTTTTAAATCGTGGCCACCAACCTTTTTAACACACGATTGCATTTAGAACTGTTATTTGAAGAGCAATGAATGGGCTGACCAATGAATGGGCTGACCAATGAATGGGCTGACCAATGACTGGGCTGACCAATGACTGGACTGACCAATGAATGGGCTGACCAATGACTGGGCTGAACAATGAATGGGCTGACCATAGACTGGGCTGACCAATGACTGGGCTGACCAACGACTGGGCTGAACAATGAATGGGCTGACCATAGACTGGGCTGACCAATGACTGGGCTGACCAACGACTGGGCTGAACAATGACTGGGCTGACCAATGACTGGGCTGAACAATGACTGGGCTGACCAACGACTGGGCTGAACAATGACTGGGCTGACCAATGACTGGGCTGACCAATGACTGGACTGACCAATGACTGGGCTGACCAACGACTGGGCTGAACAATGAATGGGTTGACCATAGACTGGGCTGACCAACGACTGGGCTGACCAACGACTGGGCTGAACAATGACTGGGCTGACCAATGACTGGGCTGAACAATGACTGGGCTGACCAATGAATGGGCTGAACAATGACTGGGCTGACCAATGACTGGGCTGACCAATGACTGGGCTGACCAATGACTGGACTGACCAATGACTGGGCTGACCAACGACTGGGCTGAACAATGAATGGGTTGACCATAGACTGGGCTGACCAATGACCAACGACTGGGCTGAACAATGACTGGGCTGACCAATGACTGGGCTGAACAATGACTGGGCTGACCAATGAATGGGCTGAACAATGACTGGGCTGACCAATGACTGGGCTGAACAATGACTGGGCTGACCAATGAATGGGCTGAACAATGACTGGGCTGACCAACGACTGGGCTGAACAATGACTGGGCTGACCAATGACTGGGCTGACCAATGACTGGGTTCACAAAAGCAGGCTTCACTCCAGTAACCTACAGGCTTTTTGAGAAGCTATTCTGGTGCTGTCTGACAGGTGGTAGGATATTCCTCTCCTCTAACTAGTCTCTGTATCCTGTCTGACAGGTGGTAGACTATTCCTCTCCTCTAACTAGTCTCTGTATCCTGTCTGACAGGTGGTAGGATATTCCTCTCCTCTAACTAGTCTCTGTATCCTGTCTGACAGGTGATATTCCTCTCCTCTAACTAGTCTCTGTATCCTGTCTGACAGGTGATATTCCTCTCCTCTAACTAGTCTCTGTATCCTGTCTGACAGGTGATATTCATCTCCTCTAACTAGTCTCTGTATCCTGTCTGACAGGTGATATTCCTCTCCTCTAACTAGTCTCTGTATCCTGTCTGACAGGTGATATTCCTCTCCTCTAACTAGTCTCTGTATCCTGTCTGACAGGTGATATTCCTCTCCTCTAACTAGTCTCTGTATCCTGTCTGACAGGTGATATTCCTCTCCTCTAACTAGTCTCTGTATCCTGTCTGACAGGTGATATTCCCTCTCCTCCTCTAACTAGTCTCTGTATCCTGTCTGACAGGTGATATTCCTCTCCTCTAACTAGTCTCTGTATCCTGTCTGACAGGTGATATTCCTCTCCTCTAACTAGTCTCTGTATCCTGTCTGACAGGTGATATTCATCTCCTCTAACTAGTCTCTGTATCCTGTCTGACAGGTGATATTCCTCTCCTCTAACTAGTCTCTGTATCCTGTCTGACAGGTGATATTCCTCTCCTCTAACTAGTCTCTGTATCCTGTCTGACAGGTGATATTCCTCTCCTCTAACTAGTCTCTGTATCCTGTCTGACAGGTGATATTCCTCTCCTCTAACTAGTCTCTGTATCCTGTCTGACAGGTGATATTCCTCTCCTCTAACTAGTCTCTGTATCCTGTCTGACAGGTGATATTCCTCTCCTCTAACTAGTCTCTGTATCCTGTCTGACAGGTGATATTCCTCTCCTCTAACTAGTCTCTGTATCCTGTCTGACAGGTGATATTCATCTCCTCTCTAACTAGTCTCTGTATCCTGTCTGACAGGTGATATTCCTCTCCTCTAACTAGTCTCTGTATCCTGTCTGACAGGTGATATTCCTCTCCTCTAACTAGTCTCTGTATCCTGTCTGACAGGTGATATTCCTCTCCTCTAACTAGTCTCTGTATCCTGTCTGACAGGTGATATTCAACTCTCCTCTAACTAGTCTCTGTATCCTGTCTGACAGGTGATATTCCTCTCCTCTAACTAGTCTCTGTATCCTGTCTGACAGGTGATATTCCTCTCCTCTAACTAGTCTCTGTATCCTGTCTGACAGGTGATATTCATCTCCTCTAACTAGTCTCTGTATCCTGTCTGACAGGTGATATTCATCTCCTCTAACTAGTCTCTGTATCCTGTCTGACAGGTGATATTCCTCTCCTCTAACTAGTCTCTGTATCCTGTCTGACAGGTGATATTCATCTCCTCTAACTAGTCTCTGTATCCTGTCTGACAGGTGATAAATAAGATGCATGACTGACAGACTAACAAAAATACACAAGCACCAATTTAATTCCACACAATTATACAAATTAACCAGCCTCACCAGCTCCCACTCTCACCTACACCCACCAGTCAATCTCACCAAATCCCACCTGTCTCACCTCCACCCACCAGTCAATCTCACCAGCTCCAACTCTCACCTACACCCACCAGTCAATCTCACCAGCTCCAACTCTCACCTACACCCACCAGTCAATCTCACCAGCTCCCACTCTCACTCACACCTCAGTAAACACAGAGGGCTGGTGATGACAACATAGAGGGAACAAGAGAAAAGGAGTGAGAGGTGGGACAACATCATTGTGTGTCTACCAGAGTAGGCATTGTAGAATAATAGTGAAGACATCAAAACTATGAAATAACACATTTGGAATCATGTAGTAACCAAACAAGTGTTAAACAAATTAAAATATCTTTTAGATTTTTCAAAGTAGCCACCCTTTGCCTTGATGACAGCTTTGCACACTCTCTTGCCATTCTCTCTAACTAGTTACTGAATATCTGTCTTCCTGTTGATCACCCTCTTCCAGTGCTCCTTCACTCTCTGTCAGTCTTCATTTATGCCATGTCCCTGTCTAGATGAAAGGTTTATCTGTGTCATATCTGCCTTCATCTGCCGATCAGGTCCTAATGGCCTGCTACTCAGGGCTCTAATGTCCCTCCATCAGGTCCTAATGGCCTGCTACTCAGGGCTATATTGTCCCTCCATCAGGTCCTAATGGCCTGGTACTCAGGGCTATATTGTCCCTCCATCAGGTCCTAATGGCCTGGTACTCAGGGCTATATTGTCCCTCCATCAGGTCCTAATGGCCTGCTACTCAGGGCTATATTGTCCCTCCATCAGGTCCTAATGGCCTGCTACTCAGGGCTCTAATGTCCCTCCATCAGGTCCTAATGGCCTGCTACTCAGGGCTATATTGTCCCTCCATCAGGTCCTAATGGCCTGCTACTCAGGGCTCTAATGTCCCTCCATCAGGTCCTAATGGCCTGCTACTCAGGGCTCTATTGTCCCTCCATCAGGTCCTAATGGCCTGGTACTCAGGGCTCTAATGTCCCTCCATCAGGTCCTAATGGCCTGCTACTCAGGGCTCTAACCCTCCATCAGGTCCTAATGGCCTGGTACTCAGGGCTCTATTGTCCCTCCATCAGGTCCTAATGGCCTGCTACTCAGGGCTCTAATGTCCCTCCATCAGGTCCTAATGGCCTGGTACTCAGGGCTATATTGTCCCTCCATCAGGTCCTAATGGCCTGGTACTCAGGGCTATATTGTCCCTCCATCAGGTCCTAATGGCCTGCTACTCAGGGCTCTATTCACTCCTCCATCAGGTCCTAATGGCCTGGTACTCAGGGCTCTATTGTCCCTCCATCAGGTCCTAATGGCCTGCTACTCAGGGCTCTAATGTCCCTCCATCAGGTCCTAATGGCCTGGTACTCAGGGCTCTAACTGTCCCTCCATCAGGTCCTAATGGCCTGGTACTCAGGGCTCTATTGTCCCTCCATCAGGTCCTAATGGCCTGGTTGTCAAGGGCTCTATTGTCCCTCCATCAGGTCCTAATGGCCTGGTTGTCAAGGGCTCTAATTGTCCCTCCATCAGGTCCTAATGGCCTGGTTGTCCAGGGCTCTATTGTCCCTCCATCAGGTCCTAATGGCCTGGTTATCAAGGGCTCTACTGTCTCTCCATCAGGTCCTAATGGCATGGTTGTCAAGGGCTCTACTGTCCCTCCATCAGGTCCTAATGGCCTGCTCCTCAGGGCTCTATTGACTCTCCATCAGGTCCTAATGGCCTGGTTATCAAGGGCTCTATTGTCCCTCTAACCACTGACATCAATGCAAATACAATCTAAAATCACATCAAACACATCATCAAAACAGCATGTGCTTTCAAATCTCACCTCACTGTGATGACGGATGTGAAGAAAGAAGTTCAACAACAGGTTGAAACTGAATGGAAAACATAGTTGTTGTGGATGTTGTTTCAAAGCCTAACAACAACAAAACGGACAGCGCTTTCTAAGGTGAGGATTCATTCAAAACACCATATGCATATTAGTGCTTAGTACACATAGGCTTTATACATGAGCCCAAGTCTGAAAAAAAACCTGAATAAAAAGAATGAATTGGAGGGAAAGTTGCCTCCATGTTCTAATCAAGTGCACACGAATGACATGAATTTCTCTCTTCCCCTGGTCTTGACCACTTAATAATGGGTCATTCTAAATCAAAACTAATTGTACATATTATACTGAAACTAAAATATAAATACAACATGCAACAATTTAAAAGATTTTATTGAGTTACAGAATTAAATTAATTAGATCCTAGTCTATGGATTTCAGATGACTGGGCAGGCCCACTCACTGATGGGGAGCCAGGCCCACTCACTGGGGAGCCAGGCCCACCCACTTGCCCACTCACTGGGGAGCCAGGCCCACTCACTGGGGAGCCAGGCCCACCCACTGGGGAGCCAGGCCCACCCACTGGGGGGGAGCCAGGCCCACCCACTGGGGAGCCAGGCCCACCCACTGGGGAGCCAGGGGAGCCAGCCCACTCACTGGGGAGCCAGGCCCACTCACTGGGGAGCCAGGCCCACTCACTGGGGAGCCAGGCCCACTCACTGGGGAGCCAGGCCCACTCTGGGGAGCCAGGCCCACTCACTGGGGAGCCAGGCCCACCCTCTGGGGAGCCAGGCCCACTCACTGGGAGCCAGCCCAGGCCCACTCACTGGAGAGCCAGGCCCACTCACTGGGAGAGCCAGGCCCACTGTATCACTGGAGAGCCAGGCCCACTCACTGGGGAGCCAGGCCCACTCACTGGGGAGCCAGGCCCACTCACTGGGGAGCCAGGCCCACCCACTGGGGAGCCAGGCCCACTCACTGGGGAGCCAGGCCCACTCACTGGGGAGCCAGGCCCACTCACTGGGGAGCCAGGCCCACTCACTGGGGCCCAGCCAGGCCCACCCACTGGGGAGCCAGGCCCACTCACTGGGGAGCCAGGCCCACTCACTGGGGAGCCAGGCCCACTCACTGGGGCCAGCCAGGCCCACCCACTGGGAGCCAGGCCCACTCACTGGGGAGCCAGGCCTGGGGAGCAGGCCCACTCACTGGGGAGAGCCAGGCCCACTCACTGGGGAGCCAGGCCCACTCACTGGGGAGCCAGGCCCACCCACTGGGGAGCCAGGCCCACTCACTGGGGAGCCAGGCCCACCCACTGGGGAGCCAGGCCCACTCACTGGGGAGCCAGGCCCACCCACTGGGGAGCCAGGCCCAGCCCAATCAGAATGAGTTTTTCCCCATAAAAGGGCTTTATTACAAACATAAATACTCCTCAACAACTCTGGCATGGTGTTGTGTGACTAAACTGCACAAGTGGCCTTTTATTGTCCCCAGCACAAGGTGCACCTATGTAATGATCGTTCTGTTTAATCAGCTTCTTAATATGCCACACCTGTCAGATGCATGTATTACTTTGACAAAGGAGAAATTCTCACTAACAGGGATGTAAACATATTTGTATCACAACATTTGAGAGAAATAAACATTTTGTGCGTTTGGAACATGTCTGGGATTTTTTATTTCAGCTCATGAAACATGGGACCAACACTTTACATGTTGCGTTTATATTTTTGTTCAGTGTAGTAAAGACAAGATTACATTATCCTAGTCTTATGGGTGAAAATATGATCACTTGATGAGAGAACAGCGTGTGCAGCCTGAGATAACGGCTGACAAAATGTCATGACCGCCACAGCCCTAGGTCTGCGTGTGTTGTGATGTGTGGATGAGCGAGTTATTTTATTTCGTGCAAAAATGTCCACATGCTTCCTGGAGGCTCAGAGACAGAGAGGATTGTGAAGTGCAGACAGGATCAGCAGGGTGTGTATGTCTATGAAAGCCAGTCTATGTGTGTCTTCATGTGGGTGAGCCTGTCTACGTCTGTGTGTTTGTGTGTGTGTGTGAGGAGGCAGGCAGGCAGGGGGGGGGGTAGTTCAGTCAGGCCCATGGTTGAGACACGGTCGAGGCCTCAGGTCAGACCAGGCTTCTATATCGCTCTCTTGTTTTCTTCCACAATCAGTCAGGCACATACCCCACCCGACACACACTCAAACTCATACACACACATCCGTGCTCACGCCCGATAAAGATACGAAGACAGACAGCACTCTAAGCACATTATCACACACACACACACAGAGGCCCTGGGGGCGGTGTGTTCGTTGTTCTCGTGATGGAGCTGGTTCCTGCAGAAAGACCCCTTGCCCTTGGCACTGACACATTCGCTTAGCACTCAAACTACAAGCTAACCCCTTCAACTCCCCCTCCCCACACACACCCTTTATACCCCCCTCCCCCAGAACTGACACAAGGAGAGAGGAGGAATTAAATCATGAAGAAAAGAGGAAAAAGAAAGATGGAAAGAACAGGCTTGGTGGTCCATTTGCTAATGCCGGCAGCCAATGAGAGTGAGTTCTGCTCAAGCTGTTCTTCCTAGACAGCAAAAGGGTTCTGATGCTCCCTCAAGTCTCAAGTACAATACCTGTTACACCTAGTCTAGCAGGAGTGTTGGAGCTCACCCACCTCTACTACAATACCTGTTACACCTAGTCTAGCAGGAGTGTTGGAGCTCACCCACCTCTACTACAATACCTGTTACACCTAGTCTAGCAGGAGTGTTGGAGCTCACCCACCTCTACTACAATACCTGTTACACCTAGTCTAGCAGGAGTGTTGGAGCTGACCCACCTCTACTACAATACCTGTTACACCTAGCCTAGCAGGAGTGTTGGAGCTCACCCACCTCATTACAATACCTGTTACACCTAGTCTAGCAGGAGTGTTGGAGCTCACCCACCTCAAAATACCTGTTACACCATTTAGCAGGAGTGTTGGAACCACCCACCTGTTAAACAATACCTGCTACACCTATTCTAGCAGGAGTGTTGGAGCTCACCCACCTCTACTACAATACCTGTTACACCTATTCTAGCAGGAGTGTTGGAGCTCACCCATCTCTACTACAATACCTGTTACACCTAGCCTAGCAGGAGTGTTGGAGCTCACCCACCTCTACTACAATACCTGTTACACCTAGCCTAGCAGGAGTGTTGGAGCTCACCCACCTCTACTACAATACCTGTTACACCTAGTCTAGCAGGAGTGTTGGAGCTCCCCTCTACTACAATACCTGTTACACCTAGCCTAGCAGGAGTGTTGGCCTCACCCACCTCTACTACAATACCTGTTACACCTAGCCTAGCAGGAGTGTTGGAGCTCACCCACCTCTACTACAATACCTGTTACACCTAGTCTAGCAGGAGTGTTGGAGCTCACCCACCTCTACTACAATACCTGTTGGCCTGCTACTCAGGAGTGTTGGAGCTCCCTCCTACAATACCTGTTACACCTGGCCTAGCAGGAGTGTTGGAGCTCACCCACCTCTACTACAATACCTGTTGCCTAGCAGGGTGTTGGATGGCACCCACCTCTACTACAATACCTGTTACACCTAGCCTAGCAGGAGTGTTGGAGCTCACCCACCTCTACTACAATACCTGTTACACCTCCTAGCAGGAGTCCTTGGCCTGCACCCACCTCTACTACAATGTTACACCTCCTATCAGGAGTGTTGGCCTCACCCACCTCTACTACAATACCTGTTACACCTAGCCTAGCAGGAGTGTTGGAGCTCCCCTCTACTACAATACCTGTTACACCTAGCCTAGCAGGAGTGTTGGAGCTCACCCACCTCTACTACAATACCTGCTACTCCTAGCTCTAAGTGTTGGACCTCACCCAGGTCCTACAATACCTGTTACACCTAGCCTAGCAGGAGTGTTGGAGCTCCCTCCACTCAATACCTGTTACACCTAGCCTAGCAGGAGTGTTGGACCTCCACCCAGGTCTACTGGCCTGTTACACCTAGCCTAGCAGGAGTATTGGAGCTCCCCACCTCTACTACAATACCTGTTACACCTAGCCTAGCAGGAGTGTTGGAGCCACCACCTCTACTAATGGCCTGTTACACCTAGCCTAGCAGGAGTGTTGGACCTCACCCACCTCTACTACAATACCTGTTACACCTAGCCTAGCAGGAGTGTTGGAGCTCCCCTCTATCAATACCTGTTGGCCTAGCCTAGCAGGAGTGTTGGACCTCACCCATCTACTACAATATGTTACACCTATTCTAGCAGGAGTGTTGGAGCTCACCCACCTCTACTACAATACCTGTTACACCTAGCCTAGCAGGAGTGTTGGAGCTCACCCACCTCTACTACAATACCTGTTACACCTAGTCTAGCAGGAGTGTTGGAGCTCACCCACCTCTACTACAATACCTGTTACACCTAGCCTAGCAGGAGTGTTGGACCTCACCCACCTCTACTACAATACCTGTTACACCTAGCCTAGCAGGAGTGTTGGAGCTCCCTCTATACAATACCTGTTACACCTAGTCTAGCAGGAGTGTTGGAGCTCACCCACCTCTACTACAATACCTGTTACACCTAGCCTAGCAGGTTGTCATGTTGGAGCTCACCCACCTCTACTACAATACCTGTTACACCTAGCCTAGCAGGAGTGTTGGAGCTCCCCTCTACTACAATACCTGTTACACCTAGCCTAGCAGGAGTGTTGGAGCTCCCCTCTACTACAATACCTGTTACACCTAGCCTAGCAGGAGTGTTGGAGCTCACCCATCTCTACTACAATACCTGTTACACCTAGCCTAGCAGGAGTGTTGGAGCTCACCCACCTCTACTACAATACCTGTTACACCTAGCCTAGCAGGAGTGTTGGAGCTCAAAACCTCTACTACAATATGTTACACCTATTCTAGCAGGAGTGTTGGAGCTCACCCAACTCTACTACAATACCTGTTACACCTAGCCTAGCAGGAGTGTTGGAGCTCACCCACCTCTACTACAATACCTGTTACACCTAGTCTAGCAGGAGTGTTGGAGCTCACCCACCTCTACTACAATACCTTTACACCTAGCCTAGCAGGAGTGTTGGACCTCACCCACCTCTACTACAATACCTGTTACACCTAGCCTAGCAGGAGTGTTGGAGCTCCCCTCTACTACAATACCTGTTACACCTAGTCTAGCAGGAGTGTTGGAGCTCACCCACCTCTACTACAATACCTGTTACACCTAGCCTAGCAGGAGTGTTGGAGCTCACCCACCTCTACTACAATACCTGTTACACCTTAGCAGGAGTGTATTGAGCTCCCCTCTACTACAATACCTGTTACACCTAGCCTAGCAGGAGTGTTGGATCCCCTCTACTACAATACCTGGGCAGGAGTGTTGGAGCTCACCCACCTCTACTACAATACCTGTTACACCTAGCCTAGCAGGGAGTGTTGGGGAGCCAGGCCTCTACTACAATACCTGTTACACCTAGCCCAGGAGTGTTGGAGCCACCCACCTCTACTACAATACCTGTTACACCTAGCCTAGCCAGGCCCACTCACTGTTGGAGCCAGGCCCACTACAATACCTGTTACACCTAGCCTAGGGAGCCAGGAGCCCACCCACTACAATACCTGTTACCCTAGCCTAGCAGGAGTGTTGGAGGCTCCACCACACTGGGGACAATACCTGTTACACCCACCTGCAGGAGTGTTGGAGCCAGGCCCACCTCTACTACAATACCTGGGCCTTACAGGCCCACCCACACCTAGCCTAGCAGGGAGCCACCCACCTCTACTACAATACCTGTTACACCTAGCCTACTGGAGTGTTGGAGCCACCCACCTCTACTACAATACCTGTTACACCTAGCCTAGCAGGAGTGTTGGAGCTCACCCACCTCTACTACAATACCTGTTACACCTAGCCTAGCACTGTGTTGGACCTCACCCACCTCTACTACAATACCTGTTACACCTAGCCTAGCAGGAGTGTTGGAGCTCCCCTCTACTACAATACCTGTTACACCTAGCCTAGCAGGAGTGTTGGACCTCACCCACCTCTACTACAATAGCCAGGCCTATTCTAGCAGGAGTGTTGGAGCTCACCCACCTCTACTACAATACCTGTTACACCTAGCCTAGCAGGCCCAGTGTTGGAGCCACCCACCTCTACTACAATACCTGTTACACCTAGTCTAGCAGTGTTGGAGCTCACCCACCTCTACTGGGGAGCCACCTGTTACACCTAGCCTAGCAGGAGTGTTGGACCTCACCCACCTCTACTACAATACCTGTTACACCTAGCACTGGCAGGAGTGTTGGAGCTCCCCTCTACTACAATACCTGTTACCCTAGTCCCACTGTTGGAGCTCACCCACCTCTACTACAATACCTGTTACACCTAGCCCACTAGCAGGAGTGTTGGAGCTCACCCACCTCTACTACAATACCTGTTACACCTAGCCTAGGGAGTGTTGGAGCTCCCCTCACTACAATACCTGTTACACACTAGCCTACTGGGGAGCCAGGAGCCCACTCTACTGGGATACCTGGCCCAGCCAGCAGGAGTGTTGGAGCTCACCCACCTCTACTACAATACCTGTTACACCCAGCCTAGCAGGAGTGTTGGAGCTCACCCACCTCTACTACAATACCTGTTACACCTAGCCTAGCAGGAGTGTTGGAGCTCACCCACCTCTACTACAATATGTTACACCTATTCTAGCCCAGGACTGTTGGAGCTCACCCACCTCTACTACAATACCTGTTACACCTAGCCTAGCACCCAGTGTTGGAGCTCACCCACCTCTACTACAATACCTGTTACACCTAGTCTAGCAGGAGTGTTGGAGCTCACCCACCTCTACTACAATACCTGGCCCAGGAGTGTTGGACCTCACCCACCTCTACTACAATACCTGTTACACCTAGCCTAGCAGGACTGTTGGAGCTCCCCCACTACCACTGGCTGTTACAGGCCCAGTCACTGGCAGGAGTGTTGGAGCTCACCCACCTCTACTACAATACCTGTTACACCTAGCCTACAGGAGTGTTGGAGCTCACCCACTCTACTACAATACCTGTTACACCTAGCCTAGCAGGCCAGTGTTGGAGCTCCCCTCTACTACAATACCTGTTACACCTAGCCTAGCTGGGAGTGTTGGAGCCCCTCTACTGTTACACCTAGCCCAGGACTGGGGAGCCACCCACCTCTACTACAATACCTGTTACACCTAGCCTAGCAGGAGTGCCACCCACCTCACTACAATACCTGTTACACCTAGCCTACAGGGTGCCAGCTCACCCACCTCTACTACAATACCTGTTACACCAGCCTAGCAGGGTGTTGGAGCCACCCACCTCTACTACAATACCTGTTACACCTAGCCTAGCAGGGTGTTGGAGCTCACACACCTCTACTACAATACCTGTTACCCAGCCTAGCAGGAGTGTTGGAGCTCACCCACCTCTACTACAATACCTGTTACACCCTAGCCTAGCAGGGTGTTGGAGCTCACCCACCTCTACTACAATACCTGTTACACCTATTCTAGCAGGAGTGTTGGAGCTCACCCACCTCTACTACAATACCTGTTACACCTAGCCTAGCAGGAGTGTTGGAGCTCACCCACCTCTACTACAATACCTGTTACACCTAGCCTAGCAGGTGTTGGAGCTCACCCACCTCTACTACAATACCTGTTACACCTAGCCTAGCAGGAGTGTTGGAATGCTCACCCACCTCTACTAATCAATACCTGTTACACCTAGTCAGGATGTTGGAGCACCCACCTCTACTACAATACCTGTTACACCTAGTCTAGCAGGGATGTGTTTTGTATCACCCACCTCTACTACAATACCTGTTACACCTAGTCTAGCAGGAGTGTTGGAACTGTTACACCTAGTCTGGGAGGGTTGGAGCTCACCCACCTCTACTACAATACCTGTTACACCTAGCCTTAGCAGGAGTTTTGGAGCTCACCCACCTCTACTACAATACCTGTTACACCTAGCCTAGCAGGAGTGTTGGAGCTCACCCACCTCTGATACAATACCTGTTACACCTAGCCTAGCAGGAGTGTTGGAGCTCATCCACCTCTACTAGCCTGTTACACCTAGCCTAGCAGGAGTGTTGGACCTCACCCACCTCTACTACAATACCTGTTACACCTAGCCTAAATGTTGGAGCTCACCCACCTCTACTACAATACCTGTTACACCTAGCCTAGCAGGAGTGTTGGAGCTCACCCACCTCTACTACAATACCTGTTACACCTAGCCTAGCAGGAAGCTCACCCACCTCTACTACAATACCTGTTACACCTGCCTAGCTGTGTGTTGGAGCTCACCCACCTCTACTACAATACCTGTTACACCAGCCTAGCAGGAGTGTTGGAGCTCCCCTCTACTACAATACCTGTTACACCTAGTCTAGCAGGTTGGAGCTCACCCACCTCTACTACAATATGTTACACCTATTCTAGCAGGAGTGTTGGAGCTCACCCACCTCTACTACAATACCTGTTACACCTAGCCTAGCAGGAGTGTTGGAGCTCACCCACCTCTACTACAATACCTGTTACACCTAGTCTAGCAGTTGGAGCACACTACAATACCTGTTACACCTAGTCTAGCAGGAGTGTTGGAGCTCACCCACCTCTACTACAATACCTGTTACACCTAGTCTAGCAGGAGTGTTGGAGCTCACCCACCTCTACTACAATACCTGTTACACCTAGCCTAGCAGGAGTGTTGGAGCTCACCCACCTCTACTACAATACCTGTTACACCTAGCCTAGCAGGAGTGTTGGAGCTCCCCACCTCTACTACAATACCTGTTACACCTAGCCTAGCAGGAGTGTTGGAGCTCACCCACCTCTACTACAATACCTGTTACACCTAGCCTAGCAAAGAGTGTTGGTGGTCCACCCACCTCTACTACAATACCTGTTACACCTAGTCTAGCAGGAGTGTTGAGCTCACCCACCTCTACTACAATACCTGTTACACCTAGTCTAGCAGGAGTGTTGGAGCTCACCCACCTCTACTACAATACCTGTTACACCTAGTCTAGCAGGAGGGTTGGAGCTCACCCACCTCTACTACAATACCTGTTACACCTAGCCTAGCAGGAGTGTTGGAGCTCACCCACCTCTACTACAATACCTGTTACACCTAGCCTAGCAGGAGTGTTGGAGCTCACCCACCTCTACTACAATACCTGTTACACCTAGCCTAGCAGGAGTGTTGGAGCTCACCCACCTCTACTACAATACCTGTTACACCTAGCCTAGCAGGAGTGTTGGAGCTCACCCACCTCTACTACAATACCTGTTACACCTAGCCTAGCAGGAGTGTTGGAGCTCACCCACCTCTACTACAATACCTGTTACACCTAGCCTAGCAGGAGTGTTGGAGCTCACCCACCTCTACTACAATACCTGTTACACCTAGCCTAGCAGGAGTGTTGGAGCTCACCCACCTCTACTACAATACCTGTTACACCTAGTCTAGCAGGAGTGTTGGAGCTCACCCACCTCTACTACAATACCTGTTACACCTAGCCTAGCAGGAGTGTTGGAGCTCACACACCTCTACTACAATACCTGTTACACCTAGCCTAGCAGGAGTGTTGGAGCTCACCCACCTCTACTACAATACCTGTTACACCTAGCCTAGCAGGAGTGTTGGAGCTCACCCACCTCTACTACAATACCTGTTACACCTAGCCTAGCAGGAGTGTTGGAGCTCACCCACCTCTACTACAATACCTGTTACACCTAGCCTAGCAGGAGTGTTGGAGCTCATCCACCTCTACTACAATACCTGTTACACCTAGCCTAGCAGGAGTGTTGGACCTCACCCACCTCTACTACAATACCTGTTACACCTAGCCTAGCAGGAGTGTTGGAGCTCACCCACCTCTACTACAATACCTGTTACACCTAGCCTAGCAGGAGTGTTGGAGCTCACCCACCTCTACTACAATACCTGTTACACCTAGCCTAGCAGGAGTGTTGGAGCTCACCCACCTCTACTACAATACCTGTTACACCTAGCCTAGCAGGAGTGTTGGAGCTCACCCACCTCTACTACAATACCTGTTACACCTAGCCTAGCAGGAGTGTTGGAGCTCCCCTCTACTACAATACCTGTTACACCTAGTCTAGCAGGAGTGTTGGAGCTCACCCACCTCTACTACAATATGTTACACCTATTCTAGCAGGAGTGTTGGAGCTCACCCACCTCTACTACAATACCTGTTACACCTAGTCTAGCAGGAGTGTTGGAGCTCACCCACCTCTACTACAATACCTGTTACACCTAGTCTAGCAGGAGTGTTGGAGCTCACCCACCTCTACTACAATACCTGTTACACCTAGTCTAGCAGGAGTGTTGGAGCTCACCCACCTCTACTACAATACCTGCTACACCTATTCTAGCAGGAGTGTTGGAGCTCACCCACCTCTACTACAATACCTGTTACACCTAGTCTAGCAGGAGTGTTGGAGCTCACCCACCTCTACTACAATACCTGTTACACCTAGTCTAGCAGGAGTGTTGGAGCTCACCCACCTCTACTACAATACCTGTTACACCTAGTCTAGCAGGAGTGTTGGAGCTCCCCTCTACTACAATACCTGTTACACCTAGTGTGTGTGTTGGAGCTCACCCACCTCTACTACAATACCTGTTACACCTATTCTGTGTGTGTTGGAGCTCACCCACCTCTACTGTACCTGTTACACCTGTCTAGCAGGAGTGTTGGAGCTCCCCCTCTGTGTGTCTGCCTTTTGCCTTATTGTGTGTGTGTGTGTGTGTGTGTGTGTGTGTGTGTGTGTGTGTGTGTGTGTGTGTGTGTGTGTCTGTGTGTGTGTGTGTGTGTGTGTGTCTCTGTCTGTCTGTGTGTGTGTGTACTTGTCTGTGTATGTGTGTGTGTGTGTACTTGTCTATGTGTGTGTGTGTGTGTGGGGGGGGGGGGGTGCATTGTCTCATGCACAGGGGGCGGCGATGAAGCACTTTACAGACAAAGCACCTAAAATAGTCTCCTCCTCTCCCCTCCCTCTCCTCCCTCCTCCTCGTCTCCTCTATGCAGCTTCCCCTAACCGTCTCCTCAAATCCCACTGGCAGAAGTGGGTCACTGTCACACACTGTCTGTCTTTCCTCTCCCTCTCCCTCTCTCTCTCTCACACACACACACACACACACACACACACACACACACACACACACACACACACACACACACACACACACACACACACACACACACACACACACACACACACACACACACACACACACACACACACACACACCTATAACTCAAATCAGACCCCACACATCCTTTGCCAACTGACCCCCACCCCCTTCACGAACAGTCTTCCTCTCTGTCGCAACCAAGCAACCCTCCCTTAACTCTATTCAATCCGACCCTACCCTATCCTACCCTCCCAACCTTAACCATTTTCAAGCCTATCCTACCCTACCAAACCCTCACAACCTTAACCCTATTCCATCATATCCTACTCTATCCTACCAACCTTAACCCTATTCAAACCTATCCTACCCTACCATAGCCAACCCTCCCAACCATAACCCTATTCAATCCAATCCTACCCTATTCTATCCTATTCTAGCCTATTCAAACCTATCCTACCCTACCATAGCCAACCCTCCCAACCATAACCCTATTCAATCCAATCCTACCCTATTCTATCCTATTCTAGCCTATCCTACCCTACCAAACCCTCCTAACCTTAACCCTATTAAATCCTATCCTACCCTATTCAAACCTATCCTACCCTATTCAACTCTATCCTACCATATTTAAACCTATCCTACCCTATTCAATCCTATCCTACCCTACCCAACCCTCCCAACCTTAACCCTATTCAAATCCTATGCTACCCTATTCAACACTCCCCAACTCTCCCAACCTTAACCTTATTCAATCCTATTCTATCCTACCCTACCCAACCTTAACCATATTCTATCCTATCATATTCAACCCTACCCTACCCTATTCAAGCCTATCCTACCCTATTCAATCCCATCCTACCCTATTCAATCCCATCCTACCCTATTATGTTCGTTCATACCCTATCGAACCCTAACCTAGGGTAGAATAGGATAGGGTAGAGTAGGGTAGGGTGGTATAGGATAGCAAAGGTTAGGATATGGTTAGGTAGAGCAGGGTAGAATAGGGGTAGGCCCTATCCTATCCTACCCTATCCTACACTACCCTTTCCTACCCTACCCTATCCAATACTACCCCATCCTACCCTACTCTACCTTATCCTACCCTATCACACCCTACCCTACTCTAACTTACTCTATCATATACTACCCGATCCCTAACCTATCTACCCTATTCTCCCCCCTATCCTACCCACCCTATCCTATATATCCTACCCAACCCTACCCTTCCATATCCTATCTACCCTAACCCCTACCCTTCCATATCCTATCCCTACCCTTCCCTACCCTATCCCACCCTTCATATCCTACCCTATCATATTATATCCTAACCAACCCTACCCTTCCCTATCCTATCCTACCCTATCCCACCCTATCATATTATATCCTAACCAACCCTACCCTTCCATATCCTATCGACCCTACTCTACCCTTCCCTATCCTATCCTACCCAACCCTACCCTTCCATATCCTATCGACCCTACTCTACCCTTCCCTATCCTATCCTACCCTATCATATTATATCCTAACCAACCCTACCCTACCCTATCCCACCCTATCATATTATATCCTAACCAACCCTACCCTATCCTATCCTACCCTACCATATTATATCCTAACCAACCCTACCATTTTCTACTCTGCCCTACCTTATAATATTCTACCCTATCCTATCCTACTCTACTCTCCCCTAATCTAAACGACCCCACCCTATCCAACCCTATCCTACCCTACTCTATTCTTCCCTATTCTACCTAATCATATCCTACCCTACCCTTTCCAACCGTATCCTATTCTATCTACCCTACCCCACCCAACCCTACCATATCCAACCCAACCCTACCCTTTTCTACCCAATCCTACCCTTTTCTACCCTATACTACCTTGCTCTATCCTATCCTATCATATACTACCCTACCCTATCCTATCTTTCTCTACCCTACCCTACCCCATCCTACCCTATCTTATCATATCTCACCCTACCCTATCGTACCATACCCTATCCCACCATAACCACTCTCAACATATCAATACAATTGACCCATCTAGCTCCCCACAACAACCGCCACGCCTCTCCATATCTGCACACTACCAGTTACAACCCAGTTACAACCTGCCCACCCAATCCAGCCATCAAATCTCAACCACAAATACCAAATTGAACCCCTCCATCTTTACCATCCGTCCTAACTGCAACTCAGTGGTGGCTGGTGGGGGGAGCTATAGGAGGACAGGCTCATTGTAATGGAATAAATGGAACGGTATCAAACACATCAAACATATTCCAGCATTACAATGAGCCCATCCTCCAATAGCTACTCCCACCAGCCTCCATTTCTACAACTGTCCATGTACCCGCCATTACTAAAACCAAATCAAGACCCCCTGCAGCTTCCCCTAAATTCAACACATCCCAAATCGACCCCCCCCTCTCCACATCCTCTTCTACCCCTCTACCCTTACACACACACCCGTCCCCATCCCTGTCCCCAACTGACTGCACATATAAATCTTGTTAGAGATTCCATGATGGGCTCACAGGCACTTAGGGGTTTTTAGCTGCCTGATGGATTACGGCGCCAACCCTGAAATTGTCTTTGCGGTTTAATCAACTCATGTTATTATGGGCCTGGAATTTAGAGAAAAACCCACTAAAACCAAAGACCTCATCCCATCTACCATAGCGCCCTTTGTTTTGTTACAGGGAGGGGCCAGTTTTGATACTCATCACTGTATCCTGCATCAAAAGGTTGGCTGGACTTCATTAAAGACCCATACTTTATTCTACATTATTCCCTTCTTGTTTTACAAGGCCCTAATTCATAAACTTCCGTCTTATCGAACTTTGCTGTTGAAGTATAGACACCTGAGTTGCCTAACCCGTTCGTTCCTAGGGTCTCCGCCGAGCTAGGTAAATCCGCTTCTAGTTTTAATGCACCATATTGCTGGAACAAAATGCTAAATACATTTCATGCCGTTCAGTTTAAAGTATTGATTGGGGTGTATTTGTGGAGGAATGTAAACTGTTTTTCTGGGTGATTTGTGACATTAAATTTGTGCTTCCCATGACTGAGTTTTTGTATTTGAATATGTTTATACAGTATGTTTGGGTATAATGTGTATATTTATGTTTATACAAATTTTTTTTTTTTAAATTAGGTCTCAAAAGTTTTCCCTGTTAAAATAAAGGTTAAATAAACTATTCAAACGGTCTCACACACAACCTGAATCCTACTACCTCTTTTTAGAATCACATTTTCTCTCTTTGTATTCCTTTTTCTTTTCATTCATTTTTTCTGTCTCTCGTTTTATACCACCCCTCCTCTTTCATTCTTTCCTTCTTTCCTTCCTTCTTTCCTTCTTTCTTTCTTTCTTTCTTTCTTTCTTTCTTTTTTCTCTTTCTTCCTTCTTTCTTTCTTTCTTTCTCTCTTTCTTTCTTTTTATCCCTCTCTCTCGTTTTCTCCCTCTCTCTCTCTCTGCATCACAGACAATGACAGATCACGCAAGCGTTTAAGAAGGGATTAAGTAGTTAATGATTTATCCTTGCTTTTTTCCTAATTTCCCAAAATGATGTCTTTGAGGCTGTGTGAGAGAGAGAGAGAGAGAGAAGCACTGTATATATATATAAAACACTGTATATATATAATATGACATTTGTAATGTCTTTATTGTTTTGAAACTTCTGTATGTGTCTACTGTTAGTTTTTTATTGTTTATTTCACTTTATATATTATCTACCTTACTTGCTTTGGCAATGTTAACACATGTTACCCATGCCAATAAAGCCCCTTGAATTGAATTGAATTGAGAGAGAGAGAGAGAGAGAGAGAGAGAGAGAGAGAGAGAGAGAGAGAGAGAGAGAGAGCATGCATGTGTCTGTGAGTGTGTGTGTCTGAGCGAGACGGCGATTCGTGACTGCTGCTTTGTCGCCCCCCTGGTGCTCAGTGTTGCATGAAGCAACACATAGATTCCTCTCATCTGGACCCCACTGTGCCACACATCACACGAGACGAATGGAGGGAAGGACGGGGGACACTGGGGACACAGCAAAGTGGAAGATGGGAAGGAGAGATGAAGTGGTGTGGTAAAAGAGGGGACACAGCAAAATGGAGGAAGTGTGTGTGTGTGTGTGTGTGTGTGTGTGTGTGTGTGTGTGTGTGTGTGTGTGTGTGTGTGTGTGTGTGTGTGTGTGTGTGTGTGTGTGTGTGTGTGTGTGTGGGGTGTGTGGTGTAGACAAAGGGAAAAGTGAATGTGAGACAGTTACAGTAGACAACAGTGGAAAAGGTAGGGGCAGTCAGGGGGAAGTGAGACAGGGGAGACAGCAAGGCTAGGGAAAAGGTAGGGGCAGTCAGAGGGTGAGACAGGGGGAAGCAAGGCTAGGGAAAAGGTAGGGGCAGTCAGAGGGTGAGACAGGGGGAAGCAAGGCTAGGGAAAAGGTAGGGGCAGTCAGAGGGTGAGACAGGGGGAAGCAAGGCTAGGGGCAAAGGTAGGGGCAGTCAGAGGGTGAGACAGGGGGAAGCAAGGCTAGGGGTCCAGGAGTGACACAACAGAGAGGGGGAAGGGTGGGGGTAAAGAGAAGGAGAGGGAGTGAGGGAGAGGGAGGGAGAGGGAGACCGGGTGCATGTTTGACGCCTGGCTGAGTAGCCCTGCTTCTCTCACTGCCTCCTTGCCTCTTCGCGTGGGAGCAGGGAAAGGGCAGTCGCAGGGAAAGAATCACCTTTGGCTGCATGTCAGCCCCCGCTCGACAGATGACCACGCATCAGATCACTCACTCACACAGTGCACAGCACGGAAACAAACAGGCAGGAGCAGACAGGGGCAGTTAGCAACTACAGACAGTAACTATCTGTCATCTACTTGTCTGTATGAGCAGTGACCTCAGAGAGAGAGAGAGAGAGAGAGAGAGAGAGCTGGTCCTGGGGCTCTGTTCACAAACACAAACAGACCCCACAGAGCCCCAGGACAGCAACACATTTAAACAAAAGGATAATTACTTGACACGTAGTAAAGAATTAACAAAACAACTGAGCAAACTAGAATGCTATTTGGCGATAAACAGAGAGAACACAGTGGCAGAAAACCTTAAGGAAAAAAAAGCTTTGAGATTTACAGACTCAGTGAGCATAGAGTAACCTTTATATAACTAGGCAAGTCAGTTATGAACAAATTCTTATTTACAAGGACGGCCGACAGGGGAACAGTGGGTTAACTGCCTGTTCAGGGGAACAGTGGGTTAACTGCCTGTTCAGGGGAACAGTGGGTTAACTGGCCTAACACTCTAACCTAACAGTGGGTTAACTGCCTAACACTCTTCAGGGGAACAGTGGGTTAACTGCCTGTAACCTCAGGGGGCCTAACAGTGGGTTAACTGCCTAACCTTCTAACTGGGGAAGACCACTAGCCTCAATAGCTTTGCTGAGAAAGGCCGACATAGCCTGTCTTCTCTGGAGAGCCTGCCTATGTGCACACCATATTAGAGACACATATTTCCCTCATATTACAATCCACAAAGAATTCGAAAAGAAACCAAATGTTAACACTCTAACCCTAACACTGTGTTCATCACTGGCCTAACACTCTAACCTAACACTTAACTTATTGCCTAACACTCTAACCTAACACTCTAACTTCACCTAACACTCTAACCTAACACTGTCACAGAGGAAGGCTAACCTGTGGAACACATAGCAACTGCAACTGGCATAACCTGTAACCTAACACTGACTAACCCTAACACTGAACTGTACCCTAACACTCTAACCTAACACTATGCTCTGCAACCTACAGGACTGACATTAACCCTACAGGACCTAAGGACTGATACTATAACCTAACAAAGACTCTAACCCTACAGGACTCTACTGTACCCTGCAGGACCTACAGGACTGATACTATAACCTACAGGACTGACACTATGCTCTAACTGGCCTGACACTATAACCTAAGGACTGAACTGGCCTAACACTACTAACTGGCCTAACACTCAGGACCTAACACTGACTGGCCTAACACCTACAGGACTGACACTAACACTGATAACTGGCCTAACACTCTAACCTAAGGACTGATACTATAACCTACAGGACTAACATTAACCCTACAGGACCTAACACTCCCTGCAACTGACAACCGACACTAACCCTGGGACTGATACTAACACAGGACTGACTTATACCCTACAGGACCTAACTGTACCTAAGGACTGACAGGACCGACACTATACCTAAGGACTACTCTAACTGAACTCTAACTGGCCTAACAGGACTGACCTAACACTCTAACTGGACCTAACAGGACTAACTGGCCTAACCTACCACTAGCCTCACTGATACTTTGCTACCCTACAGGACTGACATATAACCTGTCTTCTCTGGAGATACCAGGACTGACATTATACCCTGGACACCATATTAGAGGACACATATTTCCCTCATATTACACAGGACTGAAGAAACCAAATGTTGATAAACTCCAGGACTGATACTCCTGGGACTGAAATAACCACTGTGTTCATCACATACCCTGCAGGACCTACAGGACTGATACTATAACCTACAGGACTGACACTATACCCTGCAGGACCTACAGGACTGATACTATAACCTACAGGACTGACACTGTACCCTACAGGACTGACACTATACCCTAGGACTTTTTGGACCTACAGGACTGATTATTGGAACTTTTGGAGTGTAATGGGTGGACTGATACATAACCTACAGGACTGATACTGAAACCTGAGGACTGACACACCCTACAGGACTGATACTAAACCTACAGGACTTAACTCATCAGGACTGACATGTCACAGAGGAAGGCTGGGACACCTGTGGGACTGATACTAACATGAACTATACCCTAGGACTGATACATTAAACCCTGATAGGACCTACAGGACTGATACTATACCCTACAGACTGATACTATAACCCTACAGGATCATCCCTAGGACTGACACTATGCTCTATACCCTAGGACTGATACTATACCCTAGGACTGATACTGACTGATACTATAACCCCCTGCAGGACCTACAGGACTGACACTATAACCTACAGACCTTCAGGACTGATACTATAACCTACAGGACTGATACTGTACCCTGCAGGACCTACAGGACTGATACTATAACCTACAGGACTGACACTATACCCTACAGGACCTACAGGACAGATACTATAACCTACAGGACTGACACTATACCCTAGGACCTAGGACTGATACTATAACCTACAGGACTGACACTGATACCCTACAGGACTGATACTATAACCTACAGGACTGACAGGACTATACCCTACAGGACTGACTACTATAACCTACAGGATCAACAGGACTGATACTATAACCTACAGGACTGACACTATACCCACTACAGGACTGATACTATAACCTACAGGACTGACACTTTACACTACAGGACCTACAGGACTGACACTATAACCTACATGACCTTCAGGACTGATACTATAACCTGCACCTACAGGACTGACACTGTACCCTCCAGGACTGATACTATAACCTACAGGACTGACACTGTACCCTCCAGGACTGACACTATACCCTGCAGGACCTACAGGACTGACACTATACCCTACAGGACCTACAGGACTGACACTATACCCTACAGGACCTACAGGACTGACACTATACCCTACAGGACCGACACTATACCCTGCAGGACCTACAGGACTGGCACTATACCCTGCAGGACTTACACTATACCCTATAGGACTGACAGAGCTGATAGAGTTGATATACATTAGAGGAGGGGTAGAGGCACATGAGAGAGAGGGAATAAACTGGAGAAATAAAGAGAAAGACAAAGTGAGAGTGAGTGGAATGGAGAGAGACAGGGAGATGTGGAGAAAGAGACTCACAGAGAGATGGGGTGGGGTGGGGGGGGCTACACTAATCATAGTGAACACATAACACAAGTGCTACCATTATCCCCCTGACCTCCTGAGGTACGAAAGAGGATGAAGGAGGAGTGTGTCTGGTTTTAAACTATCCATTATTCAGAGATGGAGGGAGCGAGGGAGGGAGAGGGAGAGGGAGAGGGAGAGGGAGAGAGAGAGAGAGAGGCACCATGGTGTGGCTCAGTGGGACCTCATGTGTCTCTCTCCTCTCTCTGGAAGAGTTTGCCACGCTCACATGAAAAATGGATGGATGGAAGGTGAACGAGAGGAAAAGAGATCTCCTTTGGGTGGTCAACAGTCAAAGGCACGGAAAGGCGGGGAAAAGACAGGAGGACTCTACGTGTGTTTGTAAACACGGAGCAGAACAGAGAGAGGGAGAGAAAGTTTACTTCTGTACCACTTCATAGACAGATCATGTCAGGGTGACTTTGCTAAACTCTACAATCTGCATGATCTAACACAGTGACTTGTATAGCACTCTGTAGGCAATCGACAGTATATCACTGTAGAGTTGACATTCCGATGGTCTGATGGTGCTGTATGAATACATAAAGTATAGTTCTACGTAATGTGTCATGTATAGCATAGACCTATAGCAAGTGATGCATGCCATAATCAAGGTGATCACTCATACCGAGCCTGTCTGTGACCCTGACCTGACTAGAGGCCTGGGAGTGGAATTCAGTCTCTCCTCCCAACCCTTCCGTGACCCGTTTAGATACACACCCAGACACAGAGTGCAGGGGGCAGCCAAGGGGTAAAACACAACACGCTATCTAAATGTGCTAGCTAGCTAACTCTACTCCTCATCAATTATCCATGAGCCAAGGAGAAACCAGTCCTGCAAGTCTGTGCTGCTCTAACCTACTAAGGTACTGGTTTACCAACAGGTGCTGCTCTAACCTACTACGGTACTGGTTTACCAACAGGTGCTGCTCTAACCTACTAAGGTACTGGTTTACCAACAGGTGCTGCTCTAACCTACTAAGGTACTGGTTTACCAACAGGTGCTGCTCTAACCTACTAAGGTACTGGTTTACCAACAGGTGCTGCTCTAACCTACTAAGGTACTGGTTTACCAACAGGTGCTGCTCTAACCTACTAAGGTACTGGTTTACCAACAGGTGCTGCTCTAACCTACTAAGGTACTGGTTTACCAACAGGTGCTGCTCTAACCTACTAAGGTACTGGTTTACCAACAGGTGCTGCTCTAACCTACTAAGGTACTGGTTTACCAACAGGTGCTGCTCTAACCTACTAAGGTACTGGTTTACCAACAGGTGCTGCTCTAACCTACTACGGTACTGGTTTACCAACAGGTGCTGCTCTAACCTACTAAGGTACTGGTTTACCAACAGGTGCTGCTCTAACGTACCTAGTTTACCAACAGGTGCTGCTCTAACGTACCTAGTTTACCAACAGGTGCTGCTCTAACCTACTAAGGTACTGGTTTACCAACAGGTGCTGCTCTAACGTACCTAGTTTACCAACAGGTGCTGCTCTAACGTACCTAGTTTACCAACAGGTGCTGCTCTAACCTACTAAGGTACTGGTTTACCAACAGGTGCTGCTCTAACGTACCTAGTTTACCAACAGGTGCTGCTCTAACCTACTACGGTACTGGTTTACCAACAGGTGCTGCTCTAACGTACCTAGTTTACCAACAGGTGCTGCTCTAACCTACTAAGGTACTGGTTTACCAACAGGTGCTGCTCTAACCTACTAAGGTACTGGTTTACCAACAGGTGCTGCTCTAACCTACTAAGGTACTGGTTTACCAACAGGTGCTGCTCTAACGTACCTAGTTTACCAACAGGTGCTGCTCTAACCTACTAAGGTACTGGTTTACCAACAGGTGCTGCTCTAACGTACCTAGTTTACCAACAGGTGCTGCTCTAACCTACTAAGGTACTGGTTTACCAACAGGTGCTGCTCTAACCTACTAAGGTACTGGTTTACCAACAGGTGCTGCTCTAACCTACTAAGGTACTGGTTTACCAACAGGTGCTGCTCTAACCTACTAAGGTACTGGTTTACCAACAGGTGCTGCTCTAACCTACTAAGGTACTGGTTTACCAACAGGTGCTGCTCTAACCTACTAAGGTACTGGTTTACCAACAGGTGCTGCTCTAACCTACTAAGGTACTGGTTTACCAACAGGTGCTGCTCTAACCTACTAAGGTACTGGTTTACCAACAGGTGCTGCTCTAACCTACTAAGGTACTGGTTTACCAACAGGTGCTGCTCTAACTAACTGGTTTACCAACAGGTGCTGCTCTAACCTACTAAGGTACTGGTTTACCAACAGGTGCTGCTCTAACCTACTAAGGTACTGGTTTACCAACAGGTGCTGCTCTAACCTACTAAGGTACTGGTTTACCAACAGGTGCTGCTCTAACCTACTAAGGTACTGGTTTACCAACAGGTGCTGCTCTAACCTACTAAGGTACTGGTTTACCAACAGGTGCTGCTCTAACCTACTAAGGTACTGGTTTACCAACAGGTGCTGCTCTAACCTACTAAGGTACTGGTTTACCAACAGGTGCTGCTCTAACCTACTAAGGTACTGGTTTACCAACAGGTGCTGCTCTAACCTACTAAGGTACTGGTTTACCAACAGGTGCTGCTCTAACATACTAAGGTACCTAGTTTACCAACAGGTGCTGCTCTAACGTACTAAGGTACCTAGTTTACCAACAGGTGCTACTCTAACCTAGTTTACCAACAATTTAAGAAATGGTGTTATTTCTACCATGCTGTGATGGATTCTTACTGCTGCCTTGTCATTATTAACAGCACCAATTGTTTAATTAATAACCACAGAATGAAAACAAGGCAATTAGCACATATAAAGGTGGCAAGTAATTTCAAATAATAGCATTTAAAAATGAAAATAAAAACAGAATAGATAGGCCTATCACTTTGTGAAAGCTGTCATAAGCACAGAGGAGTTTAGAAGTGTGTGTGCTGTGTGATCTCCCTCTCAGCGGTCCACCGTTAAACCACTGTGCAGACCCCCAGGTCCCCAGGCTTAACAGCACTATGGGCATGTTATTTCACTCCTTATTATTCCCACATTGGCACATGTTGTCTGTTCAGCTTTGTTTTTTTGTTTTTCATTCGTTTATTTTTTTTCTCTATCCAATAAATGGAGCTGAAGTCTTCTCCACAGGGGTCTAAGCCCAGAACATCCAGTATTTTACAAGCTGATTGAAATCTGAGTGGAGGGAGAGGGATGGGTAGAGAGAGAGAGAGGTGGAACTCTGCCATAAAATCGCACGATTAAAATAGGATAACCCAGTTTCCCAGAGCCTCTCCTTTGTGTGGTGAGACGGGGAGGAGGGGGCAGGGGGGGGGGGGGCAGGCTGTCTGTCTGTGGGCACGGAATGGTCACTCTCACACTGTGGTCGGGTTCCATTGTTGTTCACAGCTACCTCTAATTCTCTCTGGGAACATCCGGAAACTGACAGAAGAGACAAACAGGCGGTGCACACAGGGCTGCGAAGTGCAACATTACAACGGGAATCACTCCAGAAAGGAAGGAGAATGTGTGTGTGTGTGTGTGTGTGTGTGTGTGTGTGTGTGTGTGTGTGTGTGTGTGTGTGTGTGTGTGTGTGTGTGTGTGTGTGTGTGTGTGTGTGTGTGTGTGTGTGTGTAAAGTACCTGTTGTATTTCCTCTGGGAGAGGGTAGTAGGGAATGTGTAGGCCCATCTCCTCTCTCTCCACAGACTCTCTCTCTCCTGTGATGATACAATGGTATGGGGCAAAATGAATCAACATGCAAACAGTGTTTTACTGTATCTTAAATAGAATTGTCAGGACGTCATGCATACGGAACTATGAACGGCACTGATGCAAAGGCCTTGTCTCAAACCTCAGCCTTTAAGGTTGATATACTGTAACGTTACGGAGTAAAGGTTGAGGTGGTCCTGTGGGGAGGGGTTCACCCCAGTCCTAAAGCTAATGAGACCAGACTGGTCTGTCAGTGGGCCTATGCATTGTATGTTGTTACATGATGAAAGTGGTCCATGTCTGAGGTGACTGGGAGGGTAAATCAAGAGCAATGTGTTTAGACGTTTTTGGGCCAATGAGGTTTCTGCGTTATGATGCGTTTACATGATTCTACAACATGACATGGCAGCCATGTTGGCTCCCCATTAAAGTGGAACTGACAGTGTTTCAGCAACATGAAATCCTATTCAAATCTGTACACCCGGGAAGAATAGGTCACCTCTTCTGCTTGACCTTCTGACAAGCGAGCACTTAGATATGCTTGTTTTCAGAAATGCATGGAAAGACGTATAGTAAGGCATTCGTGAAACGTTTGTTGTAAACTTAAAAGATGTTTTTGCGCTGGATGGATTACCGGTGCGGTTGAAGGCAGCATCGCTTGTGTGGTGCTCTCAAAATGTATTGAGGTTGAGTAGCCAGCCGAGGCTACTACTCAAATGTCTCTGTAAAAGGCCTACATGTTTCTCCTTTGCATGTTGTTTTGTTGCAGGTTTTTGTTTGTTTTGTTATTTCCAACCTTTAAAAACAGAAGCCAGTCTGCAACATTCTAGTAACCTATGTGTCTGTACACTTTCCCTCCACTGCTGTAAACCTGACAAACGAAAGCAGCCAAATTGAAGTTGAGTTCACCGATGGGAGTGAACCAGGTTGTAATTTCAGAAAGTACTTGACTCAACTCTTGACTCATTTATACTCGCTTGTGTGTCCTATTCGTTCAGCAGGTATTGTGTTTGACACGTACGCTAATCTATTAGCCACGTTATGATTGACTTGTGATCATTGCCCTTGCTAGTTTGATTGTATTGACATTCCCAGCCTTAGTTACAGTTGTCCGTTTTTATCCAAAATATTGAATCATTGAAACTGAAACAGTGCCTCCCGAATGGAGGCAGCAAACAATGTACCAGGCCAGCTGTGATTTACAACCTGATAGCAATATTTGTTAAACTACAAAGAAATGTATTGTTGATCATGCATTGAACTGCATCCATCTATTCTACCCACAATGCATTACTGTATGTCATGGATTTTTTTTTTTTGTCAAATATAACCTATTTTTAAAACCTCTTAGAAAGTTGATTTTGTAGCTTAACCTAGGAATTTGAATGTTTTTTTATACAGATATTATGATTGTCTGTTTGTTTCATATTGTTCAAATGCAGTCAGTTCCACTTTAACATTACATTGGGAATATGTAAACAATGCTATGTATGTGCATATTCAAAATGTAAGAAGTTATATTTAGAGAGAAAAGCTATGGTTCTGGGTGGTGTGATGTTGACCATATTAAATCCATTTCGCCGTGCCACATTAATAGATTAATCAGTACAGCTTATGGTATTTAGTCTATGGCCTGCACTGAGGGGACTGTCACACACAGGTGGTATTGGTCATCTGAGGGGACATGCTAGGCCGGGCTAGTGTGTGATGCACAGATCTAAGATCAGTTTACCCTCCCAAAATCTTAACCTTGACCATTAGGTGGGAAATACAAAGCTGAATGTAGATCAGTGGGTATCCGCTAAGTAACCCCTGCGTGCGGTGAGACATATGCCCTCGCAGACGATCAGGGGGAATTGGAGTGAAAGGGCATGTGTGTATGTAGGGTACACACACGAGACAGACAAACACAGACCCATCCCCCTCTATGCAGTCCCTCCTCCCTCCCTGGCCTGAAATGCAACAGGAAGACTTAGGTCCTCGTTTACTTGCTTACCCAGGATTAGAAACACCCTTTAGGACTGATTCAGACGTGAGAACAAGTTTTGCATAACAACCCCTTCCCTGTGACATTTTGGCCATTTTAGCCTTGATTGAACCACGAATCGTTCTAATGTGAGAGTGACAAGCTGTTCATAGACTCATCTATTCCGCATGAACACAATCGTGAGAGAAATGCACGTACAGGCTATACACACACACACACACACACACACACACACACACAGAGAGAGAAACAGACACACAGACACGATCTATCTGTCTCTCAATTCTCACACACACACACACACACATAGATTGACAGCTGTATGTTTGCTATAACATCACTTCAAAGCAGCGGGCTAGGGGGGTATCATCTGCTTGGCATACTGACAAATCTCAAGTCAAGTTTCAAAAATGGATTTCGTTGGAGGCAGTCTGCTAACGTCAGCTGGTTAACTATCCTTCCCGAACAATCGACCAACTTTAAAACAAATCTGTTGCCTCTCTCTCACACACACACGTACCAAAAAGCTTTTTGATTTGGTTTTATAGTTGATCTAATCATCAACAGTAACACAAGACGCCTTTACCTACCCATTGGGCCAATTTTCTTGAAACGAAAGAAGCAAAACGGCAATTATCTCACTAAAAAGTGTTACGCTGTTTCCTTCTGTGCACTTGGCCAGGAAGAGCGATCCAAGCGTTGTCTGTCACCATGGATACCGCGCCGGTTTTTACGCAGAATGACATAGTACGTCGCCTGCCTGAACTGCTGTGCCCAGCGCAGAAAGAGAGAGACGCTTTTCAGGAACCAACAGGCCTAGCAGAGGAATGGCTTTGTGGTCTGTGCGTTTAATTCCTTGCCTCTAAAGTAATGTGAAACAACGGCAAGACAGTCCCGTGGGGCATTTCCCCCCCTTTGCTTAGCAATATTACAGGAGGCAAGAGCAATTTATTTTAGGAAATATATTGTTTGTAAATGTAATTTGGCCGACATGTATGGCTTTTTATCTGATATCATTGGTCTAATTTCATCCTTTCTGACTCGGTCTGTGTAGCCTAAGTATGGGTTAATGCGCTCTGCTGAGTTTGAGTGGCTGGCTGAGTGAATGAGTGACCTCTTCCCTGCATGCGTGTGGTGCTATTTAACCCCGTCAATGAATCGTGCGGACTCGGCCTCTGATGCAAATTGCATCGCCCACTCGCTCGCTAGTAGACTTCTAACTTCGTGCCGGTTTATCCGCCTTTGTGCCGCAAACTACGGGTACGTGATAAAACGGCGTAAAGTATTTTTTCAGACAAACAAAGAAAATCCTCGAAGCTCGCGACCTTTCGTGCATTTGGACTTGAGAACGCACGCGAACGAAATCTATGATTGACACTCCCTCATGCCTCTCTCTTCCTGTCTCTCTTTCTATTTGACTCACTCACGCATGATGAAATACCCTCAAATAATCAAGAACAGTGCTTAATAGGAACATACTGTATGCACCATAATAACTACATTTTCAATTTTATATGAACATAGCATATGAAAGGCTAGGCTATGTATCGTGGAATATATTGAACAAAAAGTTTAATTGTGTTATTGTGATCTAATCGGTAGCCAAGGCAAATGAACCTAATTCGGAAGGTGCAGCCAGTGTTTCAGGGCGCCGTGCCTGGAGGGACTTTGAAGCTAGGCGTTATTGAGTCCGTTTAGCACGCAATGTGTGGGCAAGTGTGTAATGTAAATAGAGAATCCTGCTGAGTGTGTGCTTGCGTGTGTCTCCGTAAGAGGGGGAGGGGATGGGGAGTGTGTGTGTGTGTGTGTGTGTGTGTGTGTGTGTGTGTGTGTGTGTGTGTGTGTGTGTGTGTGTGTGTGTGTGAGAGAGAGACAGAGGGCTATATTTGGCTTTTAGGCTTTGGCATAAGTTTCAAGTTCAACCAAATGCTTACTTGCAGATTTCTTCTCAACAATGAAAAAACAATAGGAATAATAAAATAAAAGAATAGGAACATAAGGTAAATAGCTCAGTAGAATTTTTTTTAGTTTTTTTTTAGCACAAGTATAATACAGAAAGGCACAATCATAGTCCAATAGATGGGTGGGTGGGTGGGTGGGTGGGTTAGCCTATTTAGCAACAAAACCAATGAGTTTTATGGTGGAAAACAGATCGGGGTTGGCTTAGATATTTTGACAATGTGTAAACAACGTTTATGCTCCAAATGTTTATTGAAAACATTAATACATTTGCACAATGAGTTGTCTTTCAAATACATCTTTGCAGTTTGTGCCATATTAGCATTGACATGAACGCAGTCAAAAGAAGAGGTAAACTCACTGAAATGAGGCACCTACGATTCCCCACATGGCATCAGAATCACAACAAAGCATGGATTCCGGAACCATCCATGCGCATTCAGAATCACAACAAAGCATGGATTCCGGAACCATCCATGCGCATTCAGAATCACAACAAAGCATGGGTTCCGGTCCCATCCATGCACATTCAGAATCACAACAAAGCATGGATTCCGGTCCCATCCATGCGCATTCAGAATCACAACAAAGCATGGATTCCGGAACCATCCATGCGCATTCAGAATCACAACAAAGCATGGATTCCGGTCCCATCCATGCGCATTCAGAATCACAACAAGAAGCATCACTGTCAATTATCTATGATAAAACACAAATTACAAATGAAAGCAGAATATAGGAATAATATGTATAATAATAATTGTATTATTGAAGCTATTGATAGATCTACTACTGACCTGCAAAAGCAAGATTATCAAGTATTATTTCGTGCTTAGATATGAGCTGTGTTCATGGTTGGTGTTGTGTTTTGATCATAGAGAATGATAGAGGCTTTTAGTGACCAAAAGGCATGTGCAGCGTGGTTGAGGGCTTCACCCATTTTAATGTAGTCAACTGGGCGTGACTTCCAACTTCATTGGCTGATCCCTCCTGGTGACCCTGTTGGAGTCATGTCCATTGAGTCATTGCGAAGAAGAACATTTACTACAGCCAATGCTGTCACTGAAGCTATAATGGCACAAATACAAAGATGAGTCCTTTAACTCTATGATGTTTATACCTGGAACGACATGATCACCACCCCTCCACTGTCGCCTGTAATAGTATCCAGCTGCAGATCGCAGTAGCCTGACATTAAAACTAGCCTGTCACTTAAACCAATACTATCGCCATCTACTGGCCGTGGTTAATCCCTACCACATACATATGGGCTCTTCTTTTACTAGCTTCCTTTCCTTCCCTACTAGTTCCTTTCTGACTTCCTTACTCCCTTTCCCTAGCTTCTTTCCTTTCCTAGATTCCATTCCTCCTTTCCTCACTCCCTTTCCTTTCCTCTTTTCCTAGCTTCCGTCCTTTTCCTAACTTCCCTCCTAGCTTTCTTTCCTCCTTCCCTACCTCCCTTTCCTCACCTTCATCCCTATGTCCATTTTCTTATCTATTTTCTTTCCTAGCTCCTTTCCACCTTTCCTAGCTCCCTTTTTTTTGCTTCCTTTGCTTAATCCCATGTGAGACATGGGATTAACTCTGGACACATGAAAGGTGGGATGTATACGAAGGGTACAGGGCAACAGAAGATGAACAGCAGAGGGGCTATTCATTTTGGAGATTGGAAACGGGCCGATAAACTGGGGGGAGAGCTTGCGGTATTCCACCCAGAGGGGCAGATCCCGGGTGGATAACCAGACCTTCTTCCCGAGACGATACCGGGAGCCGGGGTCCGGTGGTGATCCGCTTGTTGTCGATACCTGGAGGTGGTCTTGAGGAGGGCCGACCGGGCTCTCCAGGTACGACGACAGTGGCGGACAAACTGGGATGAGAACTGAGGACCCCGGTCAGAGTCCATGTCCCCGGGCAGCCCATGGATCCGGAAAACGTGCTGCACCATGAGCTGGGCCGTATCCTTGGCCGAGGGTAGCTTGAGGACAGAAATTAAGTGGGTGGCTTTGGAAAATCGATCCACCACGGTCAGGATGGCAGTGTTGCCATCAGACGGGGGGAGACCCGTGACAAAGTCCAGGGAGATGTGAGACCAGGGGCGATGAGCGACAGGCAGAAGTTGGAGGAGACCAGCCGGAGCTTGTCGAAGGGTCTTGTTCTGTGCACAGACCATGCAAGCAACGACAAAGGCGGAGACGTCAGAAACCATGGTAGGCCACCAAAAGCGTTGTCGCACAAAAGCCAAGGTCCAGGTGGCAGGCAAGCCTGGAGGAGTGGGCCCACTCCAGGACCGCGGAGCGCACCACGTCAGGCATGAACATCTGTTTATCTGGACCCCCCCCCTCAGGGTTCAGCTGGGAATGCTGCACCTCCTGAACCTGTTTCCCTATTCCCCAGCTGAGTACCGTTGCCAGGCTCGAGGCGTGAAGGATGGTCTCAGGTTCTGGGGTAGTAGTCATGGGGCTATAGCGGCATGACAGTGCATCTGGCTTTCCCGGGATCCATCTGTACGCTCCCTGCAGTGATGATGTAACCCAGAACGGGGATGATGGAGTGATGGAATTCGCACTTCTCAGCTTTTACAAAAAGCTGGTTCTCCAGGAGGCGTTGGAGAACCTGCCAGACATGGACCACGTGTTCTTGGGTGGAGTGGGAGAAGACGAGGATGTCATCAATGTAGACCAAGACAAACCGGTTCAACATGTCGCAGAGAATATCATTAACCAGAGCCTGGAAGACAGCAGGGGCATTGTTAAGGCCAAAGGACATGACCAGGTACCCGTAGTGGCCTCTGGCCGTGTTGAAGGCAGTCTTCCACTCGTCCCCTCCCTTATCCGCACCAGGTGGTAGGTGTTCCGTAGGTCCAGCGTGGAGAACACGGTGGCACCCTGGAGCGGCTCAAAGGCTGAGGAGATGAGAGGTAGCAGGTAGCGGTTCTTCTCTATGATGTCGTTGAGTCCTCGGTAGTCGATGCACGGGCGCAGGGTTTTGTCCTTCTTCTCCACAAAGAAGAACCCTGCGCCGGCGGGGGAGGCAGAAGGACGGATAAACCCAGCAGCTAGGGTGTCCACAATGTAGATCTCCATAGCCTTGGTCTCTGGAACCAACAGAGAGTACAGTCGTCCCGGGACGGATGTTGCCTGGGAGAAGATCAATCCCGCAGTCATAGGGTCGGTGATGGGGGTAGTATTGTGGGTGACCCAGCCTATAGAGTACCCATCCAGAGCTCTAACGTCCATGGGAATGGAGAGTAGCTGAGTAGGGATATCCAGCTCAGAAACCAGAGTAGCGTCCATAAAGCTCTCATCGGCTCCAGAGTCGATAAGGACCCAGAGAGACTTCGACTGGTTCTCCCACAGCAACATGGCATGAAAAGGGATGTGAGTAGGGAGAGAGGAACAGTTCTCCGTATGGCCCACAAGAGTACTCACTCCTACTGGTGAGCCTGGTCTTTTAGTGGACAGGTGGAGACGAAATGACCAGTAGTCCCGCAATACAGGCAACTCTAAGTGTGAAGCATGTATAACCATTCAGCTGGAGACAGCCTAGCTCTGCCTAGTTGCATAGGTTTGGGAAGAGGTTAATCGGCAGCCTTTGGAGACTCTCAGAAAAACTTGGGTAGCCCTGGGTTCTCTCGGGGCGAGGTGTAGCTCGGAGGCAAGGTGTAATCCTTGGCCGGGCGAGTGGAATCGAGTCTCCTTTCCTTCCTTCGTTCCCGTAGTCACCCATTGATCCGAATGGTCAAGGCAATGGGCAAGTCGAGATCTGTCGGTAGTTCTGGGGCAGCAAGTTCGTCCTTTACTTCCTCTGAAACTCTGTGCAGAAACATGTCGAACAGTGCTTCCGAGTTCCAGGAACTCTCAGAAGGACGGATGGGAACAACAGTGTGCGGAAATCTACCTGATGCCAATGTGCGGAAATCCACTGCGTAGTCTGCCACACTAAGGGAGCCTTGCCGAAGTTGGAGTAACTTCCGGGTATCCTCTCTCCTGCACAATGGCGTATCAAAAACCTTCTTTACCTCTGCCACGAACTCCTCCAGACTGGAGCATACGGCCGACTGTTGTTCCCATACTGCCGTAGCCCAGGCGAGAACCCTCCAGGACATCAGCGTGATGAGATACGCTATTTTAGAGCGGTCTGGGGGGAAGGAGGAAGGCTGCAGCTCCATGATGAGTGATCACTGAGCGAGAAATTCCCGACAGGTGCCCAACTCTCCATTGAAGCGCTCCTGGGGAGGTGAGCGGGGTTCCCGGAAAACCGGGGCGACAGCCGGGTTATTGAGGGGCTGGGAGGTTACCGTTGTGGTAAGCTGCTTAGTCGACAACCCACGGAATTGCTCCAGCAATGTGTTCAAGGCTTGGTCGTGACATTCGGCCAAGGTCCATCAGACCACGAAGGAACTCCTCGTTCCTTCTAATGATGGCTTCTCCTGAGGCGAGGGAATGTCGCATCTGGTCCGAGTCTGCTGGGTCAGTCATGGCCAGTTCGTAAGACCCAGATGCAGACGGTGTAGAAGTAACAAGAGTTTTTTTAAACAACAGGGGCGGGCAAAAGACAGGTCAAGACAGGCAGGGGTCAATAATCCAGAAAGGGTGTAAAAGATCCAGAACGGCAGGCAGTCTCAGGGTCAGGTACGGCAGGGGTCAATAATCCAGAATGGTGGTGTAAGGAACAAACCGGCAGGCAGTCTCAGGGTCAGGGCAGGCAGAACAGTCAAAACCGGTAAGGACTAAAAAACAGGACCAAGAAACAGGCAGGAGCAGTGAAACAAACGCTGGTAGGTTTTACGAATAAATACACAGGGGATAATGGGGAAGATGTGTGACACCTGGCAGGGGGTGGATACAAGCAAAATGACAGGTGAAACAGATAAGGGTGTGACTCACTGTATACAGCCTGCTCTCTGACTCACTGTATACAGCCTGCTCTCTGACTCACTGTATACAGCCTGCTCTCTGACTCACTGTATACAGCCTGCTCTCTGACTCACTGTATACAGCCTGCTCTCTGACTCACTGTATACAGCCTGCTCTCTGACTCACTGTATACAGCCTGCTCTCTGACTCACTGTATACAGCCTGCTCTCTGACTCACTGTATACAGCCTGCTCTCTGACTCACTGTATACAGCCTGCTCTCTTACTCACTGTATACAGCCTGCTCTTTTGTACTCACTGTATACAGCCTGCTCTCTCACTGTATACAGCCTCTCTCTTAAGCCTTCCCAGGAAGTGAAGAGGCGGAAAGTTATGTGCTTCATAGCGGGGAGATCAGCTCAAATACATATTGAGTTGTGTGTGCCTGCGTGTGTGTGTGTGTGTCTTTTTACAAGGTTGCTATAAGTGTGTGTGTAGAATGGATTTGCCTGAGATCTGTGTAACAAATATGAGAAGCGGATGTCGTGAGAGCACTCCGCCAGATCACTTCAAATAAGAGCGGTGTGGCTGAGGCAGGGCAGTCACGCAGTAGTCAGTCAGGGTCTGAGAGAGAGAGAGAGAGAGAGAGAGAGAGAAATAAAGCCCCTTGAATTGAATTGGGGGGAAAAAGAGAACAATATTAAGCAGTATATGTGTAATCAGTTTAAATTTGGAATTAAGTTTATTATTGTTTTAAGACAAAGATTACCAAGGTCTCACAAGGGTATAGTTGACAGACAAATTGTTCAATCAGAGCCATTCAGTGAGTAAGGAAGGCCACAGTCTCCACTCGTGCCAGTGCGGGAAACACAAAGACACCCATCACACGGGAGAGTCATTGATGATGCGTGAGGCGTTAGAAACCTCACAGTGTGGAGCATCACAAAGGCATTTATTTTCCCAGAAACTGTGAGCGAAAACCCCGGAGCATGTTGGTAGAATAGCTCCTGTCTAACACGGTCCATATCGTGTCACACACCCCGCCAGCCGCCTCTAAGCGCCGGGGAAGGCGGTCTAGGGAGCACCCTGGCTGTGTGTGTGTGGGTTGGCTGTAAGACATCATTAAAACAGATTAGTGCAGCCACACAGAGACTGGGCTGAACTCGTCTGGACCAGGACAATGACCTCTGAAAAATCCCTCTCACGTCACGCTGCCTTCAACAGAAGTAACGCACAACTAAACGGTATCTTCATTTGAAGTCACTGATGAAGTCTGATACCACATCAGAACATTCTGATACCACATCAGAACAGTGTGTAATAGTCTGGTACCACATCAGAACAGTCTGGTACCACATCAGAACAGTGTGTAATAGTCTGGTACCACATCAGAACAGTGTGTAATAGTCTGGTACCACATCAGAACAGTGTGTAATAGTCTGGTACCACATCAGAACAGTCTGGTACCACATCAGAACAGTGTGTAATAGTCTGGTACCACATCAGAACAGTGTGTAATAGTCTGGTACCACATCAGAACAGTGTGTAATAGTCTGGTACCACATCAGAACATTCTGGTACCACACCAGAACAGTGTGTAATAGTCTGGTACCACATCAGAACAGTCTGGTACCACATCAGAACATTCTGATACCACATCAGAACATTCTGATACCACATCAGAACATTCTGATACCACATCAGAACAGTGTGTAATAGTCTGGTACCACATCAGAACAGTGTGTAATAGTCTGGTACCACATCAGAACAGTGTGTAATAGTCTGGTACCACATCAGAACAGTGTGTAATAGTCTGGTACCACATCAGAACAGTGTGTAATAGTCTGGTACCACATCAGAACAGTGTGTAATAGTCTGGTACCACATCAGAACAGTGTGTAATAGTCTGGTACCACATCAGAACAGTGTGTAATAGTCTGGTACCACATCAGAACATTCTGGTACCACATCAGAACAGTCTGGTACCACATCAGAACATTCTGATACCACATCAGAACATTCTGATACCACATCAGAACAGTGTGTAATAGTCTGGTACCACATCAGAACAGTCTGGTACCACATCAGAACATTCTGATACCACATCAGAACATTCTGATACCACATCAGAACAGTGTGTAATAGTCTGGTACCACATCAGAACAGTCTGGTACCACATCAGAACATTCTAATAGTCTTGTACCACATCAGAACAGTGTGTAATAGTCTGGTACCACATCAGAACAGTGTGTAATAGTCTGGTACCACATCAGAACATTCTGGTACCACATCAGAACAGTCTGGTACCACATCAGAACATTCTGATACCACATCAGAACATTCTGATACCACATCAGAACAGTGTGTAATAGTCTGGTACCACATCAGAACAGTCTGGTACCACATCAGAACATTCTGATACCACATCAGAACATTCTGATACCACATCAGAACAGTGTAATAGTCTGGTACCACATCAGAACATTCTGGTACCACATCAGAACAGTGTGTAATAGTCTGGTACCACATCAGAACAGTGTGTAATAGTCTGATTTCACATCGACACTACTTACTTAAATGACAGGAGCAAAGGGCAGGGCTGCTGAACACACACAGTCCTTCACGAACATAGTGAAACATCTCACTCAGCAGACTTCTCTCTCAAAGAATACCATGAAATTATCAGATGTTATAATTTCTAATGTATTTCCCTTTAACTTCGTCCCATTTGAAAAACAAAGCTAAAACACAAAGAAAACATCTGAATTGAATGTATTTTTGTTTTTAGTCAGTTCATCAACTCTTCAGCAGAAGAGAAGGGTGGAGTACCTCTTCATTTCCCTTTCTCTCATTCTGTGTGTGTGTGTGTGTGTGTGTGTGTGTGTGTGTGTGTGTGTGTGTGTGTGTGTGTGTGTATTTCACTGGGCAGTGCTCCAGCCAGTCATCCCAATCTGATCAGTATCACATGTTATCTAGAGAAGGACCACCCTGCTGTGGCAAGAGAGGAACAAATAAATGTCACTTCTCTCCACCGCTGAAACAGAGGGAGGAAATCTGTCCATCCACAACCAGGGTTTAAATTCAATAACCAGCCAATCACAGACCTACACTGAGAGGGCCAGCCAATCACAGACCTACACTGAGAGGGCCAGCCAAACACAGACCCACCCTGTGTTGTACTGTATACCAGTGCTGATGGTTTCTTCCCCTCTTCTTAGTACAGCGATAAGGGGCTGAATAAGGGTCTAGTCAGACATGCTGGTGGGTTGTGTATCTAATCATGCTTCCACCCAATCAACTACCACTGAACAAATGGGACTTGGAGATATGCCCGCAACGTTAACATCTCTATTCCTCTCCATTGTTTTGTCTTTCTACGCTTCCATTACAGGAAGACATGTCAAATGGAAAAAGCAACAGAGAGATGACCAAATTCAAGCCGGCTCAAATGTAATCCTTTCAGATGTTCACAAGTGCCTTGGAGACGGTAGGACCTTGGGATCAGTTTGGAAATGTAAGCCTTTCAGATGTTCACAAGTGCCTTGGAGACAGTAGGACCTTGGGATCCGTTTGGAATTGGGAGTTTGTTTACAAAATTCCTTGACAAGTAAAAGGTGCACCGCTAAAGATTTGAAAATCATTATTTTATTGAAACAATTAAAAGCTTGACATTACGGTAATGTGTACGCTGGGAGTCGGGAAGCAAGTTCAGGGAGTGTATTTAATAAATAAATGAACAAAACAAGAAACACAGGTAGCATACAGACATGAACACTGGAACAGAAACAATAACGCCTGGGGAAGGAACCAAAGGGAGTGACAGATATAGGGAAGGTAATCAGGAAGGTGATGGAGTCCAGCTGAGTTTGATGAGGCGCTGGTGCGCGTAACGATGGTAACAGGTGTGCGTAATAATGAGCAGCCTGGTGACCTGGAGACCGGAGAGGAGTATACCTGACAGTTACGGCCTTCATCAATGGGCTTCATCAGAAAAAATCCTCCCATACTTTAACCATGTCATTACATTCCTATATGTCTATAGGGCCTCAGTTATAGGATCTCACCTGTTGGCAACCCCAGAGTGCATTGAGTGTGGATTTGCATCCCAGGCATGAGTTAGCCACGTGCTAGACAAAGTGTTTGCGTTTGATTTGACCCAAAACAACTCTGCCCTGTGTCAAAGTTGTACAAAGGCCGAGTTCCTTAAACACAGGCATGCACTGACACATGCATGTAAAAAATTACAACAAAACTGCATCTGTAATCAGTTACGTTACCAACTAAAATATTATAATCAAATTTCAGATACTTTTGAAAAACTAGATTACTTTTTGGATGACTTAAACATTTTGAAAGGATGTTTGCAGAAAAAAAAATACATTATGACATTTTCTGTTTTCTCAGTGACATTCAATTCAGCATTGAAGTTTATGTTTACATTTGTTCCACCTGAGCGAGTCTGACCACCAATCAGAGACCTCTATGATGATACACCAAATGATGACCACCAATCAGAGACCACTATGATGATACACCAAATGATGAACACCAATCAGAGCCCACTATGATGACACACCAAATGATGACCACCAATCAGAGACCACTATGATGACACACTAAATGATGACCACTATGATGACACACCAAATGATGACCACCAATCAGAGACCTCTATGATGATACACCAAATGATGACCACCAATCAGAGACCACTATGATGACACACCAAATGATGACCACCAATCAGAGACCACTATGATGACACACCAAATGATGACCACCAATCAGAGACCACTATGATGACACCAAATTTGTTTGATGGATCCTTTTTGTCATCTTCTAATGGCTCTTAAGGGGAAAGTAATCCAAAAGTAACAGAAAGTAATCAGATTACATTACTGCATTTGGATAATCCAAAAATGTATTTACTAATTACAATTTGGACGTAACTAGTAACTGTAACGGATTACATTTAGAAAGTAACCTACCCAACCTTGCACACAAATCTCAACAAGTCAGAGCCTTGAATATTTCCTCACCACCTCACACGAGAATGTGCATATTCACACATCTTAAAAAGTAGATGTTTATATGCTCTTTTCCTCTCTCCCTCACTCAACCACCATCTTCCGCTCCATCCCACCCCATCTTCCCTCCCTCCCATCCTCCCTCCCACTTTCTACCACCATCCTCTGCTTCCTCCCTAAATTGGTTTTCTGTTGACTGTTTGGTCATTGGCTCAGTTCTATTCCCAACTAGTAATTAAGCATTTGTGTTTAATCTCTGTTGCATTTGCATGTGAAGCAGTAGAAACGCCCAGACAGTAAAACTATCACTGGGTTCTCTGTAGACACACAGACCCTGGGTAGACGTCACAGAGAAGAATACTGTAGGGAGGAATAGCGGGAGGACAGAGGAAAAGAGGGAGAGGTGCCCAGAGGCCATTAGACAAGCCACAATAACAGACAGTGGAAGAAGAGGGAGTCTCACCAGAAATTGAAAGACCCAAAATGCTATGACACATAATGATATGACCCATGTTATGACCATAATCAATCAATCAATCAAATGTATTTATAAATGTCACGTCCTGACCTTAGTTCCTTTTTTCTGTCTCTATTTTAGTTTGGTCAGGGCGTGAGTTGGGGTGGGCATTCTATGTTTTGTGTTCTATGTTTTCTATTTATATGTGTTTGGCCTGTTATGGTTCCCAATCAGAGGCAGCTGGCTATCATTGTCTCTGATTGAGAACCATACTTAGGCAGCCTGTTCTCCCACTATGGGTTGTGGGTTGTTTTCTGTGTTGTGTTTCTGCACCTGACAGGAGTGTTTCGTTTTTGTTCATTCTCTTGTTATTTCGTTTTGTGTTCGGTTGAAATAAAAATAACATTAACCCTTACCATGCTGCGCATTGGTCTGATCCTTCATACTCCTCGTCAGAAGAGGAGGAAAATCGTTACAATAAAGCCCTTTTACATCAGCCGATGTAGATTATAACAGTGCATGGTCAAAATGTTCAAACGTTCATAGATGACCAGCAATGTCAAATAATAATAATCACAGTGATTGTAGAGGGTGCAACAGCCCAGCACCTCTGAAGTAAATATCAGTTGGCTTTTCATAGCCGATCATTCAGAGTTAGAGACAGCAGGTGCAGAAGAGAGAGAGTCGAAAACAGCAGGTCTGGGACAAGGTAACCCCCAGACACATAAACTATTGCATCATAATTACTGGAGGCTAGACAGGAGAGGTCGGGAGAAACTGTGGCCCCGTCCGTCTATACCCCCGGACAGGGCCAACCAGACAGGATATAACCCCACCCACTTTGCCAAAGCTCAGTCTCCACACCACTAGAGAGATATCTTCAACCACCAACTTACTACTCTGAGACAAGGTCAAGTATAGCCCACGAAGATCTCCTCGGCGGCACGAACACGAGGGGGGGGCCCAACCCGGACAGGAAGATCACGTCAGTGACTCAACCCACTCAAGTGACGCACCCCTCCTAGGGACGGTTTGGAAGAGCACCAGAAAGCAAGTGACTCAGCCCCTGTAGTAGGGTTAGAGGCAGAGAATCCCAGTGGAGAGAAGGGAACTGGCCAGGTGGGAGGTTCGTCGCTCCAATGCCTTTCCATTCACCTTCACACCCCTGGCCCCTGGGCCAGACTACACTCAATCATAGGACCTACTGAAGAGATGAGTCTTCAATAAAGACTTAAAAGTCGAGACCGAGTCTGCGTCTCTCACGTGGATAGGCAGACCATTCCATAAAAATGGAGCTCTATAGGAGAAAGACCTGCCTCCAGCTGTTCGCTTTGAAATTCTATGGACAATAAGGAGGCCTGCGTCTTGTGACCGTAGTGTAAGTGTAGGTATGTACGGCAGGACCAAATCAGAGAGGAGACAAACTGAATTGGTCTACCTACACAGACAGCATTGTGAAGAAGGCGCAGCAGCGCCTCTTCAACCTCAGGAGGCTGAAGAAATTTGGCTTGTCACCAAAAGCACTCACAAACTTCTACAGATGCACAATCGAGAGCATCCTGTCGGGCTGTATCACCGCCTGGTACAGCAACTGCTCTGTCCACAACCGTAACGCTCTCCAGATGGTAGTGAGGTCTGCACAACGCATCACCGGGGGCAAACTACCTGCCCTCCAGGACACCTACACCACCCGATGTCACAGGAAGGCCATAAAGATCATCAAGGACAACAACCACCCGAGCCACTGCCTCTTCACCCCGCTATCATCCAGAAGGCGAGGTCAGTACAGGTGCATCAAAGCTGGGATCGAGAGACTGAAAACAGCTTCTATCTCAAGGCCATCAGACTGTTAAACAGCCACCACTAACATTGAGTGGCTGCTGCCAACACACTAACTCAACTCCAGCCACTTTAATAATGGGAATTGATGGGAAATGATGTAAAATATATCACTAGCCACTTTAAACAATGCTACTTAATATAATGTATACATACCCTACAATATTTATCTCACATGTATACGTATATACTGTACTCTATATCATCTACTGCATCCTTATGTAATACATGTATCACTAGCCACTTTAAACTATGCCACTTTGTTTACATACTCATCTCATATGTATATACTGTACTCGATACCATCTACTGCATCTTGCCTATGCCGCTCTGTACCATCACTCATTCATATACCTTTATGTCCATATTCTTTATCCCTTTACACTTGTGTGTGTATAAGGTAGTAGTTTTGGAATTGTTAGCTTGATTACTTGTTGGCAATTACTGCATTGTCGGAACTAGAAGCACAAGCATTTCGCTACACTCGCATTAACATCTGCTAACCATGTGTATGTGACAAATACAATTTGATTTGATTTGATATTATGTTCAACATAGGAGGGCCAAGCACAGGATGCAGCTCTTTCAGTAGTTCAGTTGGAATATGGTCCAGTATGCAGTAGGGGCCTCTTTATGATCCATAACTTTATGACTCATAATGTTATGTGTCACGCCCTGATCTGTTTCACCTGTCCTTGTATTTGTCTCCACCCCCCTCCAGGTGTCGCCCATCTTCCCCATTATCCCCTGTGTATTTATACCTGTGTTCTCTGTTTGTATCTTGCCAGTTCGTCTTGTTTGTCAAGTCAACCAGCGTTTTTGTCTCAGCTCCTGCTTTTTCCAGTCTCTTTTTCTCACCCTCCTGGTTTTTTTTACCCTTGCCTGTCCTGACTCTGAGCCCGCCTGCCTCACCACTCTGCCTGCCCCTGACCCTGCCTGCTGTTCTGTACTTTTCCCCCTACTCTGGATTACTAACCTCTGCCTGACCTGACCCTGAGCCTGCCTGCTGTTCTGTACCTTTGCCAAACCACTCTGGATTATTGATCCCTTCCTGCCTGCCACTGTTGCTGTAATAAACATTGTTACTTCAACACAACCTGCATTTGTGTCTTACCTGAAACGTTATAGTTATGTCATGTTATGAACGATAATGTTATGACCATAACGCTATGACTCTTAATGTTATGACCCATAATGTTATGAACCATAATGTTATGACTCTAATGTTATGATCCATAATATTATGACTCTTAATGGTATGTAATGTTATGACCCATAATGTTATGACTCTTAATGGTATGTAATGTTATGACCCATAATGTTATGACTCTTAATGGTATGTAATGTTATGACCCATAATGTTATGACTCTTAATGGTATGTAATGTTATGACCCATAATGTTATGACTCTTAATGGTATGTAATGTTATGACCCATAATGTTATGACTCTTAATGGTATGACTGTAATGTTATGACCCATAATGTTATGACCCATAATGTTATGTAATGTTATGACCCATCATATTATGACCCTTAATGTTATGACCCATAATGTTATGACCCATAATGTTATGACTCTTAATGGTATGTAATGTTATGACCCATAATGTTATGTAATGTTATGACCCATCATATTATGACCCTTAATATTATGACCCATAATGTTATGACTCTTAATGGTATGACCCATAATGGTATGACCCATAATGTTATGACTCTTAATGGTATGTAATGTTATGACCCATAATGTTATGTAATGTTATGACCCATAATGTTATGTAATGTTATGACCCATCATATTATGACCCTTAATGTTATGACCCATAATGTTATGACTCTTAATGGTATGACCCATAATGGTATGACCCATAATGGTATGTAATGTTATGACCCTTAATGTTATGACCCATAATGGTATGTAATGTTATGACCCTTAATGTTATGACCCATAATGTTATGTAATGTTATGACCCATAATGTTATGTGATGTTATGACCCATAATGTTATGACCCTTAATGTTATGACCCATAATGTTATGTAATGTTATGACCCATAATGTTATGTAATGTTATGACCCTTAATGTTATGACCCTTAATGTTATGACCCATAATGTTATGTAATGTTATGACCCTTATTGTTATGACCCATAATGTTATGTAATGTTATGACCCATAATGTTATGTAATGTTATGACCCATAATGTTATGTAATGTTATGACCCTTAATGTTATGACCCTTAATGTTATGACCCATAATGTTATGTAATGTTATGACCCTTATTGTTATGACCCATAATGTTATGTAATGTTATGACCCTTATTGTTATGACTCTTAATGGTATGTAATGTTATGACCCATAATGTTATGTAATGTTATGACCCATAATGGTATTTCCCACATGAATCCTCTGTGGTTTAATTACCAGGTTTGTGTTAGCATGATTTTTAAATCCTGTTTTTAACAGGTGTAACCTATAAATGTGAGTGAGTAGCTGACTGAATTTGAGAATTATTAAGTAACTGACTGAATTTGAGAGTGATTGAGAAATTGCCTGAGTTGATTTAGTTTTGTTGCCAGTGGTTCTGTATTCTAGTCCTATTTTCCCACTCCTAATCCTCTGTCGTGAAAGGTTCCAACAACGGAATGCATGTACAGCAGTGATCAGTGATCGTGTTTATGGAGGTGACCTCGCGCCGGTGACGCATGTACAGCAGTGATCAGTGATCGTGTTTATGGAGGTGACCCTCGCCCGGTGACGCATGTACAGCAGTGATCAGTGATCGTGTTTATGGAGGTGACCCTCGAGCCGGTTGCCTTGACAACACCCTGCCTACCATCTCGCTTCATTCACCCTCTGAGAATCACAACTACGCAGGCAGCAGCAGTGAACAGAACGGAGAAGGAAGAAGATGAATTTTTTGTTCTTCTCAGCTCTAAAGGGACACCAAGGGGCTCCCACCTGTTCCCACATATCAGCAGCAGAAATAGGTTGATCCTGTCTCTCTTAGAAAACAGGGTGAAACCGCTGTAATATTTAGATCTATTATAGAATGTGAATTCATTTTGTTATACATTTTTATCTACTTAGTATGAATGTGGTGTGATGGAAGCCCCTTATAGAACATAGTGCAACATATCTGCTGGGGTGGCACTGGAAGTCCTGATTACTGGAAGTTCAGAACAGACAACCCTTTGTATAGAACCCTGGGCCTAGTTTAGATCTATCTATCTATCTATCTATCTATCTATCTATCTATCTATCTATCTATCTCTCTCTCTCTCTCTCTCTCTCTCTCTCTCTCTCTCTCTCTCTCTCTCTCTCTCTCTCTCTCTCTCTCTCTCTCTCTCTCTCTCTCTCTCTCTCTCTCTCTCTCTCTCTCTCTCTCTCTCTCTCTCTCTCTCTCTCTCTCTCTCTCTCTCTCTCTCTCTCTCTCTCTCTCTCTCTCTCTCTCTCTCTCTCTCTCTCTCTCTCTCTCTCTCTCTCTCTCTCTCTCTCTCTCTCTCTCTCTCTCTCTCTCTCTCTCTCTCTCTCTCTCTCTCTCTACGGTGTGTGTGCTTGCGTAAGTGTGTCCATGCGTATGTGCATCAGGCCTATCAGATGGGTCGTTATAACTGACAAAACTACATGGGATGACTACATGGATACAGGAAAACAACAATAGTACCTGATGAAAAGCAGCATGCAGATGACCTACATGGGAACCAACTGAAAGGATGACTGGAGAAATGGCTAATTGGTTTAATCGTTACTTATTGGTAGCCTCCATTTACAACTTTTTTCCTCACCAGACTTCATCACAATCAATGTTTCCGAAACTCATTGGTTGAAAGAGTTGTTAACTTGTAACGTATTAGCAGGGTTGAGTAGGTTACTTTCTAATCTGTTACAGTTACCTGTCCAAAATTGTAATCAGTAACATAATTTTTGGATTACCCAAACTGATTACTTTGTTACTTTTGGATTACTTTCTCCTTATGAGGCAGTAAAAGAAGACAAAAAGGATCCATCAAACTCATTTGGTGGTCATCATAGTGGTCATCATTTGGTGGTCATCATAGTGGTCATCATAGTGGTCTCTGATTGGTGTGTCATCATAGTGGTGTCTGATTGGTGGTCATCATAGTGGTCATCATTTGGTGGTCATCATAGTGGTCATCATAGTGGTCTCTGATTGGTGTGTCATCATAGTGGTGTCTGATTGGTGTGTCATCATAGTGGTGTCTGATTGGTGGTCATCATTTGGTGTGTCATCCTAGTGGTTTCTGATTGGTGGTCATCATTTGGTGTGTCATCACATTGGTCTCTGATTGGTGGTCATCATTTGGTGTGTCATCATAGTGGTCTCTGATTGGTGGTCAGAATCAGGTGGAATGAATTTAAACTTGCGTTTTTTTCAATAGTGAATTGAATGTCATGAGAAAACAGAAAGGTGTCATGTATTTTTCCACGAAATATCCTTTCTACATTTTTAAGTAGTCCAAGAAGTAATCATCTCGTTTTTCAAAAGTATTTGTAATTTGATTAAAATATTTTTGCTGGTAACGTAAGTTATTACATGTAACAGTTACTCTCCAAACCTGCTGATTAGGTGACTGATTACCGGTCGGAACTCATAGCTTTTAGCTCACTGATTGACTTGCTAACTCATAGCTTTTAGCTCACTGATTGACTTGCTAACTCATAGCTTTTAGCTCACTGATTGACTTGCTAACTCATAGCTTTTAGCTCACTGATTGACTTGCTAACTCATAGCTTTTAGCTCACTGATTGACTTGCTAACTCATAGCTTTTAGCTCACTGATTGACTTGCTAACTCATAGCTTTTAGCTCTCTGATTGACTTGCTAACTCATAGCTTTTAGCTCACTGATTGACTTGCTAACTCATAGCTTTTAGCTCTCTGATTGACTTGCTAACTCATAGCTTTTAGCTCACTGATTGACTTGCTAACTCATAGCTTTTAGCTCACTGATTGACTTGCTAACTCATAGCTTTTAGCTCTCTGATTGACTTGCTAACTCATAGCTTTTAGCTCACTGATTGACTTGCTAACTCATAGCTTTTAGCTCTCTGATTGACTTGCTAACTCATAGCTTTTAGCTCACTGATTGACTTGCTAACTCATAGCTTTTAGCTCTCTGATTGACTTGCTAACTCATAGCTTTTAGCTCACTGATTGACTTGCTAACTCATAGCTTTTAGCTCACTGATTGACTTGCTAACTCATAGCTTTTAGCTCTCTGATTGACTTGCTAACTCATAGCTTTTAGCTCACTGATTGACTTGCTAACTCATAGCTTTTAGCTCACTGATTGACTTGCTAACTCATAGCTTTTAGCTCACTGATTGACTTGCTAACTCATAGCTTTTAGCTCTCTGATTGACTTGCTAACTCATAGCTTTTAGCTCACTGATTGACTTGCTAACTCATAGCTTTTAGCTCTCTGATTGACTTGCTAACTCATAGCTTTTAGCTCACTGATTGACTTGCTAACTCATAGCTTTTAGCTCTCTGATTGACTTGCTAACTCATAGCTTTTAGCTCTCTGATTGACTTGCTAACTCATAGCTTTTAGCTCACTGATTGACTTGCTAACTCATAGCTTTTAGCTCACTGATTGACTTGCTAACTAATTGGTTGAACATTTAAATAACTAATTGGATGGCTAATTATTGTATGACTTGACTGACTGACAGTGTGACTGCAGGTCCCTGGAATGATGTCCTTCTGTAGTGAGTTAACTGAGTCTCAGCTGCAGCCAGATGTCTGTCCCTGAGTTGGGCTGAATGGATGGAGAACAGCTGTTTTACACAGAAAGGGCAGGGCAGAGTTTGGGAGAGAGATAGAGGATGGAGAGAGAGGGAGAGAGAAAGAGAAAGGGAAGTGGTCTGATTGAGTGTGTGCGTACATAGGATGTGTGAGACTTGGTGTGTGTGACTGATTGAGGCTATCTATAGATAAACCTGAGGTAATGACTCTTATTTCTTAAATCAAAACTACTGGAGGGGTGGAGGTTAAATATCTCTTATTGCTGTCATCCCCTCTGTCTGCCTGTGTCTGTCAGTCTGCCTTTCTGTCTTCCTGTATGTCTGTCTGTTCTTCATTATGTCCCACTGGCTCTCCTTTCCTATTCATCTCTTGCTTTCATTCTCACCATCTCTCTTTATTTCTCTCTCCCCCATCCCCCCTCTAGAGAGGGCAAGAGAGAGATAGGGAGAGAGAGGGATGGTTGAGTTTTGCAGACGTATAGCTGGGCTGTACGCATTCCTGCAGGGTTGAGCATCCTGTTCCTCTTTATCCACATCTACGAGAGCTCACACCGTGTGGCACGTACGCACACACAAACACCCTGCCAGCCCTCTCCCACAGGGAACCCAGCATATCCAAGTACCTCCCAGCTCTTAAGAACAGGAAATGGGTGCCACTCTCTTGCTCTCCTTCTTCCCGCCCCTCCTCTCTCTCCCCTTCTCCCCATCCCTCCTCTCAGCTTCCCCCCACCCTTCCTCTCTTCTTCCCGCCCCTCCTCTCTCTCCCCTTCTCCCCATCCCTCCTCTCTGCTTCCCGCCCCTCCTCTCTCTCCCCATCCCTCCTCTCAGCTTCCCCCCCACCCTTCCTCTCTTCTTCCCGCCCCTCCTCTCTCTCCCCATCCCTCCCTCCCTCCTCCAGCTTCCCCCACCCTTCCTCTCTTCTTCCCGCCCCTCCTCTCTCTCTCCCCATCCCTCCTCTCAGCTTCCCCCCACCCTTCCTCTCTTCTTCCCCCACCCCGGCAAAGCAACACTTCAGCGTACCCTCGCCATGAGATCCTTCCAGGATAAGAGCCTTTTGTTTCTTTCCCTTTTCTTTTCTAGTTTTTGGATGCGCTTTGAAGTCCTCCTCCTTCCCTCCCTTCTCTGTGATAAAGACTGTCTCAGGTGGTGAGAAGCAGTCTGGGGGCTCTCAGGGGAAAGAAGGATTGCATAGCAGCCTCTCTCATTCATAAACCACAATACTGTACAGTCCTTAGCCCTAGTTTTGCATATTGAATATTGAAGTGAGATTATCAATGTCACAATGAATTTAGTTTGTAATGTGTGTGAAAACCAGAGTTAGTTTATGTGAGTGAGTGAGTGAGTGAGTGAGTGAGTGAGTGAGTGAGACAGAGAGATGAAGAGAGAGAGAAGCGAGAAAGAGAGAGCTTGTGTGTGTTGTAATCCTTTAGGCTTTAGGGAGGTAAAACACATTCAGCCCTTTCCTGTTGCTTCCCATTAATTCCACCTGTATACACTGGGAATGAGCCCCTACCAACCCTGCCACTTCCTGAGTCCTCCCACCCCTTCCTCTCTCCCTAGCTCCCTTCATCCATTCCTCCCTCCCTCCATCCACCCACCTCTCCCTTACTAATCCCCAGATGTCAGTTTATGGAACACCCAGAGAGAGGGGGTTGTTCTGGGATCTCACAGCAGAACGTTCTCATCCACAACTACTGTCCCCATAGGAGAACCCTTTTTGATTCCATGTAGAACCCTATTTGGTTCCAAGTAGAACCCTATTGGGTTCCATGTAGAACCCTCTGTGGAAAGGGTTCAACATAGAACCAAAAGGGTTCTACCTGGAACTAAAAGGCTGGGACCAAAAAGGGTTTTTCAAATGGTTATCCTATGGGGACAGCCAAACAACACTTTTAGAGCCTAGAACTCTACAGGTTCCAGAATGTTCACCCTCAACCAGCCTCAGTCTGAGAATACAAAGATTCACTATGTTAAAGCACAACTAGAAACCTGCAGTCTATTATTCATTTGTAACAAACAGGCAACATGTGTTTCAGGGAGATGAGGGATCTTGACTTGTCATGTCACTGAGTATCATTAAGGCAGAAGCCATGTAGCTGTGGCACGACCCACAGCTAAAGGACAGAACGGTCACCATTGCCCTTCTGAACCCAGCCTTCCTCTTTATTGTGAGATCATCACTGACCTGATCTGGCTGGATTGGTGAATGCAATAGGCAATAAACCTGCATATCACCTGATATATTATATATATCTCTGATATATATATCACCTGTTTCCCCCACATGCGTGAACAGAGTGCATTTTCTTAGTCACCAGGACTGTTATGTGCCTCCTCTCTCAACAGCTCTCAGTTTGACAGGTCACGGCATGACAACACCTCCTCCACACTGACTCTTAACACAGGGGCCCCCCCAGGGGTGTGTCCTCTGTCCTCTGCTGTACTCCCTGTTCACCCACGACTGTGTTGCTTTGCACGACACCAACTCCACCATCAAGTTTAATGACGACACTACAGTTGTAGGCCTGATAACCGACGATGACAAGTCAGCCTATAGGGAGGGGGTAAGTGAACATCTTGGTGTCATGACAACAACCTCTCCCTCAACTTCAGCAAAACAAAGGAGTTGATTGTTGACTTCAGGAAGCAGAGGAGGGAACATGCCCCGATCCACGTCAACAGGACTGCACCAGGCTGAGGCAGAGTGAACAGACCTAGATAAAACAGAGCTAGATTTATCCACCAGGATGAGGGAACAGACCTGGATAAAACAGAGCTAGATTTATCCACCAGGAAGACAGAACATATCTGGATAAAACAGAACTAGATTTATCCACCAGGCTGAGGGAACAGATCTGGATTAAACAGAACAAGATTTATCCACCAGGGTGAGGGAACAGAGCTCTAAACAGAACAAGATTTATCCACCAGGCTGAGGGAACAGAGATCTAAACAGAACTAGATTTATCCACCAGGATGAGGGAACAGATCTGGATAAACAGAACTAGATTTATCCACCAGGCTGAGGGAACAGAGCTCTAAACAGAACTAGAATTATCCACAAGGCTGAGGGAACAGATCTGGATTAAACAGAACAAGATTTATCCACCAGTGTGAGGGAACAGATCTGGATGAAACAGAACAAGATTTATCCACCAGGCTGAGGGAACAGATCTGGATTAAACAGAACAAGATTTATCCACCAGGCTGAGGGAACAGATCTGGATTAAACAGAACAAGATTTATCCACCAGGCTGAGGGAACAGATCTGGATTAAACAGAACAAGATTTATCCACCAGGCTGAGGGAACAGAGCTCTAAACAGAACAAGATTTATCCACCAGGCTGAGGGAACAGAGCTCTAAACAGAACTAGAATTATCCACCAGGCTGAGGGAACAGAGCTGGATTAAACAGAACAAGATTTATCCACCAGGCTGAGGGAACAGAGCTCTAAACAGAACTAGAATTATCCACCAGGCTGAGGGAACAGAGCTGGATAAACAGAACTAGATTTATCCACCAGGATGAGGGAACAGAGATCTAAACAGAACTAGATTTATCCACCAGGATGAGGGAACAGATCTGGATAAAACAGAACTAGATTTATCCACCAGGCTGAGGGAACAGATCTGGATTAAACAGAACTAGATTTATCCACCAGGGTGAGGGAACAGATCTGGATTAAACAGAACAAGATTTATCCACCAGGGTGAGGGAACAGATCTGGATAAAACAGAACTAGATTTATCCACCAGGCTGAGGGAACAGAGCTCTAAACAGAACTAGATTTATCCACCAGGCTGAGGGAACAGATCTGGATTAAACAGAACAAGATTTATCCACCAGGGTGAGGGAACAGATCTGGATTAAACAGAACAAGATTTATCCACCAGGGTGAGGGAACAGATCTGGATTAAACAGAACAAGATTTATCCACCAGGCTGAGGGAACAGATCTGGATTAAACAGAACAAGATTTATCCACCAGGCTGAGGGAACAGAGCTCTAAACAGAACAAGATTTATCCACCAGGCTGAGGGAACAGAGCTGGATTAAACAGAACTAGAATTATCCACAAGGCTGAGGGAACAGATCTGGATTAAACAGAACAAGATTTATCCACCAGGCTGAGGGAACAGAGCTCTAAACAGAACAAGATTTATCCACCAGGCTGAGGGAACAGAGCTCTAAACAGAACTAGAATTATCCACCAGGCTGAGGGAACAGAGCTCTAAACAGAACTAGAATTATCCACCAGGCTGAGGGAACAGAGCTCTAAACAGAACAAGATTTATCCACCAGGCTGAGGGAACAGAGCTCTGAACAGATGAGTTCAGTTTGAATGTTCCCACCTGGCTTTGACTCCAATGGACAATTTCAGAAGACTTATCCCCCCAACCTCCCATTCCTTCAATTTTAAAAGTCCTCCCCCTCCTCCCCTTTAATTCGACAGACAGACAGACAGACAGACAGACAGACAGACAGACACTGTAACTAAAAAGAGATGAAATGAAATACTTACTAGGTATGTAAAGGTTTATGAAAGAGACAAAAGGTGGAGCTTAAACAGAGCATGCCCAGTAAGACTGATGCTGTTCTTGAATAAAATGAGAAGTGACATCATCATAGACAGGACTAAGCTCAGGGAGATCTTGTCATTTCTAAAGGAGTGCTCAATGAATGTCATATAAGATAAACCCAGCTGCCACCAACGTCAGTCTTACAGTCAAGAGACCACACAGCCAGACAGATCTGGACAAAAGCACTTAGGTTGACTAATAGTTCATAGGTCACAGAGAGAAAGACCCCCAAAGGCGAGGTGGAGGTAAACAACCATGCTATGTTAATCCACCACCCCCTTCCTCAGTGTGGGGTCTAAACAGAACAAGAGTACTGGGTCCACCATGAAAAGGTCAAACAAAGTTCGGACACAAGCCTGCACATATTTGTCCACTGATCCTCCTGAAGGCCCAGAGCAGACATGTGAAATGATAGAGGGAAAAAAGGCTCTACTGGAATGTTCATTGGTCACAGCTGGGCATCATGGGAGCAAATAGACCAAGATTAAAGCAGGAACGTGTGTGTGTTTGCATATACTGTATCCGTGTGTGTCTGTGTATGTCTACAGAACTGTGTGTTTGTATGTGTGTGGGAACAGATGTGTGTTGGGAGGGTACAAAGGGGTGAATGTGTGTGTGAGAGTGACTAAAACAGAGGCTGTGGACCGAGCTTGAAGCCAGAATGGGGCACAGCTTTGAGTTATGTGGCCTGAACATCACTAGTCACTAGTGGAAATACTGGAAAGGACAAAATGTCCTACATCACCAAAACGTTGTATAGGTTTAGGGTCGAAGTTACTCCACCCATCCCTGCCCCTTCATCTCTCCACCTCTACCCTCCCACCCCTCTACCTCCACACCCATATCCCTCCACCTCCACCCCCATATCCCTCCACCCCTAACACAACCCCTCCACCTCTACCCCAATCCCTCCACCTCCACCTCTACCCTCCACCTTTACCCCAATCCCTCCACCCCTACCCTCCACCTCTACCCCAATCCCTCCACCTCACCCCTCCACCCCTACCCGAATCCCTCCACCCCTACCCCTACACCCTAATCCCTCCACCCCTACCCCAATCCCTCCACCTCCACCCCAACCCCTCCACCTCTACCCCAACCCCTCCACCTCTACCCCAATCCCTCCACCTTCATACCCCTCCACCCCTACCCGAATCCCTCCACCCCTACCCCTACACCCTAATCCCTCCACCCCTACCCGAATCCCTCCACCCCTACCCCTACACCCTAATCCCTCCACCCCTACCCCAATCCCTCCACCTCCACCCCAACCCTCCACCTCTACCCCAACCCCCCACCCTACCCCAATCCCTCCACCCCAATCCCTCCACCCCTATCCCAACCCCTCCACCTCTACCCCAATCCCTCCACCCCTACCCCAATCCCTCCACCCCAATCCCTCCACCCCTAACCCTATCCCTCCACCTCTACCCCTCCACCTCCACCCCAATCCCTCCACATCTACCCCTCCACCAATCCCTCCACCTCTACCCTCCACCTACACCCCTACCCCAATCCCTCTATCTCCACCTCTAACCCTCCACCTCTAACCCTCCAACTCCACCCCTCCCCCATCACTCCTCCACCCCCATATCCCTCCACCAATCCCTCCACCTCTTACCCCAATCCCTCCACCCCACAATCCCTCCATCCCCATATCCCTCCACCTCCACCCCCATACCCCTCCCCCCCAATCCCTCCACCCCAATCCCTCCACCCCTACCCCCCACCCCAATCCCTCCACCCCTACCCCAATCCCTCCACCCCTACCCCAATCCCTCCACCCCAACCCCTCCACCTCTACCCCAACCCCTCCACCTCTACCCCAATCCCTCCACCCCAATCCCTCCACCCCTATCCCAACCCCTCCACCTCTACCCCAATCCCTCCACCCCAATCCCTCCACCCCTACCCCAATCCCTCCACCCCAATCCCTCCACCCCCTAACCCTATCCCTCCACCTCCACCCCAATCCCTCCACATCTACCCCTCCACCAATCCCTCCACCTCTACCCTCCACCTACACCCCTACCCCAATCCCTCTATCTCCACCTCTAACCCTCCACCTCTAACCCTCCAACTCCACCCCTCCCCCATCACTCCTCCACCCCCATATCCCTCCGCCAATCCCTCCACCTCCACCCCAATCCCTCCACCCCAATCCCTCCACCTCCACCCCTACCCCAATCCCTCCACCCCAATCCCTCCACATCTACCCCTCCACCAATCCCTCCACCCCTACCCCAATCCCTCCACCCCTACCCCTATCCCTCCACCCCTCCCCTATCCCTCCACCTCTACCCTCCACCCCAATCCCTCCACCTCCACCTCTACCCCAATCCCTCCACCTCTACCCCTCCACCCCAATTCCTCCACCTCCACCCCTACCCCAATCCCTCCACCCTCCACCCCTACCCCAATCCCTCCATCTCCACCTCTAACCCTCCACCTCTAACCCAATCCCTCCACCCCACAATCCCTCCATCACCATATCCCTCCACCTCTACCCCTCCCCCAATCCCTCCACCCCACCATCCCTCCACCCCTCCATCCCCATATCCCTCCACCTCCACCCCAATCCCTCCACCCCCATATCCCTTCACCTCCATATCCCTCCATCTCAACCCCTCCACCCCTACCCAAATCCCTCCACCCCAATCCCTCCACCCCACCACCCTTTCACCTCCGTCTCTACACCTCCATCTCCACCTTTGTCCCTCCATCTTCACCTCCATGTCTCCATCTTCACCTCTATCCCTCCATCTCTCCATATTTCTTCTATTCCTCCAGACAAAACCTGTTCAGACCTACTGAATAATTGAGACTGAGTTTTAATGAGCTGAAGGCAAACGTCACTTAGTACAGGTGTGTGTGTGTGTGTATATATATACACGCATATAGTATCATTTGGTTATATGTGTGTGCACAAGTAGAATGAAATGATGTGTGTATATGTATGAGAGAGAGAAGTGGTGAAGTATGCCGTTCATTGGAGCAACAACAGAATTCTTAATCATTCACTGAACCCTATACTGCAGTCTGACATAACTATTTGCAAACCAGTATGTGAGTTCATATCTCTAGTGCTGCCTGCAGTGTTTAGTACGCCTGAGAGAGGGAGAGAGAAAGAGAGAGGGGGGGGGACAGAACAGGCTTCCTCAACGATCCACGATCCAGCGAGTTTTAATCCAGTCTGGATGGATCAATAAGTCATCAACGTTTAGTACAGTATCGCACTTCAGCAGGCCTAAATCGATTAGCCTCCCTTGTCATAATCCTCCTCTCGATCTCTCCTCATCGCTCCTCTCATTCGGTCTTCCCTCCTCCTATCCTCTCTGCAGTGGCTCCAACAGCCTGTGGGCTTATAAAGGAGTGTTTCTGTGTCCCAGCTATAATTCCTGGAGGGCAGTCAGGCAAACAAACCCAGCCTGCCTGTGCCCGTTGCATGACTTCCATAGCAGAGAGGGGACGGGGAGGAATAGAGAGATGGAGGGGGGGGAGAGAGAGAGAGAGAAATAGAGAGATGGGTGGGGGGGAGAGAGAGAGAGAAATAGAGAGATGGGTGGGGGGGAGATGGGTGGGGGGAGAGAGAGAGAAATAGAGAGATGGGTGGGGGGAGAGAGAGAGAGAAATAGAGAGATGGGTGGGGGGAGAGAGAGAGAAATAGAGAGATGGGTGGGGGGAGAGAGAGAGAAATAGAGAGATGGGTGGGGGGAACAGAGAGAGGGAGGAGAAATAGAGAGATGGGTGGGGGGAGGAGAGGGAGAGAGAAGGAAGGGAGGGAGGAAGAGAGGAGAGAACAGAGGAGGAAGGGAAGAGGAGAGGAGGGGGAGAACAGAGGAGGAAGGGAGGAAGGAGGAGGGGGAAGAACAGAGGAGGAAGGGAGGAGGAGAGGAGGGGGCAGAACAGAGGAGGAAGGGAGGAAGAGAGGAGGGGGCAGAACAGAGGAGGGAGGAAGAGAGGAGGGGGCAGAACAGAGGAGGAAGGGAGGAGGAGAGGAGGGGGGGAGAAAAAAAGGCAACCTGCACAATCTTGCATGCACACGAGGAGAACAGACAGGCACGCAGCTTTAAGGAGGCACGAAGAGAGAGAAAATAACTCCTCCCTTAGTTTCTTTCTCCTCCCCCTTTCCAGCCTGAAGAGCAGAGCTCAGCACGACAGACTTACACGACACAGTAACCCGAGACAGAGGAGAGAAAAAACAAAAGATAGCGAGAGGGGGAGATTGTGAGAATATAGAGGAGCGTGTATAAAGGACAGGCGATGCTACAGCAGAACATGAGCTGTGAAGAAAAATGAACCGGGGGGGTGATGTGAGAAACAGAGAGGATGATGTAAAGAACAAGAGAACGTACGATAAATAGAGAGGAATTGCAGGTTTAAATGAGCTGTTAGATAAATCTGGTGCACATCACTACTGAGACTTATGTTTTTTTGTTGTTCAAATAAATCAAGTAGAGGGAAGATTGGCCAAGGAGCTTGGTTAGATGGGATCCAGGAGAGGAGAAGAGGCCTGCTGTTGTTCCCTCAGCACGCTGCCTCCAGGCTGGGGAAGGCTGCCTCCTCTGCCTGGCCCGCTCTCTGGAGTTCTGGACTCCATTAACCTCAGAACACAGGCACTCTGGGGACTGGGGGAGAGACGCAAAAGGGGAGGGAAGAGGGAGGGGGCAGACGAGGGAAAGAATAGGAAGAGAGAGAAGGGGGATTGGTGTTGAGAGTAAGGCCGGGAAGGGCTTGACAGGGAAATGATTTTGCCTCCACATGCTTCAAATGAGAACAGGGTGACCAGACAGACACATGAAACCATAATCATGGTTTTCTGCTATAATGTATCAAATATCATGCATAATTTATACTATTTTATACAATGGGTGGGTCTTAACCTGGATGCTGATTGGATAAAACTGCTTTCCAGCCAGTGTCTATGCCACAAGGCTATGACATTGAAATGCCTATTTCCTGTTCCATCTCACTGCGCAATACACTGTCTCATCAAACCAACCAGGAAATATATCAACTTGATCTCCACTGTAAAAGCATCTAGACATCATCTCCCCTTACTTTAAGACTTGCATTTGGTTTTCAACAGTGGAGATTTGTATAAACCTTGCTGTCAGAGTGAGACAGACAGCTTTTCTCAGCCAGTCAAAATCATGAATCAGCATCATTTTTCTGGATATATTGTATACAAAGAAAGATTTAAAAAAAACAGCTCAAATTAAACAAAATGCAGATAGTTTGCAGTCTTTCCAGCTTCAGTTTGAAAGGATTGTGTTAACGTTAGCTGTATAGTTAGCTAGCGCGTTTGAACAGTGTCCTGGCGAGTGAGCACATATTTTATGCCAGGTGAAATCGCGTCTGCACTGTTTGACTTGACTGTGTTAGCCATAGTTGGCTAGCTATCAAGCAAGGGATAAGAATGTTGGCAACGAAACATTTAGAACGTCTGGGTCGAGTCCATAGAAATCTATAACACGACTGGGTCAGGGCTCTGGCAACCTAACCAATAGAACAAGCGACCAGCCGCCTTGGGTAGAAACCCTAGATTTGTGTCGGGACTATAACTCGTGGAAAGATTAAATAGTGTGAATAAATTCATTAAATTTTTTTTTATTTTTTATGACAACATGTCAATCACTGTTTTAATATGTTGGTAACCAGTAGATTGTCACAATTTACCGGCGCTCTACGAAATGTATCCTCAAAACACCGGCATCTCCGGTATTATCACTAACACCAAATAGCATTACGGCCTTACATAAAGGTTGCTGAGGCTGTAGAAATAGTGTAGTCAACTGCCAATGAAATATTAAACTTGGCAATAAATCACCCTGGACAGTTCAATGATTTTCTCTTTTATATTCTTTATTTACTCAATGTTACATTAACTAACATAAATAAACATTTTTATGAACAAAAGGCACGCAGTTCAAAAATAAACAAGGAGAACATATGTACAGCTTGTCTCAGAAAACATGTCTGCCCTCAGAGAGAGAGAGAGAGAGAAAGAGAGAGAGAGAAAGAGAGAGAGAGAAAGAGAGAGAGCGAGAAAGAGCGAGAGAGAGAGAAAGAAAGAGAGAAAGAAAGAAAGAGAGAAAGAAAGAGAGAGAGAGAAAGAGAGAAAGAGAAAGAGAGAGAGAAAGAGAGAGAGAGAGAAAGAGAAAGAGAGAGAGAGAAAGAGAGAGAGAAAGAGAAAGAGAGAGAGAAAGAGAAAGAGAGAGAAAGAGAGAGAAAGAGAGAGAAAGAGAGAGAAAGAGAGAGAAAGAGAGAGAGGGAGAAAGAGAGAGAAAGAGAGAGAAAGAAAGAGATGGGGGTGTTAGGGGGTTTGGTTTTAAACAGAAACGTTATGTTGTCACGCCAACACTGAGTCTCAGTGACACCGTCCACTGCTCAATTCCGATGTGAATCCAAAATGTGAATCCAAAACACCAGAGCAAATATCTATTCTGGGTCCAAATGAAACTCCATCTACAGTCCAGTTTAAGAAGCCTCAGAATGGCAGCCCCATAAGCCAGGACTTCAAACCAACAGAATACAGACGGGAGCTGCTGTGGATGCCGGGTGTTGGGAGAAACCACGGTAAATATATCCAGAGTCTTGGTTGTTTGGTTCCTGGGCTCAGGTCTCAGATACTGACAGTACTGGTTAATATCCCATACTGATGGTGAAGTACGGGGTGTCTCTGATTTGGTTCAGTCTGGTCTGTTCACATATAGCCACAGTACTGGGTTTGGTTCAGTCTGGTGTGTTCTCATATAGCCACAGTACCGGGTTTGGTTCAGTCTGGTCTGTTCTCATATAGTTACAGTACTGGGTTTGGTTCAGTCTGGTCTGTTCTCATATAGTCACAGTACTGGGTTTGGTTCAGTCTGGTCTGTTCTCATATAGTTACAGTACTGGGTTTGGTTCAGTCTGGTCTCCTATCAGATAGTCACAGTACTGGGTTCGGTTCAGTCTGGTCTGTTCTCATATAGTCACAGTACTGGGTTTGGTTCAGTCTGGTCTGTTCTCATTTAGTTACAGTACTGGGTTTGGTTTAGTCTGGTCTCCTGTCAGATAGCCACGGTACTGGGTTTGGTTCAGTCTGGTCTCCTGTCAGATAGCCACAGTACTGAGTTCGGTTCAGTCTGGTCTGTTCTCATATAGCCACGGTACTGGGTTTGGTTCAGTCTGGTCTGTGTCAGATAGCCACGGTACTGGGTTTGGTTCAGTCTGGTCTGTTCTGGATGAGTAAAGTACTGGGTTTGGTTTAGCTCTGGTCTCCTTGTCAATAGCCACGTAGATCTGGGGGTCCACCCAGTTGTCTCTGGTCTGTTCACGATAGTCACAGGTACTGGAGGGGTCCCGGGGGCTGAGTGGGGGCGGCCGACGCATGGAGGGGTTCCCCACTGTAAACCTGGAGACACAGGAAAGAGGAACAAGAAGTTCTGCCAGTCAGAGTGTTGTTAATGGTGTGATTATGTCTCACCAAATGGATCTATCATGGATGACTAACCAGTAGTTGTCTATTGTGTATTGGAAGTGTTTTGTTAAAACACATTTCTCTGTTTTGTGAAGAGTTACTGTGCTGTGCCCCATAAAGACTACTAACCTGTCAGTGAGGACATAGTAATCCCATAAAGACTACTAACCTGTCAGTGAGGACATAGTAACCCCATAAAGACTGTCAGTGAGGACATAGTAATACCATAAAGACTACTAACCTGTCAGTGAGGACATAGTGATTCCATAAAGACTACTAACCTGTCAGTGAGGACATAGTAATCCCATAAAGACTACCAGTGAGGACATAGTCAGTGAGGACACTAACCTGTCAGTAATATTAATCCATAAAGACTACTAACCTGTCAGTGAGGACATAGTAATCCCATAAAGACTGTCAGTGAGGACATAGTAATCCCATAAAGACTACTAACCTGTCAGTGAGGACATAGTAATCCCATAAAGACTACCAGTGAGGACATAGTGATCCCATAAAGACTACTAACCTGTCAGTGAGGACATATTAATCCCATAAAGACTACTAACCTGTCAGTGAGGACATAGTAATCCCATAAAGACTACTAACCTGTCAGTGAGGACATAGTGATCCCATAAAGACTACTAACCTGTCAGTGAGGACATAGTAACCCCATAAAGACTGTCAGTGAGGACATAGTAATACCATAAAGACTACTAACCTGTCAGTGAGGACATAGTGACACCATAAAGACTAGTAACCTGTCAGTGAGGACATAGTAATCCCATAAAGACTACCAGTGAGGACATAGTGATCCCATAAAGACTACTAACCTGTCAGTGAGGACATAGTAATCCCATAAAGACTGTCAGTGAGGACATAGTGATCCCATAAAGACTGTCAGTGAGGACATAGTAATCCCATAAAGACTGTCAGTGAGGACATAGTAATCCCATAAAGACTACTAACCTGTCAGTGAGGACATAGTAATCCCATATAGACTACTAACCTGTCAGTGAGGACATAGTAATCCCATAAAGACTACTAACCTGTCAGTGAGAACATAGTAATCCCATAAAGACTACTAACCTGTCAGTGAGGACATAGTAATCCCATAAAGACTACTAACCTGTCAGTGAGGACATAGTAATCCCATAAAGACTATTAACCTGTCAGTGAGGACATAGTAATCCCATAAAGACTGTCAGTGAGGACATAGTAATCCCATAAAGACTGTCAGTGAGGACATAGTAATCCCATAAAGACTGTCAGTGAGGACATAGTAATCCCATAAAGACTGTCAGTGAGGACATAGTAATCCCATAAAGACTGTCAGTGAGGACATAGTAATCCCATAAAGACTGTCAGTGAGGACATAGTAATCCCATAAAGACTGTCAGTGAGGACATAGTAATACCATAAAGATGTCCATAAAGTGATCTAAAGACTGTCAGTGAGGACATAGTAATCCCATAAAGACTACTAACCTGTCAGTGAGGACATAGTAATCCCATAAAGACTGTCAGTGAGGACATAGTAATCCCATAAAGACTGTCAGTGAGGACATAGTAATACCATAAAGACTGTCAGTGAGGACATAGTGATCCCATAAAGACTGTCAGTGAGGACATAGTAATCCCATAAAGACTACTAACCTGTCAGTGAGGACATAGTAATCCCATAAAGACTGTCAGTGAGGACATAGTAATCCCATAAAGACTGTCAGTGAGGACATAGTAATCCCATAAAGACTACTAACCTGTCAGTGAGGACATAGTAATCCCATAAAGACTGTCAGTGAGGACATAGTAATCCCATAAAGACTGTCAGTGAGGACATAGTAATCCCGTAAAGACTACTAACCTGTCAGTGAGGACATAGTAATCCCATAAAGACTACTAACCTGTCAGTGAGGACATAGTAATCCCATAAAGACTGTCAGTGAGGACATAGTAATCCCATAAAGACTGTCAGTGAGGACATAGTAATCCCATAAAGACTACTAACCTGTCAGTGAGTGAGGACATAGTAATCCCATAAAGACTACTAACCTGTCAGTGAGGACATAGTAATCCCATAAAGACTGTCAGTGAGGACATAGTAATCCCATAAAGACTGTCAGTGAGGACATAGTAATCCCATAAAGACTACTAACCTGTCAGTGAGGACATAGTAATCCCATAAAGACTACTAACCTGTCAGTGAGGACATAGTAATCCCATAAAGACTACTAACCTGTCAGTGAGGACATAGTAATCCCATAAAGACTACTAACCTGTCAGTGAGGACATAGTAATCCCATAAAGACTGTCAGTGAGGACATAGTAATCCCATAAAGACTGTCAGTGAGGACATAGTAATCCCATAAAGACTGTCAGTGAGGACATAGTAATCCCATAAAGACTGTCAGTGAGGACATAGTAATCCCATAAAGACTACTAACCTGTCAGTGAGGACATAGTAATCCCATAAAGACTACTAACCTGTCAGTGAGGACATAGTAATCCCATAAAGACTGTCAGTGAGGACATAGTAATCCCATAAAGACTGTCAGTGAGGACATAGTAATCCCATAAAGACTACTAACCTGTCAGTGAGGACATAGTAATCCCATAAAGACTACTAACCTGTCAGTGAGGACATAGTAATCCCATAAAGACTGTCAGTGAGGACATAGTAATCCCATAAAGACTACTAACCTGTCAGTGAGGACATAGTAATCCCATAAAGACTGTCAGTGAGGACATAGTAATCCCATAAAGACTACTAACCTGTCAGTGAGGACATAGTAATCCCATAAAGACTACTAACCTGTCAGTGAGGACATAGTAATCCCATAAAGACTACTAACCTGTCAGTGAGGACATATTAATCCCATAAAGACTGTCAGTGAGGACATAGTAATCCCATAAAGACTACTAACCTGTCAGTGAGGACATAGTAATCCCATAAAGACTACTAACCTGTCAGTGAGGACATAGTAATCCCATAAAGACTACTAACCTGTCAGTGAGGACATAGTAATCCCATAAAGACTACTAACCTGTCAGTGAGGACATAGTAATCCCATAAAGACTACTAACCTGTCAGTGAGGACATAGTAATCCCATAAAGACTGTCAGTGAGGACATAGTAATCCCATAAAGACTACTAACCTGTCAGTGAGGACATAGTAATCCCATAAAGACTACTAACCTGTCAGTGAGGACATAGTAATCCCATAAAGACTGTCAGTGAGGACATAGTAATCCCATAAAGACTACTAACCTGTCAGTGAGGACATAGTAATCCCATAAAGACTACTAACCTGTCAGTGAGGACATAGTAATCCCATAAAGACTGTCAGTGAGGACATAGTAATCCCATAAAGACTACTAACCTGTCAGTGAGGACATAGTAATCCCATAAAGACTACTAACCTGTCAGTGAGGACATAGTAATCCCATAAAGACTGTCAGTGAGGACATAGTAATCCCATAAAGACTGTCAGTGAGGACATAGTAATCCCATAAAGACTGTCAGTGAGGACATAGTAATCCCATAAAGACTGTCAGTGAGGACATAGTAATCCCATAAAGACTACTAACCTGTCAGTGAGGACATAGTAATCCCATAAAGACTACTAACCTGTCAGTGAGGACATAGTAATCCCATAAAGACTGTCAGTGAGGACATAGTAATCCCATAAAGACTGTCAGTGAGGACATAGTAATCCCATAAAGACTACTAACCTGTCAGTGAGGACATAGTAATCCCATAAAGACTACTAACCTGTCAGTGAGGACATAGTAATCCCATAAAGACTGTCAGTGAGGACATAGTAATCCCATAAAGACTACTAACCTGTCAGTGAGGACATAGTAATCCCATAAAGACTGTCAGTGAGGACATAGTAATCCCATAAAGACTACTAACCTGTCAGTGAGGACATAGTAATCCCATAAAGACTACTAACCTGTCAGTGAGGACATAGTAATCCCATAAAGACTACTAACCTGTCAGTGAGGACATAGTAATCCCATAAAGACTACTAACCTGTCAGTGAGGACATATTAATCCCATAAAGACTACTAACCTGTCAGTGAGGACATAGTAATCCCATAAAGACTACTAACCTGTCAGTGAGGACATAGTAATCCCATAAAGACTACTAACCTGTCAGTGAGGACATAGTAATCCCATAAAGACTACTAACCTGTCAGTGAGGACATAGTAATCCCATAAAGACTACTAACCTGTCAGTGAGGACATAGTAATCCCATAAAGACTACTAACCTGTCAGTGAGGACATAGTAATCCCATAAAGACTGTCAGTGAGGACATAGTAATCCCATAAAGACTACTAACCTGTCAGTGAGGACATAGTAATCCCATAAAGACTACTAACCTGTCAGTGAGGACATAGTAATCCCATAAAGACTGTCAGTGAGGACATAGTAATCCCATAAAGACTACTAACCTGTCAGTGAGGACATAGTAATCCCATAAAGACTACTAACCTGTCAGTGAGGACATAGTAATCCCATAAAGACTGTCAGTGAGGACATAGTAATCCCATAAAGACTACTAACCTGTCAGTGAGGACATAGTAATCCCATAAAGACTACTAACCTGTCAGTGAGGACATAGTAATCCCATAAAGACTGTCAGTGAGGACATAGTAATCCCATAAAGACTACTAACCTGTCAGTGAGGACATAGTAATCCCATAAAGACTACTAACCTGTCAGTGAGGACATAGTAATCCCATAAAGACTGTCAGTGAGGACATAGTAATCCCATAAAGACTGTCAGTGAGGACATAGTAATCCCATAAAGACTACTAACCTGTCAGTGAGGACATAGTAATCCCATAAAGACTACTAACCTGTCAGTGAGGACATAGTAATCCCATAAAGACTGTCAGTGAGGACATAGTAATCCCATAAAGAATACCAACCTGCCAGTGAGCACTTTGGCCAGGAACATGGAGTGGATCCCTTTAGGAGAGCGCTTGGAGAAGTTATGGGAGTAGACGGCCTTGCGGGCGAAGTAGGAGCCTTGTCCGAACATGGTGGCGTGTTTGCCACTGACACGCGGGTCAAAGTTGTGTTTGCAGATGCCCTCTACCACCTCAGTGGAGGTGCCGTGGAAAAGGTGACGCTCGCTCAGCATCCTGTCCATCTCCGAGAGACGACGAGACATGTACTCCTTCTTCCTGTTAGGGGGAGCGAAGGGGGGATGATGTCTTTAGGTCTAGTAATTGAATGTTTACACTTTGAACAGGATACAGTGAAACAGCTTGAAGGTTTTACTCTATAGTCCAGTCTATATGATTCACTGCTTCTACCAAGTAGCAAACACTCACACCCACCCACACCACCAATCATCACCTTCTCACTACCCACCGTGACTCATCCTCACCTTCTGCCGTATCTATGGCAACCGGATGTATAAAAAATATATATCAAGGAACCACTTCCTGTTCTTCTGAACTCACCTTCACTAGTGGGTGACACGAATGGTGAGAGCGCAGCTAAGTACGTGTTCAGAACACACAGGTACACAGCCCGGCTTTCTGTCATATTCAAACAGCACAAGGCTAACCAACGTGGGACCTTAGCTCTTGAAGAAGTTAGATTAGCCTAGAACACTGCTCTCAATAACCACAAATTCAATGACCTCTTCGGCCCCAATTGAAAGCATTCTGGTGCATTCTGGCATCAGAGTCGTTTAGCCTGGAACAGACCCCTTCCAGCACATTCAGAGCCACAGCAGATAGACATCAGCATTCCCCTAGGTCTGGTCTAAAGCGAGATCAGACATCAGTATTCCCCTAGGTCTGTTCTAAAGCGAGATCAGACATCAGGCTTTCCCCTAGGTCTGGTCTAAAGCGAGATCAGACATCAGTATTCCCCTAGGTCTGTTCTAAAGCGAGATCAGACATCAGGCTTTCCCCTAGGTCTGGTCTAAAGCGAGATCAGACATCAGTATTCCCCTAGGTCTGTTCTAAAGCGAGATCAGACATCAGGCTTTTCCCTAGGTCTGGTCTAAAGCGAGATCAGACATCAGTATTTCCCTAGGTCTGTTCTAAAGCGAGATCAGACATCAGTATTCCCCTAGGTCTGTTCTAAAGCGAGATCAGACATCAGGCTTTCCCCTAGGTCTGTTCTAAAGCGAGATCAGACATCAGTATTCCCCTAGGTCTGTTCTAAAGCGAGATCAGACATCAGGCTTTTCCCTAGGTCTGTTCTAAAGCGAGATCAGACATCAGTATTTCCCTAGGTCTGGTCTAAAGCGAGATCAGACATCAGTATTCCCCTAGGTCTGTTCTAAAGCGAGATCAGACATCAGGCTTTCCCCTAGGTCTGGCCTAAAGCGAGATCAGACATCAGGCTTTTCCATAGGTCTGGCCTAAAGCGAGATCAGACATCAGGCTTTTCCCTAGGTCTGGCCTAAAGCGAGATCAGACATCAGGCTTTTCCCTAGGTCTGGTCTAAAGCGAGATCAGACATCCGGCTTTCCCCTAGGTCTGGTCTAAAGCGAGATCAGACATCAGGCTTTTCCCTAGGTCTGGCCTAAAGCGAGATCAGTGTAGCAGCCAATGCACACCAGCCATCTATCTACAGGAACAAATGAGCTGTGATTCAGACAGTCATGAGAGCGCATGAGAGTCATAACCAACTAACAACTGTAACTACTAAGTCAAACAGCTCCTTACCTCCACGAGGACACAGGTGAACCTGTGTAATAACGGTATGATAACTCACCTCTTGTATTTCTCCCAGAGGAAGGGATTCTGGACGCGGAGGATCTTAAGGATGCGGAACTTGGTTTCGGACACCGTCTTGTGGAAGAGAGTGTAGACGGTCCGATAGCTCCGGTCGTCACAGGATACCGGAACCTGCAGGAAGTCCTGGCTGGTTGTCATGGGTAACCAGGTCTCTGGGAATACGCTGGGAGTGTTGGTGGAGGATGGAGAGAGAGGGAGAGAAAGGGACAGATCCACAGTGGAGGAGGGGGAAAAGGAGGAGAGGCCACCAAGAGTCCTACAAAAGAGAGGGAGAAAAAGATTTAATCCTAGTAAAAATTCCCTGTTTTAGGTCAGTTAGGATCACAACTTTGTTTTAAGAATGTGTGGTGTCAGAATAATAGTAGAGAGAATGATTTATTTCAGCTTTTATTTCTTTCATCACATTCCCAGTGGGTCAGAAGTTTACATACACTCAATTAGTATTTGGTAGCATTTTCTTTACATTGTTTAACTTGGGTCAAACGTTTTGGGTAGCCTTCCACAAGCTTCCCACAATAGGTTGGCTGAATTTTGGCCCATTCCTCCTGACAGAGATGGTGTAACTGAGTCAGGTTTGTAGGCCTCCTTGATCGCACACGCTTTTTAAGTTCTGCTCATACATTTTCTATAGGATTGAGGTCAGTGCTTTGTGATGGCCACTCCAATACCTTGACTTTGTTGTCCTTAAGCCATTTTCCCACAACTTTGGAAGTATGCTTGGGGTCATTGACCATTTGGAAGACCCATTTGCGACCAAGCTTCAACTTCCCGACTGATGTCTTGAGATGTTGCTTCAATATATCCACATAATTTTCCTACCTCACGATGACATCTATTTTGTGAAGTGCACCAGTCCCTCCTGCAGCAAAGCACCCCCACAACATGATGCTTCCACCCCGTGCTTCACGGTTGGGATGGTGTTCTTTGGCTTGCAAGCCTCCCCCCTTTGTCCTCCAAACATAACAGTGGCCATAATGGCCAAACAGTTTAATTTTTGTTTCATCAGACCAGAGGACATTTCTCCAAAACGTACGATCTTTGTCCCCATGTGCAGTTGCAAACTGTAGTCTGGCTTTTTATGGCGGTTTTGGAGCAGTGGCTTCTTCCTTGCTGAGCGGCCTTTCAGGTTATGTCGATATATGACTCGTTTTACTGTGGATATAGATACTTTTGTACCCGTTTCCTCCAGGATCTACACAAGGTCCTTTGCTGTTGTTCTGGGATTGATTTGCACTTTTCACACCAATGTATGTTTGTCTCTAGGAGACAGAACGCGTCTCCTTCCTGAGCGGTATGACGGCTGTGTGGTCCCATGGTGTTTATACTTGCGTCCTATTGTTTGAACAGATGAACGTGGTACCTTCAGGCATTTGGAATTTGCTCCCAACGATGAACCAGACTTATGGAGTTCTACACTGATTTATTTTGATTTTCCCCATGATGTCAAGCAAGGAGGCACTGAGTTTGAAGGTAGGCCTTGAAATACATCAACAGGTACACCTCCAATTGACTCAAATGACGTCAATTAGCCTATTAGAAGCTTCTAAAGCCATGACATTTTCTGGACTTTTCCAAGCTGTTTAAAGGCACAGTCAACTTAGTGTATGTAAACTTCTGACCCACTGGAATTGTGATACAGTGAATTATAAGTGAAATAATCTGTCTGTAAAACAATTACTGGAAAAAATGACTTGTGTCAGGCACAAAGTAGATGTCCAACCGACTTGCCA
>NC_088224.1:88125454-88187954 GCF_036934945.1 Oncorhynchus masou masou
GACTAGAGAAGAAGAGACTCTCATGACACGGTGACTAGAGAAGAAGAGACTCATGACACAGTGACTAGAGAAGAAGAGACTCTCATGACACGGTGACTAGAGAAGAAGAGACTCTCTCGTGACACGGTGACTAGAGAAGAAGAGACTCTCTCATGACGCTGTGACTAGAGAAGAAGAGACTCATGACACGGTGACTAGAGAAGAAGAGACTCTCTCATGACGCTGTGACTAGAGAAGAAGAAACTCTCTCGTGACATGGTGACTAGAGAAGAAGAGACTCATGACACGGTGACTAGAGAAGAAGAGACTCTCATGACACAGTGACTAGAGAAGAAGAGACTCATGACACGGTGACTAGAGAAGAAGAGACCCTCTCATGACACGGTGACTAGAGAAGAGACTCTCTCATGACACGGTGACTAGAGAAGAAGAGACTCTCTCATGACACGGTGACTAGAGAAGAAGAGACTCTCTCATGACACGGTGACTAGAGAAGAAGAGACTCATGACACGGTGACTAGAGAAGAAGAGACTCTCTCATGACACGGTGACTAGAGAAGAAGAGACTCTCATGACACGGTGACTAGAGAAGAAGAGACTCATGACACGGTGACTAGAGAAGAAGAGACTCATGACACGGTGACTAGAGAAGAAGAGACTCTCATGACACGGTGACTAGAGAAGAGGAGAACAGAACAGTCAAGCAGCAGCCGTAGATGTAAAGAAGGAAAAGGATGAAAAAGCCCAGGGGACAAGTCCCTTGCTCGCATTCCAACTCCTCAGTCACATTTCACACTCGTTCAGTCATGCTGCTGCCCCTGTCTGGAAGCCATTTACACCCCTCTTTCCCCATTTTCTTTTCCATCCATTCCCTTTTTCTTCTGTCTCTCCCTCTTCCTTGTTCTCTCTCTCTCTTCCTCCTCTCTCTCTCTCTTTCCATCGGTTTGTTCCAGGTCTGGTTGGAACAGCACAGTCTAGCTCCCCCAGTAGCAGTAGTACTGGACTGATAGGACTGGCAGGGCCAGGGACGGGGCAGCACTGTGTTCTGGTAGTCAGATCAATTTGCCACATTACACTAGGGACAGACTGCTACTTCCAGGGAAGACTGACTGCTACTTCCAGGGAAGACTGACTGACTGCTACTTCCAGGGAAGACTGACTGACTGCTACTTCCAGGGAAGACTGACTGACTGGCTCTATGGAACACTGTTTCACAATGACACTAGCGAAGTAAGAGAAGAGAGTGTGTGGTCACTGTGCTGGCACATCATGTCCAACCACAGTGTGCAGTGCCCTGGTACCATCCATACAAGACAAGTTGTTATGGTAGCAGCAGGCTCCGGTGTACTATGCCATGTAAATGTTAACAGGACAGTTCACCTCACAATCACATTTTGTCAGACTTTTTCAACACTCAAGTGGGAGATTGCTCATGGGGAGCTCTTGATATGAGCATGTGCTAAATATAATCGACTACATAAGTGGTATAGTATTGTAGTAATGGAATAGATGAGTGTTATAGTATAGTAGTAATGGAGTAGATGAGTGTTATAGTATAGTAGTAATGGAGTAGATGAATGTTATAGTATTGTAGTAATGGAGTAGATGAATGTTATAGTATTGTAGTAATGGAGTATATAAGTGTTATAGTATAGTAGTAATGGAGTAGATGAGTGTTATAATAGAGTAGTAATGGAGTATAAGTGTTATAGTATTGTAGTAATGGAGTATATAAGTGTTATAGTACTATAGTAATGGAGTAGATGAGTGTTATAGTATAGTAGTAATGGAGTGGATGAGTGTTATAGTATAGTAGTAATTGAGTGGATGAATGTTATAGTATAGTAGTAATGAAGTAGATGAGTGTTCTAGTATTGTAGTAATGGAGTGGATGAGTGTTATAGTATTATAGTAATGGAGTGGATGAGTGTTATAGTATAGTAGTAATGGAGTAGATGAGTGTTATAGTATAGTAGTAATGGAGTGGATGAGTGTTATAGTATTATAGTAATGGAGTGGATGAGTGTTATAGTATAGTAGTAATGGAGTAGATGAGTGTTATAGTATAGTAGTAATGGAGTAGATGAGTGTTATAGTATTGTAGTAATGGAGTAGATGAATGTTATAGTATAGTAGTAATGCAGTAGATGAGTGTTATAGTATAGTAGTAATGGAGTAGATGAGTGTTATAGTATAGTAGTAATGGAGTAGATGAATGTTATAGTATAGTAGTAATGGAGTAGATCTGAAACGAGTATAGAGGTAGTCCTGTACTCACTGTAGGTGTGGCGTGAGGACCATGGAGGACAGGAAGAGGGGGCGTTTCTTGATCTGGCGCCTGAAGCCGAACACGGCGTTCTGCTGGAAGCCCTCTCTGATGTTGAGGATGTACTGGTTCTGTAGGGTGATGAACCGGACCTCCTTCAGACCACGACCACTAGCCTCCTCTATCAGACGCACTACCGGCTGGAGGGAGGGGGCGGGGGGGAAAGAGAGGGGAGGGAGGGATCAACGTTTAATTTGAGATATTATTTGTGGTGATTTACTCATCAGGAATAATAATGTGATTCAAAGTTGTTCCACCTAATATTGTTTAATGAAGTTATTTTACGTTTCTAACCAACAATGTGCCTATGCAACGTCCTCACTCAGTCACTCAGAAACTTCTTCCAGTGTCAGCCTGCCAGCTGAAAATCGTTGCCAGTGTGTTTAGGCTACCTGCCCCCCCCCCCCCCTTCAAACCATAGGCTACTGTACTGACGTCACAGACATGATTCAGAAATTAGGGAGAGATGTTTTATATTACAGAAGAATTGATTCACTTCTTCAATGCCAGTTAAGAATACTGTAGGTAGTTATCACATTTCACGTTGGATTTGATTAACTACAAAAAAGTTAAGACTTGTTTTTATTTGAAGTCTGCTGCCGCTCTGCTAAACATAAGCTTGTTAGCGAGCTAGCTCTGGTCCAACTCTCGGAAGTTCAAAGTTCTTCCATAGAAACCAATCCTCGGCATAATTCTGTGGGCCTAATTCAGATAATACATGTCATAACAAGATGGTCATATCAAGACGCTCAGAGCTTCTTGAAGCCTTATCCTCCATCAACACCCATGCCCTATATACTTGTCTGTCCATCATGCATTTAAACAACTAGCTTGCCCGCTACATAGCAAGTTGCTCTATCCGCACTGACTGAGGTCATTTAATGAACTAAAATGTAAAAAAAATGAAGATTTCACAGGTTAAAAGAGGAAACAGAAAGGAGAGATCACAGGTTAAAAGAGGAAACAGAAAGGAGAGATCACAGGTTAAAAGAGGAAACAGAAAGGAGAGATCACAGGTTAAAAGAGGAAACAGAAAGGAGAGATCAAAGGTTAAAAGAGGAAACAGAAAGGAGAGATCAAAGGTTAAAAGAGGAAACAGAAAGGAGAGATCACAGGTTAAAAGAGGAAACAGAAAGGAGAGATCAAAGGTTAAAAGAGGAAACAGAAAGGAGAGATCAAAGGTTAAAAGAGGAAACAGAAAGGAGAGATCACAGGTTAAAAGAGGAAACAGAAAGGAGAGATCACAGGTTAAAAGAGGAAACAGAAAGGAGAGGTCACAGGTTAAAAGAGGAAACAGAGAGTTCAAAGGTTAAAAGAGGAAACAGAAAGGAAAGATATAAACCGATACATTGTTTGGAGTTCGACCGGTTCAGAAATGTATTTTCTTGGTCGGAACAGTAGAACGGAACGAAGATAATCGTGGTTCTGTTCAGAGAAAAACTTTTGGAAAATACACACTTACCTCAGAGTATTCTCTCCAGCCGAAGTTGTCTCTGCAGTAGTATTTCCACACTGTGTGGCAGTTAGGGGTGGGGTTTGTGTTTGGGGGCGGGGCGGCAGGGCTGGAGGGAGTGGTCAACCGTCTGACACGGTCGAACTCCAGGTCACATACACGCATCGTAGTGAAGTCTAAGGAAAACACACGACTCCTAGGAGAGAAGAGAGCACATGGTCAGTACACACAGCCAATTTCACTTGACGGACACATTCATCATGCAACATCACATAAAACCGCCAGATATCACACATTGCGGTCAACTGAAAATGTGCTATCTAGGTCAAGATCAGCCTTATATAATGATAGATCACGAGAGAGAGAGAGATCTGGGGTCTGCTCACAAAATGGGACAAACACCAAATTGAGACTGCATTCAGAATTCTGCAAAAATATCCTCCGTGTACAACGTAGAACACCAAATAATGCATTCAGAGCAGAATTACCCTCTAATTATCAAAATCCAGAAAAGAGCTGTTAAATTCTACAACCACCTAAAAGGAAGCATTTCCAAACCTTCCCGAACAAAGCCATCACACACAGAGAGATGAACCTGAAGAAGAGTCCCCTAAGCACGCTAGTCCTGGGGCTCTGTTCACAAACACACCCCACATTTGAAAAATTTACACAAAAAATTGAATTTGAAGACAAATCCAATTTTGATAAACTCCCAGATCTACTGGGAGAAATACCACAGTGTGACCTGTATTCACAACAAAAGGGCACCCAGTGAAGAACAAACACCATTGTAAATACAACCCATATTTATGTTCATTTATTTTCCATTTTGTAATTAAACTATTTGCACATCAATATAACACCGTACATATCAATAATATGTCTTTCTTCTTTGGAACCTTTTGTGGGTGTAATGTTTACTGTTCATTTTTATTGTTAATTTCACGTTTGTTTATTATCTATTTCACTTGCTTTAGCAATGTCAACAAATGTTTCCCATGCCAATAAAGCCCCTTGAAATGAATTGAATTGAGAGAGAGACCTCTGTCTTTGTCTGTGCTAGTCTGGGTCAAATCCTACCACCCCGCCCCCTACCACCGACCCACTAGCACCCCTCGGGCCCCTGGCAAGCTCTTTTCTGGGTCAGACATGCCCCATACACATGCATGAGCAACGCATGCAGGCATACACATAAATATGTCATGCACACACACACTGTAGGCTAGCTGTGCTGTGGCTGTGTTAATGGGCTGATTGATCGTGGCTGGGAGACTAATGGAATTTGAGGTTAAAGGAGTCTGGACAGGCAGAGACAGAGAGGTGTGACAAGCTGTGTGTGGACAGTTAAGGTTCCCGATTTTCTCGGCTGTTCGGGCACACAACATTTGTTCTGGAGGCAAGCCGAAGATCGGAGCCGAAGTCTAAGCCCCTTCCTCGGTGATTGGTCAACAAAAACGTCAAAATTAATGACAGATTTCTTGAGTTATTCATTCTGACTATTTTGAGAAAGTGTATACTGGCTATGGTGTCTCAAAATGGACAAACAGTACTATTGCAACGTTTTTCAAGCAAAGGTCTTTTAAGGGAGTACGCGCGCAAAGTCAATCGGTTCGGCTAGCCGCCAGCCGAGTTCTGCTAGGGGCCAGCCGATTTCTGCTTGGGGCCAGCCGAGTTCTGCTTGGGGCCAGCCGAGTTCTGCTTGGGGCCAGCCGAGTTCTGCTAGGGGCCAGCCGAGTTCTGCTAGGGGCCAGCCAAGTTCTGCTAGGGGCCAGCCAAGTTCTGCTAGGGGCCAGCTGAACTGAAGCATGCTGACGCCTTTAGTGTGTGTTTTGGTGACCTGTGTGGTATGTGTAGCTTACAAGATAAATTGTCCTTCACAGCTCAGCTAGCCACTAGACTCTAGTCCACTGTCCGGTACATAGTTCACTGCTCAGCTACCTATGCTAGCCAAAATATCAAATTTGAATTATAAACAAAGAGGCAGAGGAATCATCTGTCAAAATGAATACAAACGCCACGCAAACACACCATCCTATGCCCAGCTCCAGCTCATCCACACATGACTCTACAGTTATGCGTTCATTGACTCACAACAGCTGAGAGAAGTGAAACTCACTTTACCAAAAAAGTGTCAAGTCATAGTTTTACCCAATAAACGAATCAGTCAGCGGTTTTCTGAGACACACACACACAGGCCACATTGCTACACTGCTCTTGAAAACAGTTTCAAGGGGCGGCAGGGTAGCCTAGTGGTTAGAGCGTTGGACTAGTAACCAAAAGGTTGCAAGTTCAAATTCCCGAGCTGACAAGGTACAAATCTGTCGTTCTGCCCCTGAACAGGCAGCTAACCCACTGTTCCTAGGCCGTCATTGAAAATAAGAATTTGTTCTTAACTGACTTGCCTAGTAAAATAAAAGGTAAAATTTAAAAAAAATAGTAATTTCACACAGATTGATAACCGTTTCTGTTAACATTAACTAGGAGTTTGGCGGTCCGTGTGAGGAACTAAAATAGGGATCTGCTACTGCTCTCTCGTGCTTCACAACCACCAGCCTGCTATCTATCTATTTCTATCATATGGGTAATGGGTAAGTCATTGTAGGTTCTGGTAAAGAATAAATGCTTTTGTTCACTTTGCAAGAACAAAATGGTTTGTTAACAAAAGAGTTGTCACAGGTATTTTAGGAAATATATATATATTTTTTAAATGATTGGACCAGCAACATACATGATAATACATGACTAATGAGAGGTGAGAGAAGGCATCAGGAAAGGAGGAAGAGGAACAGAAAGAGGATGAAGAAAAATACAGAGAGAGAACAGGAGAGGGGCAGGAACAGGCTGCATTGTCAAAGTAGAGTATGTTCCGTTCTCTCTGTTCTCTCTTCTTCTCTGTTCTGCTCCCTCGGTTCTCTTTCACTCTGTCTTCCCTCATTCAACTCCTCTCTCTGTTCTTTCTCCCAGTACAGAACTGTCTCTGCCTGCCACACTACACTAACGAGAGAGCATGGCCCTCTGGTTCTTTAGGCTCAGGCAGTATACAGATGTGTTCATAGCGTCATACCGTCCTTCTCTCATCCCTGGATTTACGGTATTACCGGCATAGCACACAAGGGGGCGTTAAAATGCAAGAAAAGCCCATTGGGCCTCTATTACCAGAATGCTAACAAAATTTGCACAAACTAATAGCAAAATCACAGATGCTGTTCGCTAAATGCCTACGAGCAAAAACAAACAAACTAATTGCAAAGAAAGGCAAATCGAGCTCATAAAGTTATACAAGCATAGCTAGTATGTCATTTTCGGTGAGTGTGGACAACTACAAGCGAAAGTGAACAAGAGAAATTGTGCAAAAGAACAAAGTTGTGATCCATGCTTTTTGGGAAGGAACAGCAGCATGTGTACACGGACCAGATGGGTCAAGAACAGAGGAGAAAAGAACACACTAGTAGGTAGCACAGGCGGGGGGGGAAGAACACACTAGTAGGTAGCACAGGCGGGGGGGGAAGAACACACTAGTAGGAAGCACAGGGAGAGAAAAGAACACACTAGTGGGAAGCACAGGGAGGGAAAAGAACACACTAGTGGGAAGCACAGGGAGGGAAAGAACACACTAGTGGGAAGCACAGGGAGAGAAAAGAACACACTAGTGGGAAGCACAGGGAGAGAAAAGAACACACTAGTGGGAAGCACAGGGAGAGAAAAGAACACACTAGTGGGAAGCACAGGGAGAGAAAAGAACACACTAGTGGGAAGCACAGGGAGAGAAAAGAACACACTAGAACACACTAGTGGAGCACAGGGAGAGAAAAGAACACACTAGTGGGAAGCACAGGGAGAGAAAAGAACACACTAGTGGGAAGCACAGGAAGGGAAAAGAACACACTAGTGGGAAGCACAGGGAGAGAAAAGAACACACTAGTGGGAAGCACAGGGAGAGAAAAGAACACACTAGTGGGAAGCACAGGGAGAGAAAAGAACACACTAGTGGGAAGCACAGGGAGGGAAAAGAACACACTAGTGGGAAGCACAGGGAGAAAAGAACACACTAGTGGGAAGCACAGGGAGAGAAAAGAACACACTAGTGGGAAGGGAGAGAAAAGAACACACTAGGGAAGCACAGGAGAGGAAAAGAACACACTAGTGGGAAGCACAGGGAGAGAAAAGAACACACTAGTGGGAAGCACAGGGAGGGAAAAGAACACACTAGTGGGAAGCACAGGGAGGGAAAAGAACACACTAGTGGGAAGCACAGGGAGAGAAAAGAACACACTAGTGGGAAGCACAGGGAGGGAAAAGAACACACTAGTGGGAAGCACAGGGAGGGAAAAGAACTAGTGGGAAGCACAGGGAGGAAAAGAACACACTAGTGGGAAGCACAGGGAGGGAAAAGAACACACTAGTGGGAAGCACAGGGAGGAAAAGAACACACTAGTGGGAAGCACAGGGAGGGAAAAGAACACACTAGTGGGAAGCACAGGGAGGGAAAAGAACACACTAGTGGGAAGCACAGGGAGGGAAAAGAACACACTAGTGGGAAGCACAGGGAGAGAAAAGAACACACTAGGAGGGGAAAAGAACACACTAGTGGGAAGCACAGGGAGGGAAAAGAACACACTAGTGGGAAGCACAGGGAGAGAAAAGAACACACTAGTGGGAAGCACAGGGAGAGAAAAGAACACACTAGTGGGAAGCACAGGGAGGGAAAAGAACACACTAGTGGGAAGCACAGGGAGGAAAAGAACACACTAGGGAAGCACAGGGAGGGAAAAGAACACACTAGTGGGAAGCACAGGGGGAAAAGAACACACTAGTGGGAAGCACAGGGAACACACTAGTGGGAAGCACAGGGAGGGAAAAGAACACACTAGTGGGAAGCACAGGGAGAGAAAAGAACACACTAGTATGAGGTTGTGTGTGTTTGGGAGAAAAATGTCAGCTGTACAGAACTCATCCAGAGCTCTGACTTCTGGCAGAAAAGCCATTATAAGATATTTGATGACAAACATTTAGTAGTGAATTGTAGACAAGTTTAACTTCATTACCTCGTGAGCCACACAACAGAGACTCGTAGTTAGATTTAGAACGTTATGGATTGCAGATATTAACTTAAACATTTGCTACAAATATTAACATTTATTGAAGAATAAATCGTTTTGACAATTTAAAAAAAAACGTTTTCAAATACTCCAGTATACGGTATACCGCCCAAGACTAGTGCGTGGACATCTCTGCTTATGTTCTCTCTGTATTGTGGGGAAGGGCCCGTCAGTCAGCATTTCATGTTGGTCGACACCTGTTGTTTATCAAGCATGTGACAAATAAAATAGGATTTGATTGAACTATGCTTATGGGGAATAGAAGTCATTTTGCCAGAGTCCCCACGAGGAAAAATAGTATTTCTAGAGGGTTTTGGGTTGGAATTGGAGTTAAGGTTCGGTAAAAATAAGATTTTTTATAGGACTCAATTGTGTCCCCACAGGTTAGTAAAACAATAGTCATGAGGAATGTGTGAACTGTCACATTTATGAGCAGAATGGAACTACAGCCAATCACGCTACACTCCAACTCACCACAAACACACACAACCTCCAACTAGAACACTCATCTCATTCCAGACATCACACTACCCTTCACTACAGAGCCCCCTACTTCTGATTATATAACACACCTAGAGCAGCTACAAGCTGAAAACAATGAGTTATAACAAGTTAATTACAATATACCATATATATACTCTCTCTCTCCTCTGTCTCCCTCCAGCCCTTCCCCTCTCTCCCTCCAGCCCTCCCCCGCTCTCTCTCTGTCCAGCCCTTCCCCTCTCTCTCTCCTCATCTGTCTCCCTCCAGCCCTTCCCCGCTCTCTCTCCGTCCAGCCCTTCCCCTCTCTCTCTCCTCATCTGTCTCCCTCCAGCCCTTCCCCGCTCTCTCTCTGTCCAGCCCTTCCCCTCTCTCTCCTCATCTGTCTCCCTCCAGCCCTTCCCCGCTCTCTCTCCGTCCAGCCCTTCCCCCTCCAGCCCTTCCCCTCCTCTGTCTCCCTCCAGCCCTTCCTCTCTCTCTCTCTCTCTCTCCCCTCCTCTGTCTCCCTCCAGCCCTTCCCCCTCCAGCCCTTCCCCGTTCTCTCTCCGTCCAGCCCTTCCCCTCTCTCTCTCTCCCCCCTCCTCTGTCTCCCTCCAGCCCTTCCACTCTCTCTCCCCTCCTCTGTCTCCCTCCAGCCCTCTCCTCTCTCTCTCCCTCCCCCTTCCCCTCTGTCCAGCCCTTCCCCTCTCTCCCTCCCCTCTCTCTCCCTCCCTCCTCTGTCTCCTCCAGCCCTGTCTCCCTCCAGCCCTTCCCCTCTCTCTCTCCCCCTCCTCTGTCTCCCTCCAGCCCTCTCTCCCTCCAGCCCTTCCACTCTCTCTCTCCTCCTGTCTCCCTCCAGCCCTCCCCCTCCCCCTCCTCTGTCTCCCTCCAGCCCTTCCCCCTCCTCTCTCCCCTTCCTGTCTCCCTCCAGCCCTTCCCCTCTCTCCTCCCCCTCCTGTCTCCCTCCAGCCCTCCCCCTCTCTCCTCTGTCTCCCTCCAGCCCTTCCCCTCCCCTCTCTCCTCTCCCTCTCCAGCCCTTCCCCCCTCTCTCTCCCCTCTGTCTCCCTCCAGCCCTTCCCCTCTCTCTCCCCCTCCTGTCTCCCTCCAGCCCTTCCCCTCTCTCTCTGTCCCTCCAGCCCTTCCACTTCCCCTCCTCCTCTGTCTCCTCCAGCCCTTCCACTCTCTCTCCCCTCCTCTGTCTCCCTCCAGCCCTTCCCTCTCTCTCCCTCCTCCTCTGTCTCCTCCTCTCTCTCCCTCCAGCCCTTCCAGCCCTTCCTCTCTCTCTCCTCCCCCTCCTCTGTCTCCCTCCAGCCCTTCCACTCTCTCTCTCTCCTCCTCTGTCTCCCTCCAGCCCTTCCACTCTCTCTCTCTCCCCCCTCCTCTGTCTCCCTCCAGCCCTTCCACTCTCTCTCTCCTCCTCTGTCTCCCTCCAGCCCTTCCCTCTCTCTCCTCCTCTCTCCCCCTCCTCTGTCTCCCTCCAGCCCCACTTCCCTCTCCTCTGTCTCCCTCCAGCCCTTCCACTCCTCCTCCTCCTCTGTCTCCCTCCAGCCCTTCCAGTCTCCCTCCAGCCCTTCCCTCTCTCCTCTGTCTCCCCCTCCTCCCCTGTCTCCCTCCAGCCCTTCTCCCTCCAGCCCTTCCACTCTCTCTCCTCCCCCTCCTCTGTCTCCCTCCAGCCCTTCCACTCTCTCTCTCCTCTCTCCCACTCCCTCCTCCTCTGTCTCCCTCCAGCCTTTCTCTCCTCTCTCTCCCTCCAGCCCTTCCACTCCTCTCTCTGTCTCCCTCCAGCCTTCCACTCTCCCTCCTCTGTCTCCCTCCAGCCCTTCCACTCTCTCTCCCTCCTCTGTCTCCCTCCAGCCCTTCCACTCCCTCCCTCCTCTGTCTCCCTCCAGCCCTTCCACTCTCTCTCTCTCCCCCTCCTCTGTCTCCCTCCAGCCCTTCCACTCTCTCCCCCTCCTCTGTCTCCCTCCAGCCCTTCCACTCTCTCTCCTCCTCTGTCTCCCTCCAGCCCTTCCACTCTCTCCCCCTCCTCTGTCTCCCTCCAGCCCTTCCACTCTCTCTCTCCCCCTCCTCTGTCTCCTCCCCTTCCACTGTCTCCCTCCAGCCCTTCCACTCTCTCTCTCTCCCCCTCCTCTGTCTCCCCTCCAGCCTTTCTCCCTCCAGCCCTTCCACTCTCTCCTCCTCTCCCTCAGCCCTTCCACTCTCTCTCTCCTCCTCTGTCTCCCTCCAGCCCTTCCACTCCTCCCCCTCCTCTCTCTCCCCCTCTCTCTCCTCCTCTGTCTCCCTCCAGCCCTTCCACTCTCTCTCTCCTCCTCTGTCTCCCTCCAGCCCTTCCACTTCCAGCCCTTCCACTCTCTCTCTCCCCCCTCCTCTGTCTCCCTCCAGCCCTTCCACTCTCTCTCTCCTCCTCCTCCCTGTCTCCCTCCAGCCCTTCCACTCCACTCTCTCCTCCTCTGTCTCCCTCCAGCCCTTCCACTCTCTCTCTCCTCCTGTGTCTCCCTCCAGCCCTTCCCTCTCTCTCTCCTCTGTCTCCCTCCTCTGTCTCCCTCCAGCCCTTCCACTCTCTCTCTCCCCCCTCCTCTGTCTCCCTCCAGCTCCTCCAGCCCTTCCACTCTCTCTCTCCCCCTCCTCTGTCTCCCTCCAGCCCTTCCCCCTCCTCTGTCTCCCTCCAGTCTTTCCCCTCTCTCTCTCTCTCCTCCTCTGTCTCCCTCCAGCCCTTCCACTCTCTCTCTCCCCCCCTCCTCTGTCTCCTTCCAGCCTCCCCTCTCTCTCTCCTCCTCTGTCTCCCTCCAGCCCTTCCACTCTCTCTCTCCTCCTCTGCCCTTCCACTCCCTCTCTCCCCCTCCTCTGTCTCCCTCCAGCTCCCTCTCTCCCCCTCTCCTCTCCTCTGTCTCCCTCCAGCCCTTCCACTCTCTCTCTCCCCCCTCCTCTGTCTCCCTCCAGCCCTTCCACTCTCTCTCTCCTCCTCTGTCTCCCTCCAGCCCTTCCACTCTCTCTCTCTCCCCCCTCCTCTGTCTCCCTCCAGCCCTTCCACTCTCTCTCTCCTCCTCCCTCCCTCTGTCTCCCTCCAGCCCTTCCACTCTCTCTCTCCCCCTCCTCTGTCTCCCTCCAGCCCTTCCAGCCCTTCCACTCTCTCTCCTCCTCTGTCTCCCTCCAGCCCTCCAGCCCTTCCACTCTCTCTCTCCCTCCTCTGTCTCCCTCCAGCCCTTCCACTCTCTCTCTCCTCCTCTGTCTCCCTCCAGCCCTCCACTCCTCCAGCCCTTCCACTCTCTCTCTCCTCCTCTGTCTCCCTCCAGCCCTTCCACTCTCTCTCTCCTCCTCTGTCTCCCTCCAGCCCTTCCACTCTCTCTCTCCTCCTCTGTCTCCCTCCAGCCCTTCCACTCTCTCTCTCCTCTTCTGTCTCCCTCCAGCCCTCACCATTTCTCTCTGGGCCAGATACGTAGCTTCATTCTAAAAATAAAATTCCGCTGGTTAAATGAAGTGCAATGAGTGAGTATGGGAGTTCATTAAGAGAGCCAATCAAATGCCAGACACAGTCCAAAGACACACCCCTTTTTGGAAGAGACAGCACTCAAAGCCTGGCTTAAAATTTGGCCTTTCCAGAGGTGCAAAGACACACCCTAACTGAACAGTCACACACACACACACTCAAATTCATTTCAGGTCATACCCTGAGAACTGTTTGTTCATTTGAGAAGACTAAAAAGTAATTTAGCCCTGGGGTGAGAGAAGAACAGAAAGAGTGAGAGAGAGATGGGGTTGAAAAGAGGAGTGTGAGAAAAAGAGGTGGAAGGAGGGAGGTAGGTAGGGAGGTACAGAGTGAGTAGGAGGAGTTTGAGTCAGTTGACATCTTGGAGGAAGGTCATGGTTACAACACCCTTTGATGTCCCAATGGACCAATCACAGAGGAGTACTGGAATCACCACGGTAACAGGGGCAACGCCTGGCCAACTAACACAGGCGGGCGCACACGCGCACACACACAGACCTCCTTGAATGCAGGGCACAGTCAACTGAAGTTAGGATTGACACAGACAGACACCTACACCCACAACAGACAGACAGACAGAAAGACACTGTAGTTGAAATGACAGATGTATTGAGTTCAAGCCTGGAGTGTGACAAAGAGACAGAGGGTAGCCTCTAGATCCAGCCCTATACCAAGCCCTCTCTCAACCACAGACATCAGCACAATTTAAGGCAGCTCACACTCACTTGTACACACCCCATGACTTTCTTACAGTCACACCTGCATGCCCGCATCAGTCACGCTCCCGAGCATCACTGACTAGAACCAGATAAATTCACACGCAGTCACACACACACACAAGCCAGTGAACCGACCTTACTGAGGTTGATGTGGGCTCCAAAAGTTACACCATGACACACATACACACAAGAAGTCCCTTTGGTGAGGAGGACACACTGGGTCATCCTCCCGTCCTCATCTAGAGAGATTAAACGCTGTTCCTTCTCCTGTATTTGGTTCAGTTTCCCAGAAACCACAACACACTCACTTCACTTCCCTCCATCACCCAGTTTGTAGGTAGAGGTTGATGAGAGGTAACATTTGATAGGGGCAGGGTGAGGATAGGGAGAGAGAAAACAAGAGATGAGGATAGGGAGAGAGAAAACAAGAGATGCTGGAGGGATAGGAGAGGAAATTGCTTCAGAATGGGCGTACGGAAGCCTGCAGGCACAAACACTCACAGGCCACAAAGAAAGAGAGAGTGAGAGAAGGTAGAGGCTGAGTAATGAAAGGCAGGGCAACCCAGACCTCGCCCCAGTGAATCATTTCATAGGCAGTCTGACACGTTATCTCCTCACACACGTACACACACACACACGCAAGTAGCACGCACACATAAGCAAGAAAACATTCACACACACGCGCAAGAAAACATTCACACACACGCACAAAGGTAACACACACACACAGAGGTCAGGCTACACATTGTCTGAGAAATTATATATTCTGACAAACAGTGGCACACAGACACACACACACACACACACACTTGTGCACATGGACAGAAGCAAATCACACACACCTGGTGTCAGGTCACTCTGTCCTTGGTGCTCAGTGACTGTCAGTTAATGACGTGTGAACCACGCCAACCAAAAGGCTCACACACACACACACACACACAAACAGTGACACACACACACACACACACACACACACACACACACACACACACACACACACACACACAGTGACACACACACACACACACACACACACACATACACACACAAACAGTGACACACACACACACACACACACAAACAGTGACACACACACACACAAACAGTGACATACACACACACACACACACACACACACACACACACACACACACACACACACACACACACACACACATAAAATATTCCTGTCATGGAGATGAGGGTAAAAAGCAGATCATGTGATGACTATTCCGCTCCTCTCTATGTAACTGTAGCTGGCTAGAGGGATCCTGAGAGAAGAGGATGAGTTCTTCCTTCCTGGGTATTATTAGGATGGGATTAACCTATAGTCTCATACAACCGTGATGGAACCCCCCCCCCCCCCACAAACACACACTAACTCTGCTAGATCAACTGGACATTTTTGCTATACGTATCAAAAACGCCTCCTTGCAGTTTATGTCCGAATTCAAATGAAATCCAAGAAGTCATTCTCCAGTGCCACTTTGTTTAGATTAGGGATCCAGTGGCCTGGATAAGATTATGCTTCTTTTTCAGAATGAGAATGAGAGTTGACCATTCCTTATATAAATGTGTATTTTTATGCTCAATGTACATTTACAAAACACAGACTCGACAGCTAGCATTTAAATCTGTGGCTAAAATGCTAGCGGTTAGTGGTACCTACCATGCTGCTAGCGGTTAGTGGTACCTACCATGCTGCTAGCGGTTAGTGGTACCTACCATGCTGCTAGCGGTTTGTGGTACCTACCATGCTGCTAGCGGTATGTGGTACCTACCATGCTGCTAGCGGTTAGTGGTACCTACCATGCTGCTAGCGGTTAGTGGTACCTACCATGCTGCTAGCGGTTTGTGGTACCTACCATGCTGTTAGCGGTATGTGGTACCTACCATGCTGCTAGCGGTATGTGGTACCTACCATGCTGCTAGCGGTATGTGGTACCTACCATGCTGATAGCTGTTAGTGGTACCTACCATGCTGCTAGCGGTATGTGGTACCTACCATGCTGCTAGCGGTATGTGGTACCTACCATGCTGCTAGCGGTATGTGGTACCTACCATGCTGCTAGCGGTATGTGGTACCTACCATGCTGCTAGCGGTATGTGGTACCTACCATGCTGCTAGCGGTGTGGTACCTACCATGTTGCGCATGTCAGAAACTGACCGTTACATTTTCCACAATCGTATTTCTTGATACTCCCATTTTAGAAGGGTCTCTGCTCTACATTTCGAGAGTTGTGACATAAAAACGGGGAGGTATCATTAGAAAGGATATTTGGGATGTTGGCAAAGAGGCCCTTTATCTACTTCCCCAGAGTCAGATGAACTCGAGGAAACCATTTGTATGTCTTTGTGTCCAATATGAAGGAAGTTAAGTGGTAGTTTTGCGGGCAAATGCTAACTTGCATTCAATCAATCAAATGTATTTAATAAGGCCCCTTTTTTACATCAGCCGATGTCACAAAGTGCTGGGGCGGCAGGGTAGCCTAGTGGTTAGAGTGTAGAGGTGGCAGGGTAGCCTAGTGGTTAGAGTGTAGAGGCGGCAGGGTAGCCTAGTGGTTAGAGCGTTGGACTAGTAACCGAAAGGTTGCAAGTTCGAATCCCCGAGCTGACAAGGTCGTTCTGCCCCTGAACTGGCAGTTAACCCTCTGTTCCCAGGCCGTCATTGAAAATAAGAATTTGTTCTTAACTGACTTGCCTAGTAAAATAAAAGGTAAAATGTAAAAAAAAAAAAAAAAAAGTAAAAAACCCAGCCTAAAACCCCAAACAGCAAGCAATGCAGGTGTAGGTGCACAGTGGCTAGGAAAAACTCCCTAGAAGAGGAGTTGAAAGTAATGAACTAGCATTCTTAGCAGTGTTCCTCTATTATATCACACACACAGAGATATCTAACTGCTGATGGGTCACTGTCACAGTACGAGGAACAAAAGACTCCCCTGCTGTGTACCGACCAACTGGCCATTTCTACTTGTAGAATCACAATGCTCGTCAACGGCCGAGAACATGACTTTGAGACAATTAAAGGGCACGAACCTCGACGCTGTGGGGAGACGACAGAAGTCAAATCAAATTTTATTGGTCACATACACATGGTTAGCAGATGTTAATCCGACCGTGCAGTAATATCTAAGTGACAATAAAAAGATGTCACCTTTCCTGGTGTAAACCACTCCCCCTAGAGTCACAATTGTTATAACTAAAACATAAATTATAATTCATTTGATATGTCGCCCAGCCCTACTGGAGGAGTGGAGGTGAGGAATGAGACAGAGTGAACACTTTACAGCCCAACCTCTGGTCACTAGTCCTACATCACACACTGACTGACTGACAGTCAGACTCAAATCGTTCACACACTGTATCGGACATAGAAACATGTTAAGGTAAACACAGACACACATACAGACGGAATGATTACCGCCCTCTCTCAAAGCAGACAGGTCAGCCGTGACACAAGTCATTCTTCGACGTCCATCCATGTCTGACGACATCGGGAGATGACGTGGAAATCGTCCACTAAGCGGCAACAACGTGCGCTGTTACCTTCAAGATGGTTTCAGTTTTGCTGGGGCGTTGTGGACAGGGACAGCAGATGGCTGTGGTTCAAAAGTTTGCATGTTCGAATCCAGCGACAGGAAGTTTTTGATATTTTTGCAAACCTTAACCCTTAAACCATTCAGAGTTAATGCCTAACCTTAAACCATTCAGAGTTAATGCCTAACCTTAAACCATTCAGAGTTAATGCCTAACCTTAGCCATTCAGAATGCCTACCCTTAACGATTCAGAGTTAATGCCTACCCTTAACGATTAGAGTTAATGCCTACCCTTAGCCATTCAGAATGCCTACCCTTAAACCATTCAGAATGACGACCCTTAACGATTCAGAGTTAATGCCTACCCTTAACCATTCAGAATGACGACCCTTAACGATTCAGAGTTAATGCCTACCCTTAACGATTAGAGTTAATGCCTACCCTTAACCATTCAGAATGCCTACCCTTAACGATTCAGAGTTAATGCCTACCCTTAACGATTCAGAGTTAATGCCTACCCTTAAACCATTCAGAGTTAATGCCTAACCTTAAAGATTAGAGTTAATGCCTACCCTTAAACCATTCAGAGTTAATGCCTACCCTTAAAGATTAGAGTTAATGCCTACCCTTAAACCATTCAGAGTTAATGCCTACCCTTAAACCATTCAGAGTTAATGCCTACCCTTAAAGATTAGAGTTAATGCCTACCCTTAACCATTCAGAATGCCTACCCTTAACGATTCAGAGTTAATGCCTACCCTTAACCATTCAGAATGCCTACCCTTAACGATTCAGAGTTAATGCCTACCCTTAACCATTCAGAGTTAATGCCTACCCTTAAACCATTCAGAGTTAATGCCTAACCTTAAAGATTAGAGTTAATGCCTACCCTTAAACCATTCAGAGTTAATGCCAACCCTTAAAGATTCAGAGTTAATGCCTACCCTTAACCATTCAGAATGCCGACCCTTAACGATTCAGAGTTAATGCCTACCCTTAAAGATTAGAGTTAATGCCTACCCTTAACCATTCAGAATGCCTACCCTTAACGATTCAGAGTTAATGCCTACCCTTAAAGATTCAGAGTTAATGCCAAACTTAACATTAAACACTTTGAAATTTGGCATGTGAAAAACATGGATGAACGTTTAATTCTCACGTGAGACTGTGAGATCTTGTTCCACACACACAAATACTGACACATGTCAGCCAACTTTCACTCCATCACACACACTCACACACACACACACACACACACACACACACACACACACACACACACACACACACACAGCAGCGGCTGCCAAATATGTCTGTTGCCATATTGACGGCCGGACTTGTTTTGTCCTCTGCTGCTCTTCAGATAACAGCTGTTATCAACTGCATTCAGTTACTATGGCAACACAACATCACCCAGGGTGTGTGTGTGTTTAGTGTGTGTGTGTGGGGGGGGGGGGGATCTTCCAGATCCACATCTGATAAGACTCTGGAAATTAAATACCGTTTTACTTGATTAAATGTGAATAAAAGTTCTGAGCATGTCGGGACCCTGCCGGGGGCGTATCGGGGGCCGTTGTTTGAAATTGGATGGTCTAACACTTCACAAGAGTCAGCAATGAAGAACAAAAACCCTTAAAAAGAGACTAATGGGACGTATTTGAAACTTAAAAACAAGTCCTACAGTCTGTCTATATACTGGACTGTTACAATGTCTACTTTGGTTTTCTGAGAGAAAGTAAGAAAAGGTTTCTTACCTGTATTTACTAGTCTGGTACACAGCCACTCTATAGGTGATTACCCTGGTACACAGCCATTCTATAGGTGATTACCCTGGTACACAGCCATTCTATAGGTGATTAGACTGGTACACAGCCATTCTATAGGTGATTAGACTGGTACACATCCATTCTATAGGTGATTACCCTGGTACTCAGACATTCTATAGGTGATTACCCTGGTACACATCCATTCTCTAGGTGATTACCCTGGTACACAGCCATTCTATAGGTGATTACCCTGGTACACAGTCACTCTAGGTGATTACCCTGGTACACAGCCATTCTATAGGTGATTAGACTGGTACACAGCCATTCTATAGGTGATTACCCTGGTACTCAGACATTCTATAGGTGATTACCCTGGTACACAGCCATTCTATAGGTGATTACCCTGGTACACAGCCACTCTATAGGGGATTACCCTGGTACACAGCCACTCTATAGGTGATTACCCTGGTACACAGCCACTCTATAGGTGATTACCCTGGTACACAGCCACTCTATAGGTGATTACCCTGGTACACAGCCACTCTATAGGTGATTACCCTGGTACACAGCCATTCTATGGGTGATTACCCTGGTACACAGCCATTCTATAGGTGATTACCCTGGTACACAGCCATTCTATAGGTGATTACCCTGGTACACAGCCATTCTATAGGTGATTACCCTGGTACACAGCCATTCTATAGGTGATTACCCTGGTACACAGCCATTCTATAGGTGATTACCCTGGTACACAGCCATTCTATAGGTGATTACCCTGGTACACAGCCATTCTATAGGTGATTACCCTGGTACACAGCCATTCTATAGGTGATTACCCTGGTACACCGCCACTCTCTAGGTGATTACCCTGGTACACAGCCACTCTCTAGGTGATTACCCTGGTACACAGGCACTCTCTAGGTGATTACCCTGGTACACAGGCACTCTCTAGGTGATTACCCTGGTACACAGCCACTCTATAGGTGATTACCCTGGTACACAGCCACTCTCTAGGTTATTACACTGGTACACAGCCACTCTCTAGGTGATTACCCTGGTACACAGCCATTCTATAGGTGATTACCCTGGTACACAGCCATTCTATAGGTGATTACCCTGGTACACAGCCACTCTATAGGTGATTACCCTGGTACACAGCCACTCTCTAGGTTATTACACTGGTACACAGCCACTCTCTAGGTGATTACCCTGGTACACAGCCATTCTATAGGTGATTACCCTGGTACACAGCCACTCTATAGGTGATTAGACTGGTACACAGCCATTCTATAGGTGATTACCCTGGTACACATCCATTCTATAGGTGATTACCCTGGTACTCAGACATTCTATAGGTGATTACCCTGGTACACAGCCATTCTATAGGTGATTACCCTGGTAGTTACTGTGGTATTTTGGCTTTGTATACAGACTGGCTATTTATAATGTTTGGAAACAGACACTACTAAGTTACTATCACCAACACTGAATACAGTAACTTTAGACTCATGTGAGTGTGTTGCATATTCAAATAAGAGCTCAACTTCATTTGGGTTCTCATGAACAGGTGCATATCCTGTGGGTGGGAAGGTTTGCATGTAGTTTCACTTTAAAACCTAAAATCAACAACACACACAGGCAGTGACACAGACGCCGTCACACACAGAGACACGTACACGGACCCCTCAGTTCCCTGAATAACTTGTGAGGTGTGTGTGGTGACATAGCTAACTGTGTCATTGTGTGAATGTGGGGTGTATAGCTTGAATCAGAGCACACTTTGTATGCCTGTCTGCTAGTGCCTGCCAAGTGCTTGTGTGCGTGTGTGTGTGTGTTCGTGAGAGAGACAGCCAGTGCGTGTGTGTCAGTGACCGAGCCAGGCAGCAGTAGGTCATGCAAGTTCCCAGCGCTAAGCTGCCATGGGTACAGCACTTCCTGGTTTGAGCTGTTCAACCAATGAGAAGGCTGGGTTTGGGAGCAGAAAGAGCACACACGCTATTGCAGGAAGTCAACGTGCCATAAGAATGACACCCAAATAAGAACTGAGATAGGGGAAGTTGGGAGCCAAAACGACTCAGTCAGTTAATCATTACAACACACACACCTACTGAAACTGAGATATCAAACACCATACCGTTCTCATATCAAAGCACTCCTGTCTTAAAACTGTAAATACAACCTCAGCTCGATTAGGCTACATTCATATAGAACATAAAACAGGAGGAACCACTGTAACTGAACAAAAGCACTTACTGAAACTTGAGCCTGACTTGTTCATTGTCCGGATTGCAATAAAGCCTCTCCAACTGATCCTGTGAATCATCCGCCAGGCTTTGCCAGCTTTCAGTATCACTCCTGCAGATCTGCCAGTGGTAGGGCAGCACAGTATGATGGTAAGCACAGTCACTCCCGTACACACACAACCCCTGCAGGAAATCCACGCAGATGGAAACCGAGTCGGCTTGGTGCGTGTGATACTGGAGCTGGGTTAGCAGATCAAAAACTAGATCCAGGGAGGCCTCTTCGCTTTTATCCTGAAATATCTCGCCTTTGTCGGCCTGAAGACTGGGGGTTTTCTTACCGTCTTTAATGGTGAGGCAATTTGCCCCCCGCAAGGCTTTAGAAGCAAATAGGTCAATCATCGTGTTGCCCCCCTGGCTTGGAGGGGATACTAGAGGGGTATCGGGTGTGGGGGGTGTCGCCGCCACTTCGCGCGCCCGCGGGTGAAGTTTGAGCTGGAATCTGCGTTCGTTAGAGTCTATTGTCACGCGCTGGAGATCTACCGGTGCCTTGGTTACCCCCCCCTCTGTCTCCTCCAACTCGGCGGTGGTGTCCACCATTTCCGTGTCGCCGGTATTCATAGCCGTTACACCGGTAGCTGACGATTCTTTCCGGCACACAGGCCCACCAATCCGCGCCTGTTTGACCACCACAGCAGTGCACAGGTTCCCAGCTGTCCTTGGCAGAGGGTTCCTGGGGACAAACACCCCGTCTCCGGTAACAAGAGCATCCGTACTCAGTAACGTGGTCAGGATGGGGTCCTGGAGCGCACGGAGGCATTTTGAGTCCAGTTTCCTCTGTCCGTGCTTCTTTTTGAAATAGGGCTTCACTAACGGGATTTTATTGCTAAGTCTAATAGATTGTTCCGTGAATTCCCGGTCTCCTATACTCATATCCAGAGCTATTCCCGTTCCACCGCCAAGGACCTTGTCCGTTGAGTCTGTTGGTTTCTGTAGGATATGCAAAGCTTTATCCATGGTCCCCAGGGACACTTCTAAAACCCGGCAGTCCTGAAAGATAGATAGAGAAATGAGAAGAGAGACAGACAGAGTGTGAGAGAAATAACCATAGCATTTTATTGGGTGTAAAACAATAAGATTCATCTTGGAAAACCCATAGTTTACTTTCCTGGGTAATGTTAAACTGATAGTTTCTGTTTCACCAGTTTTATCATGTTTACCATTGATAGCCCTTCAATCTAGAAGATTGAATAGATAGGTTTGGAAAAAGTCTCCCAAACTTAGAAATAGTTTCATTATATTATTGTTCAGTCAATGACGAGCGTCATGATTCAATTACAGTGCGTATAAGCTACTGTACAGCGCGATACAATCATTGTCGCACGATAACAAAACATTCTCGAGAGAGTATTTTGATCACCGGAGGTAGATACACGGGGTCTACGGCATACGTGCCAGTTACAAATCGCTGCTCGAGCAAGTTTGCACGTAGGCCTACAGACACACACAGAGACGAGGGGGACTGCGTCGAACAGCACAAAGACTCGATCCTGACACTGCATTTTCCCGTTGTAACGCACATCAAAAAGCCTACATCTTCTATATAAATCGTATAGGTCCTAGCCTACGATGTTAATACCCGCATTTCGGTAGGTTTTATCCGCGAAAACACGGTGGATGTTTAAGATGAACTACACTAATGCCGACCTGCAGAACGTAGTAGACTGCTATATCATATATAAAATGTAAAAAATTCCCTTCCAGCAATCATGAAGATCTGGTGTGCTGCGCAAAAGAACTAGGCTACAATATAGTCGATCTCCAACACATACTGCTGCATAGACGTCCCGGCTGGGTGATTTATTATAGCGTTGCTTTCACAGAGCCCGTTTAGAATACAAAGCGTCCAGACACACACAGATCCTATTCCTACCTGCGTAAAATCCGTTCAATCTCTTCTGTGAAATTGTCTCCTTCGCCACGTAATCCCTGTCCGGTCATGAATGTAGCGATATGTCGATCTGCGTTTGGGCTGCTGGTCGGGGGCTGGGGCAATGCGTGACAAAGCCGCTGTTCGTCGTTCTGCACTGAGCTCAGTTCCGCCAACTCCTGTGTTGGATAGAGGCAACTCGCAGCTGTTGCAAGGAACGCTCAGTCCTCTCAGCCACTCACGGCGCTCCTCACCCGGTCGAGGGATGGGATTTGGCATCAAAGGAGAAGAGAGAGAGAGGAGGAAAAAACGAAACTGGTGTGTCATAGGGGGAGGAAAAGCAGGAAGTTGTGCTGTGTTCGTCAGGCGCCTGACCAGTAGGAGAAATATGTCTACTAAGTGCAGGGAGTTGGGTGGTCTCCGCCCTCCTTGTTTTTGTGATACTGACTGACTGGAAAGGTTTCTGGTTGTTCGCATATTCAAACAGCATTTCCAGTAGACCTACAGGACAAAGAGGATTATCGTAGGACAAACACAGCCAATAGGCCTGTGAAGGACACAGAGCCAGAGGCATCAAGCCAGTAGGGGGGACTAGCCCCTCAGATTTGTCTTGTTTAAAAAAAATAACCATGAACCTAATGAAACTAACTATCTTTTTTCTTCTTCTGTAATACTACTAGCTACCTAGCAATTTTATGAAGTAGGCTTTAGCTTGTCCAGATAGGTTTCCAATCTCCCAACCTCATAACTAACTACCCAGAAGACATTTCAGGCTATTAGTGAAGTGAGAGTAGCTATCTTGCCTAACTATTTTAGCAGACATGCATGCTGGCAAGGTCGATAGACTTTAGAAAAGCAAGCCATTACTAAATGTACTGAATAAGTCACATTACTTTCAATCTTTCACTCAGATTTTAGCAGGCGTGCAGAGACGCATATTTAGTTTATTTAAAAAAATAACTACCAGTCAGAAGGATACAGACATCGGAAGAGATATGCAGAACTATAAACATTTTTTTTTCTTACATAGAATAAGAATAAGAAGAATACTATTTAGGCTCTAGATTACAGGGAAAAAAAGCTATTTCAGGTGCTTGAAAAATGCAGAATTCTAGCCCCCTCTCCAGACCAACCCCAAATCATATTCACATACTTAGTTCCCCTACATAGTCACCATGATCCTCCCGAAACCTACGTGTTCCCTATAGAACTAATACACAGAAATACAATACTAGCCTAATAGGTAAAACATTGGTTGTTTATCTATGCAACAGACATTCTGAGGTAAGTCTATAGGCCAGTAAAGCAGTAGATGTCTGTAGGCCTATGGCTTTTATCTACACAATCAATGTTTTATCATGTGGAACTCTCATGTACATTGATGGCTTAACTTCCTGGACTGTGCAGTGGTAAGGATGGGATGTGATCCTTGCACCCCAGTGCCCTGGTAAACATAAATGACAAAGGGCCAAAGGGCAATCCTGGCTTTGATGCTTGCCACATATTTTTTTTAATGTGAACCTTGTTTACTCCAAAACGCCACACACACACACACACACACACACACACACACACACATAACTCCTCTCCCCTTCAACACACATACTACAGACACACACTCTCTCCCTCCCTCCCTCCCTCTCTGTCTGTCTGTCCGTCTGTCTGTCCCTCTCTCTGTCTGTCTCTCCCTCTCTCCGTCTGTCTGTCTGTCCCTCACTCTGTCTGTCTGTCTGTCTTGCTCTCCCTCTCTTGCTCTCTCTCTTTTTCTCTCTCTCTCTCACACACACACACACACACACACACACACACACACACACACACACACACACACACACTTCAGACTGGAATTCATCGACCTTGCACTTAACAGGGCAACAATTAACAGAGCGTGTAAAACAACCGCCCAGATAAACGATGCCTTCAATGCTTTCAACAGATTCCATAATACATAAATTACAGCTCTGTCTCAACTTTTAACTGCGTGGAGCTGACGCAAGTGAATGATTGACTGGTTACACTCCTAGGCACGTGTCCAGCATTCCACCCAAACCAACATGCGTAACCTCCTGTTGTTCGTGTTCTGACATGTCTATATGAGGCTTATGAAAAAAAATAATGTGCAGATATGATTTCCATATAGACGGCCTACACATCTGACATACCAGGTGTTCCCTTTCATGGGCAGGTCTGGGATCATCTAACTCCCACCCATCTTGCATTTTACATACACAGGGCTTTAGGAAAGTATTCAGACCCATTGACTTTTGTCACATTTTGTTACGTTACAGCCTTATTCTAAAATTGATTCAATAAAAAACATTCCTCAGCAATCTACACACAATACCCCATAATCACAAAGCGAAAACAGGTTTTTTGACAATTTTGCAAATGTATTAAAAATTCAAAACAGAAATAGTATACAGACCCTTTGCTATAAGACTCGACCTTGGGCTCAGGTGTATCCTGTCTCCATTGATCATCCTTGAGATGTTTCAACAACTTGATTGGAGTCCACTTGTGTTAAATTCAATTAATTGGACATGATTTGGAAAGGTACACACCTGTCTATATAAGGTCCCACAGTTGACAGTGCATGTCAGAGCAAAAAACAAGCCTTGAGGTAGAAGGAATTGTCTGTAGAGCTCGGAGACAGAATTGTGTCGAGGCACAGATCTGGGGAAGGGTACCAAAACATTTCTGCAACATTGAAGGTACCCAAGAACACAGTGGCCTCCATCATTCTTAAATGGAAGAAGTTTGGAACCACCAAGACTCTTTCTAGAGCAGGCTGCCTAGCCAAACTGAGCAATCGGGGGAGAAGGGTCTTGGTCAGGTAGGTGACCAAGAACCCAATGGTCACTCTGACAGAGCTGTAGAGTTCCACTGTGGAGATGGGAGAACCTTCCAAAAGGACAATCATCTCTGCAGCACTCCACCAATAAGGCATTTATGGTAGAGTGACCAGACGGAAGCCACTCCTCAGTAAAAGTCACATGACAGCCTGCTTGGAGTGACTGGGAGAATAGTCAGGATCGAGGCAAAGATGAACAGAGCAAAGTAGAGAGAGATCCTTGATGAAAACCTCCAGAGCGCTCAGGATCTCAGACTGGGGAGAAGGTTCACCTTCCAATAAGACCACGACCCCTAAGCCCACAGCCAAGACAACGCAGGAGTGGCTTCAGGACAAGTCTCTGAATGTCCTTGAGTGGCCCAGCCAGAGCCCGGACTTGAACCCTATCGAACATCTCTGGAGAGACCTGAAAATAGCTGCAACACTCCCCATCTAACCTGTCAGAGCTTGAGAGGATCTGCAGAGAAGAATGGGAAAAACTCCAAAAATACTGGTGTGCCAAGCTTGTAGCGTCATACCAAGAAGACTCAAGACTGTAATCGCTGCTAAAGGTTCTTCAACAAAGTACTGAGTAAAGGGTCTGAATACTTATGTAAATGTGATATTTCAGTCATTATTTTTAAATATAAATTAGCAAACTTTTTTTTTTTAAACAACGTTTTTTGCTTTGTCATTATGGGGTATTGTGTGTAGACTTATGAGGAAAATAATACATTTTAGAATAATATTGTAACCTAAAAAAAAATGTGGAAAAAGTCAACGGGTCTGAATTCATTCCCGAAGGCACTGATGCTCTTATCCAGAACGAATACACTGTTATTGGGGTAATGTGTTTTCGTGCGGAAGTCTTGCTGTCGTTAAGATGAAACACTTTTGTTATAATGTACTGTAATTTTCCCTCCGCACCTTTTATTTAACTTAGAATGGTATAATCTGATTTGAGAAGCCGAGAGTTGCATGCAGTAGTCCATAACTCTTTAGGTGGATGGATCACGGTGTCCTTGTCTCACCCAGGATACTTCTGTTTGTTTCGACAGTGTTTACACTAGTAACAGTCATGGCAGGTGGTAACATTATCTTACCTCGAGTCATTGTGAACTTTGTCACGCAGGTTGTGAGCAATAAGCAATGGTTGAAAAGCAGAGTTGCTATGAAAAAAGCCATATCTCAGACTGGCCAATAAAAATAAAAGATTAAGATGGGCAAAAGAACACAGACACTGGACAGAGGAACTCTGCCTAGAAGGCCAGCATCCCGGAGTCGCCTCTTCACTGTTGACGTTGAGACTGAACAGAGGAACTCTGCCTAGAAGGCCAGCATCCCGGAGTCTCCTCTTCACTGTTGACGTTGAGACTGAACAGAGGAACTCTGCCTAGAAGGCCAGCATCCCGGAGTCGCCTCTTCACTGTTGACATTGAGACTGAACAGAGGAACTCTGCCTAGAAGGCCAGCATCCCGGAGTTGCCTCTTCACTGTTGACGTTGAGACTGAACAGAGGAACTCTGCATAGCCTTTCTATTGAGAGAGTCCGCCGTAGGCAGACATGGCTCTCAAGAGAAGACAGGCTATGTGCAGACTGCCCACAAAATGAGGAGGAAACCAAGCTGCACTTCCTAACCTCCTGCCAACTGTATGACCATATTAGAGACAAATATTTCCTTCAGATTAAACAGACCCACAAAGAATTCAAAAACAAATACAATTTTGATAAACTCCCATATCTACTGGGTGAAATACAACAGTGTGACCTGTTGCCACAAGAAAAATGGACAACCAGTGAAGAACAAAGACCATTGTAAATACAACCTATATTTATTTATTTTCCCTTTGCACTATTTGCACATCATTACAACACAGTATATGTACATAATATGACATTTGAAATGTCTTTATTGCGTTGAAAGTTTTGTGAGTGTAATGTTTACTGCTAATTTCTGATTGTTTATTTCACTTTTATTTATTATCTATTTAACTTGCTTTGGCAATGTGAGCATATGTTTCCCATGCCAATAAAGCCTTTTGATTTGAGAGATAGAGAGCGAGAGAGAGGAAGGAGAGAAAAGGAGATTCCATTGAATTGAAAGGAAGGAAGGAGAGAGGGGAGAGGAGAGGAGAGAGAAGGAGAGAGATGGAGAGAGAATTAAATTGAAAAGCTAAATGGGTAAGGGGGGTAAAGGTGGATGAGAGGGGGTAGAGGGCTATATGGGGTAGAGGGGGATGTGAGGTGGGGTGAGTGGTAGAAAGGTTAAAGGGGTGAGTGAGGGATAGATGGGGGATGAGGGTCACCCTAAACAAAAGGACAAGGCTTAAGAGGGCAGGAAGTAAGGAACAATGTCCTGCTCTTGAACTAGAATACACACACACACACACACACACACACACACACACACACACACACACACACACACACACACACACACACACACACACACACACACACACACACACACACACACACACACACACACACACACACACACACACTGGGTGAGTGTGCTGATGAAAGGGTCATTCAAGGAGGTAAGGGTCATTCAAGACCTCTTCAAAGCCAACCAAACATTCCTCTCCAATTTATTAGCTACAGAGACTTTAGGTAGCCATGGCTGCAGAGTGATGTTGTTGTTTAGTAAAATGGTGTTGTGAGGAGTACAGACAGGTTTGACTTTTTTCTGTTTTCTCAGATATTTAAATGAAGGGGACATCTGTAAACATCTGAAGGGGACATCTGTAAAGACAAGATAACCTCAATGGACAACGAGAAAAGACAGAAAAATAAAGTGTGAGATAAAGACAAGATGGAGAGAGAGAGAGATAAAGACTAGGTTGGGGAAGAGAGAGAGGAGAGAGAGAGACATAAAGACTAGGTTGGGGAATAGAAAGAGAGAGAGAGAGATAAAGACTAGGTTGGGGGAGAGAGAGAGATAAAGACTAGTTTGGGGGAATAGAGAGAGAGAGAGATAAAGACTAGGTTGGGGGAGAGAGAGAGAGGGAGAGAAGAGAGAGAGAGAGATAAAGAATAGGTTGGGGAATAGAGAGAGAGAGATAACGAAAGAGATAAAGACTAGGTTGGGGAAGAGACAGAAATAAAGACTAGGTTGGGGAATAGAGAGAGAGAGAGAAAGAGATAAAGACTAGGTTGGCGAATATAGGAGAGAGAGAAAGAGATAAAGACTAGTTTGGGGAATAGAGAGAGAAAGAGATAAAGACTAGGTTGGGGAATAGAGAAAGAGAGAGAGAGAAAGAGATAAAGACTAGGTTGGGGGATAGAGAGAGAAAGAGATAAAGACTAGTTTGGGGAATAGAGAGAGAAAGAGATAAAGACTAGGTTGGGGAATAGAGAGAGAGAGAAAGAGATAAAGACTAGGTTGGGGAATAGAGAGAGAAAGAGATAAAGACTAGGTTGGGGAATAGAGAGAGAAAGAGATAAAGACTAGGTTGGGGAATAGAGAGAGAGAGAAAGAGATAAAGACTAGGTTGGGGAATAGAGAGAGAGAGAAAGAGAAAGACTAGGTTGGGGAATAGAGAAAGAGAGAGAGAGAAAGAGATAAAGACTAGGTTGGGGAATAAAGAGAGAGAAAAAGAGATAAAGACTAGGTTGGGGGAGAGAGAGAGAGAGATAAAGAGAGAGAGATAAAGACTAGTTGGGGAAGAGAGAGAGAGAGATAAAGAATAGGTTGGGGAATAGAGAGAGAGAGATAAAGACTAGGTTGGGGGATAGAGAGAGAGAGAGAGAAGAAAAAGATAAAGACTAGGTTGGGGGATAGAGAGAGAGAGAGAAGAGAGAGAGATAAAGACTAGGTTGGGGAAGAGACAGAAATAAAGACTAGTTTGGGGAATAGAGAGAGAGAGAAAAGAGATAAAGACTAGGTTGGCGAATAGAGAGAGAGAGAAAGAGATAAAGACTAGTTTGGGGAATAGAGAGAGAAAAGATAAAGACTAGGTTGGGGAATAGAGAGAGAGAAAAAAGAGATAAAGACTAGGTTGGGGAATAGACTAGAGAGAGAGAAAGAGATAAAGACTAGGTTGGGGAATAGAGAGAGAAAGAGATAAAGACTAGGTTGGGGAATAGAGAGAGAGAGAAAGAGATAAAGACTAGGTTGGGGAATAGAGAGAGAGAGAAAGAGATAAAGACTAGTTTGGGGAATAGAGAGAGAAAGAGATAAAGACTAGTTTGGGGAACAGAGAGAGAGAGAAAGAGATAAAGACTAGTTTGGGGAACAGAGAGGTTGGGGAATAGAGAGAGAAAGAGATAAAGATATAAAGACTAGTTTGGGGAATAGAGAGAGAAAGAGATAAAGACTAGTTTGGGGAATAGAGAGAGAGAGAGATAAAGACTAGGTTGGGGAAAGACTAGAGAAAGGGGAATAATAGACTAGAGAATAGAGAGAGAAAGAGATAAAGACTAGTTTGGGGAATAGAGAGAGAGAGAGATAAAGACTAGAGAGAGAGAGAGAGAGAAAGACTAGAGAGAGAGAAAGAGATAAAGACTAGTTTGGGGAAAAGAGAGAGAGAGATAAAGACTAGTTTGGGGAATAGAGAGAGAGAGAGAAAAAGAGATAAAGACTATAGTTGGGGAATAGAGAGATAAAGAGATAAAGACTAGGTTGGGGAAATAGAGAGAAATAGATAAAGACTAGGTTGGGGAATAGAGAGATAAAGACTAGCTTGGGGAATAGAGAGATAAATAATAGGTTGGGGAATAGAGAGATAAAGACTAGGTTGGGGGATAGAGAGATAAAGACGAGGTTGGGGATAGAGAGATAGAGTGGGGCAGAGAGAGATATGGGTCAGGAAATGAGAGAGATTAACAGAAAAGTGACAAAGAGAGACTAGAAAGACAAACAGGGAGAAAGCTAAATTGGGGGATATGAGAGAAAGAGAATTATAGATAGAAAGTGAGCTGAGTTTGGGGAGATAGAGAGAAAGAGAGACAGAAGCAGAGAGAGGTGGCTCGTGGACAAGAGCCAACATGTAGATGTGAGCTGTAGCTTGGTGAAGGTGAAGGTGCAGAAGGGAGCTGGAATTTTAATGACCCCACAAAAACCAGCCCAGCAGGTTCAGTGAACAGAGAATGCCACATAAAGACTTCTCCTTCTGGGCTGCTCTGCTGGGCCAAGGGAAGGGATTCTAAAGACTCTGTCTGTGTCAATTTAATTCAATTCAAAGGGCTTTATTGGCATGGGAAACACATGTTTATATTGCCAAAGCAAGTGAATAAGATAATAAACAAAAGTGAAAAAAAAACAACCATAAATTAACAGTAAACATTACACAAAGTTTCATATATAGACATTTTGTGTTATATTGATGTGCAAATAGTTTAATTACAACAGGGAAAATAAATAAACATAAATATGTGTTGTATTTGCAATGGTGTTTCTCTCTCTCTCTCTCTCTCTCTCTCTCTCTCTCTCTCTGTCTCTCTCTCCACTCTCTCTGGGGGGAATCTGTCTGTCTGTCTGTCTCTCTCTCTGGGGAATAGAGAGAGCTCTCTCTTTCTAAAGACTCTCTTGGGGAATCTCTGTCTATGTCTCTCTCTGTCTCTCTGTCTCTCTCTTGGGGAATTCAATTCAATTCAATTCAAGGGCTTTATTGGCATAGGAAACATGTGTTAACATTGCCAAAGCAAGTGAGGTAGATAATATATAAAGTGAATATATAAAGATATTACAAATGTCATATTATATATATATACAGTGTTTTAACAATGTACAAATGGTTAAAGGACACAAGATAAAATAAATAAGCATAAATATGGGTTGTATTTACAATGGTGTTTGTTCTTCACTGGTTGCCCTTTTCTCATGGCAACAGGTAACAAATCTTGCTGCTGTCATGGCACACTGTGGAATTTCACCCAGTAGATATGGGAGTTTTTCAAAATTGGATTTGTTTTCGAATTCTTTGTGGATCTGTGTAATCTGAGGGAAATATGTCTCTCTAATATGGTCATACATTGGGCAGGAGGTTAGGAAGTGCATCTCAGTTTCCACCTCATTTTGTGGGAAGTGAGCACATAGCCTGTCTTCTCTTGAGAGCCATGTCTGCCTACGGCGGCCTTTCTCAATAGCAAGGCTATGCTCGCTGAGTCTGTACATAGTCAAAGCTTTCCTTAATTTTGGGTCAGTCACAGTGGTCAGGTATTCTTTCCAATGTGTCAAGTAATTATCTTTTTGTTTTCTCGTGATTTGGTTGGAATTGTGCTGCTGTCCTGGGGCTCTGTGGGGTGTGTTTGTGTTTGTGAAGAGAACAGAGCCCCAGGACCAGCTTGCTTAGGGGACTCTTCTCCAGGTTCATCTCTCTGTAGGTGATGGCTTTGTTATGGAAGGTTTGGGAATCGCTTTCCTTTTAGGTGGTTGTAGAATTTAACGGCTCTTGTCTGGATTTTGATCATTAGTGGGTATCGGCCTAATTGCATGCATTATTTGGTGTTCTACGTTGTACACAGAGGATATTTTTGCAGAATTCTGCATGCGGAGTCTCAATTTGATGTTTGTCCCATTTTGTGAAGTCTTGGTTGGTGAGCGCACCCCAGACCTCACAACCATAAAGGGCAATGGGCTCTATGACTGATTCAAGTATTTTTAGCCAGATCCTAATTGGTATGTCGAAATGTATGTTCCTTTTGGGGAATAGAAGGCCCTTTTTTCCTTGTCTCTCAGATCGTTCACAGCTTTGTGGAAGTTACCTGTGGCCCTGATGTTTAGGCCAAGGTATGTATAGTTTTTTGTGTGCTCTAGGGCAATGGTGTAAAGACTAGATGGAATTTGTATTTGTGGTCCTGGCGACTGGACCTTTTTTGGAACACCATTATTTTGGTCTTACTGAGATTTACTGCCAGGTTGGTGACAGAAGCACCAGATCATCAACAGTAAACATTTGACTTCAGATTCTAGCAGGGTGAGGCCGGGTGCTGCAGATTGTTCTAGTGCCCGCGCCAATTCGTTGATATATATGTTGAAGAGGGTGGGGCTTAAGCTGCATCCCTGTCTCACCCCACGGCCCTGTGTGAAGAAATGTGTATGTTTTTTTGCCAATTTTAACCGCACACTTGTTGTTTGTGTACATCGATTTAATAATGTTGTATGTTTTACCCCCAACACCACTTTACATCAAATTGTATAGCAGACCCTCATGCCAAAATGAGTCGAAGGCTTTTTTTGAAATCAACAAAGCATGAGAAGACTTTGCCTTTGTTTTGGTTTGTTTGGTTGTCAATTAGGGTGCAGGATGAATACATGGTCTGTTGAATGGTAATTTGGTAAAAAGCCAATCTGACATTTGCTCAATACATTGTTTTCATTGAAGAAATGTACGAGTCTGCTGTTAATGATAACGCAGAGGATTTTCCCAAGGTTGCTGTTGACGCATATCCCACAGTAGTTATTACATGTCACGTCATCTCTCTCTCTCTCTCTCTCTCTCTCTCTCTCTCTCTCTCTCTCTCTCTCTCTTCTCTCTCTCTCGCTCTCTCTCTCTCTCTCTCTCTCTCTCTCTCTCTCTCTCTCTCTCTCTCTCTCTCTCTCTCTCACCTCACAGCAGATCGGGGGACAAGTCTCTCTGCTCTCCTCTGGTTCAATCCAACCTGTCACGGCAATGTTTACAAAAGCACTTGTGGGGGGGAGTCAGAGGGTTATTACATTACCACAGCCCATTCTGGGATTTTTTTAAAGCAATGAGGAAAAGAGTTACATGGTGCTGTTCATAGACTCCGCCCTTGTCTTAGGACCTTTAGTGAGCAGGAAATCGAGATTCCCAGGAAGCACACTCTGAAAAGGAAATAACAGTCACATTTACATGTCATGTCATCAAACTGACCTGCTCTCTCTCTCTTTATATATATATATCTGACTGACAACCTGTTAGACTCTTCTCTCTCTCTTTTATATATATCTGACTGACAACCTGTTAGACTCTTCTCTCTCTCTCTTTATATATATATCTGACTGACAACCTGTTAGACTCTTCTCTCTCTCTATTTATATATATAGATATATATCTGACTGATAACCTGTTAGACTCTTCTCTCTCTCTCTATTTATATATATATATATATATCTGACTGACAACCTGTTAGACTCTTCTCTCTCTCTCTCTTTATATATATAGATATATATCTGACTGACAACCTGTTAGACTCTTCTCTGGGGGATATATATCTCTGACTGACAACCTGTTAGACTCTTTCTCTCTCTCTCTATTTATATATATAGATATATATCTGACTGATAACCTGTTAGACTCTTCTCTCTCTCTCTATTTATATATATATATATATATCTGACTGACAACCTGTTAGACTCTTCTCTCTCTCTTTTATATATATATATATATCTGACTGACAACCTGTTAGACTCTTCTTCTCTCTCTCTGTTAGACTCTTCTCTCTCTATTTATATATATCTCTGACTGATAACCTGTTAGACTCTTTCTCTCTCTCTCTTTATATATATATATCTGACTGACAACCTGTTAGACTCTTCTCTCTCTCTATATTATAGATATATATCTGACTGACAACCTGTTAGACTCTTAAAGACTCTCTATTTATATATATATCTGACTGACAACCTGTTAGACTCTTCTCTGATATATATCTGACTGACAACCTGTTAGACTCTTCTCTCTCTCTCTTTATATATATATCTGACTGACAACCTGTTAGACTCTTCTCTCTCTCTTTTATATATATATATATCTGACTGACAACCTGTTAGACTCTTCTCTCTCTCTCTTTATATATATAGATATATATCTGACTGACAACCTGTTAGACTCTTTTTCTCTCTCTTTATATATATCTCTGACTGACAACCTGTTAGACTCTTCTCTCTCTTTATATATATATCTGACTGACAACCTGTTAGACTCTATCTGACTTCTCTCTCTTTATATATATATCTGACTGACAACCTGTTAGACTCTTCTCTCTCTCTTTATATATATATCTGACTGACAACCTGTTAGACTCTTCTCTGTCTTTATATATATATCTGACTGACAACCTGTTAGACTCTTCTCTCTTTATATATATCTCTGACTGACAACCTGTTAGACTCTTCTCTCTCTTTATATATATATCTCTGACTGACAACCTGTTAGACTCTTCTCTCTCTTTATATATATCTCTGACTGACAACCCGTAGACTATATATATATCTGACTGACAACCTGTTAGACTCTTCTCTCTCTCTCTTTATATATATCTGACTGACAACCTGTTAGACTCTTCTCTCTCTCTATATATATATATAGATATATCTCTGACTGACAACCTGTTAGACTCTTCTCTCTCTCTCTCTTTTATATATATATAGATATATATCTGACTGACAACCTGTTAGACTCTTCTCTCTCTCTTTATTTATATATATATCTGACTGACAACCTGTTAGACTCTTCTCTCTCTCTCTTTATATATATATCTGACTGACAACCTGTTAGACTCTTATCTCTCTCTATTATATATATATATATATCTCTGACTGACAACCTGTTAGACTCTTCTCTCTCTCTCTTTATATATATATAGATATATATCTGACTGACAACCTGTTAGACTCTTCTCTCTCTCTCTTTATATATATCTCTGACTGACAACCTGTTAGACTCTTCTCTCTCTTTTATATATATATCTGACTGACAACCTGTTAGACTCTTCTCTCTCTATTTATATATATCTCTGACTGACAACCTGTTAGACTCTTCTCTCTCTTTTATATATATATCTGACTGACAACCTGTTAGACTCTTCTCTCTCTCTTTATATATATATCTGACTGACAACCTGTTAGACTCTTTCTCTCTCTCTCTTTATATATATATCTGACTGACAACCTGTTAGACTCTTCTCTCTCTTTATATATATATCTGACTGACAACCTGTTAGACTCTTCAACTCTTTATATATATCTCTGACTGACAACCTGTTAGACTCTTCTCTCTCTTTATATATATATCTGACTGACAACAACTGTTAGACTCTTCTCTCTCTTTATATATATCTCTGACTGACAACCCGTTCTTACACTTCTCTCTCTCTATTATATATATATATTGACTGACAACCTAGACTCTTCTCTCTCTCTCTCTATATATATATATATATCTGACTGACAACCTGTTAGACTCTTCTCTCTCTCTCTATATATATATAGATATATATCTGACTGACAACCTGTTAGACTCTTCTCTCTCTCTCTTTATATATATATATATCTGACTGACAACCTGTTAGACTTCTTCTCTTTATATATATCTCTGACTGACAACCTGTTAGACTCTTCTCTCTCTCTCTCTTTATTTATATATATCTCTGACTGACAACCTGTTAGACTCTTCTCTCTCTCTCTTTATATATATATAGATATATATCTGACTGACAACCTGTTAGACTTTCTCTCTCTCTTTATATATATCTCTGACTGACAACCTGTTAGACTCTTCTCTCTCTTTCTATATATATCTGACTGACAACCTGTTAGACTCTTCTCTCTCTCTTTATATATATCTCTGACTGACAACCTGTTAGACTCTTCTCTCTCTCTCTCTTTTATATATATATAGATATATATCTGACTGACAACCTGTTAGACTCTTCTCTCTCTCTTTATATATATCTCTGACTGACAACCTGTTAGACTCTTCTCTCTCTCTCTATTTATATATATCTGACTGACAACCTGTTAGACTCTTCTCTCTCTCTCTCTTTATATATATAGATATATATCTGACTGACAACCTGTTAGACTCTTCTCTCCTCTATTTATATATATCTCTGACTGACAACCTGTTAGACTCTTCTCTTTTATATATATCTCTGACTGACAACCTGTTAGACTCTTCTCTCTCTCTATTTATATATATCTCTGACTGACAACCTGTTAGACTCTTCTCTCTCTCTCTTTATATATATCTCTGCCTGACAACCTGTTAGACTCTTCTCTCTCTATTTATATATATCTCTGACTGACAACCTGTTAGACTCTTATCTCTCTCTCTCTTTATATATATATAGATATATATCTGACTGACAACCTGTTAGACTCTTCTCTCTTTTATATATATATCTGACTGACAACCTGTTAGACTTCAGTCACAGTGGTCAATTCTTTCCAATGTGTCTATATCTTTTTGACTGACTCTCTCTCTGTATATATTATCTGACTGACAACCTGTTAGACTCTTCTCTCTCTCTCTTTATATATATCTCTGACTGACAACCTGTTAGACTCTTCTCTCTCTTTATATATATAGATATATATCTGACTGACAACCTGTTAGACTCTTTCTCTCTTATTATATATATATCTGACTGACAACCTGTTAGACTCTTCTCTCTCTCTCTTTTTATATATATATAGATATATCTGACTGACAACCTGTTAGACTCTTCTCTCTCTCTATTTATATATATCTCTGACTGACAACCTGTTAGACTCTTATCTCTCTCTATTTATATATATCTCTGACTGACAACCTGTTAGACTCTTCTCTCTCTCTCTTTTATATATATATATATATATATCTGACTGACAACCTGTTAGACTTCTCTCTCTCTTTATATATATATCTGACTGACAACCTGTTAGACTCTTCTCTCTCTCTCTCTCTTTATATATATATATCTGACTGACAACCTGTTAGACTCTTCTCTCCCTCTCTATTTATATATATAGATATATATCTGACTGACAACCTGTTAGACTCTTCTCTCTCTTTTATATATATATATCTGACTGACAACCTGTTAGACTCTTCTCTCTCTCTCTCTATATATATATATATCTGACTGACAACCTGTTAGACTCTTCTCTCTCTCTCTTCTCTCTTATATATATATATCTGACTGACAACCTGTTAGACTCTTCTCTCTCTCTCTCTTTATTTATATATATATATCTGACTGACAACCTGTTAGACTCTTCTCTCTCTCTCTCTTTTATATATATATAGATATATATCTGACTGACAACCTGTTAGACTCTTCTCTCTCTATATATATATATCTGACTGACAACCTGTTAGACTCTTCTCTCTCTCTCTCTTTATATATATATAGATATATATCTGACTGACAACCCGTTAGACTTTCTCTCCCTATATATATATATCTGACTGACAGACTCTTCTCTCTCTATATATATATCTGACTGACAACCTGTTAGACTCTTATCTCTCTTTTTATATATATATCTGACTGACAACCCTTTAGACTTCTCTCTCTATATATATATATCTGACTGACAACCTGTTAGACTCTTCTGTCTTTATTTATATATATCTCTGACTGACAACCTGTTAGACTCTTAGGGTCCATATATATATATCTGACTGACAACCTGTTAGACTCTTCTCTCTCTATTTATATATATCTCTGACTGACAACCTGTTAGACTCTTCTCTCTCTATAGATATATATCTGACTGACAACCTGTTAGACTATATCCCATAGATATCTGACTGACAACCTGTTAGACTCTTCTCTCTCTCTCTATATTATATATATCTGACTGACAACCTGTTAGACTCTTCTCTCTCTCTCTCTTTATATATATAGATATATATCTGACTGACAACCTGTTAGACTCTTCTCTCTCTCTCTTTATATATATCTCTGACTGACAACCTGTTAGACTCTTCTCTCTCTCTCTATTTATATATATAGATATATATCTGACTGACAACCTGTTAGACTCTTCTTCTCTCTTTATATATATATATCTGACTGACAACCCGTTAGACTCTTCTCTCTCTATATATATATATATCTGACTGACAACCTGTTAGACTCTTCTCTCTCTCTTTTATATATATCTCTGACTGACAACCTGTTAGACTCTTCTCTCTCTCTCTCTCTTTATATATATATAGATATATATCTGACTGACAACCTGTTAGACTCTTCTCTCTCTTTATATATATATCTGACTGACAACCTGTTAGACTTCTCTCTCTCTTCTATATATATATCTGACTGACAACCTGTTAGACTCTTCTCTCTCTATATATATCTGACTGACAACCTGTTAGACTCTTCTCTCTCTATATATATATATATACTGATATCTGACTGACAACCTGTTAGACTTCTCTCTCTCTCTGACTGACAACCTGTTAGACTCTTCTCTCTCTCTCTTTATATATATATCTGACTGACAACCTGTTAGACTCTTCTCTCTCTCTCTTATATATATATCTGACTGACAACCTGTTAGACTCTTCTCTCTCTCTATTTATATATATATAGATATATATCTGACTGACAACCTGTTAGACTCTTATCTCTCTCTCTATTTATATATATCTCTGACTGACAACCTGTTAGACTCTTCTCTCTCTCTATTTATATATATCTCTGACTGACAACCTGTTAGACTCTTCTCTCTCTCTATTTATATATATATCTGACTGACAACCTGTTAGACTCTTCTCTCTCTCTCTCTATATATATATAGATATATATCTGACTGACAACCTGTTAGACTCTTCTCTCTCTCTATATATATATATATCTGACTGACAACCTGTTAGACTCTTCTCTCTCTCTATTTATATATATATCTGACTGACAACCTGTTAGACTCTTATCTCTCTCTTTTATATATATATCTGACTGACAACCTGTTAGACTCTTCTCTCTCTCTATTTATATATATACTGACAACCTGTTAGACTCTTCTGACTGACAACCCGTAGACTCTTCTCTCTCTCTATATATATATCTGACTGACAACCTGTTAGACTCTTCTCTCTCTCTTTATATATATATATATCTGACTGACAACCTGTTAGACTCTTCTCTCTCTCTCTTTATATATATCTGACTGACAACCTGTTAGACTCTTCTCTCTCTTTTATATATATATATATCTGACTGACAACCTGTTAGACTCTTATCTCTCTCTATTTATATATATCTCTGACTGACAACCCGTTAGACTCTTCTCTCTCTTTTATATATATATCTGACTGACAACCTGTTAGACTCTTCTCTCTCTCTCTTATATATATATCTGACTGACAACCTGTTAGACTCTTCTCTCTCTCTTTATATATATATCTGACTGACAACCTGTTAGACTCTTCTCTCTCTCTTTATATATATATAGATATATATCTGACTGACAACCTGTTAGACTCTTCTCTCTTTATATTATATATATATCTCTGACTGACAACCCGTTAGACTCTTCTCTCTCTATATATATATATCTGACTGACAACCTGTTAGACTCTTATCTCTCTCTCTATATATATATATCTGACTGACAACCCGTTAGACTCTTATCTCTCTCTCTTTATATATATATCTGACTGATAACCTGTTAGACTCTTATCTCTCTCTCTTTATATATATAGATATATCTCTGACTGACAACCTGTTAGACTCTTATCTCTCTCTCTTTATATATATATCTGACTGATAACCTGTTAGACTCTTATCTCTCTCTCTTTATATATATAGATATATATCTGACTGACAACCCGTTAGACTCTTCTCTCTCTCTCTCTATTTATATATATATATATATATCTGACTGACAACCTGTTAGACTCTTCTCTCTCTTTATATATATATATCTGACTGACAACCTGTTAGACTCTTCTCTCTCTCTTTATATATATATATCTGACTGACAACCCGTTAGACTCTTCTCTCTCTCTCTTTATATATATATATCTGACTGACAACCTGTTAGACTCTTCTCTCTCTCTCTTTATATATATCTCTGACTGACAACCTGTTAGACTCTTTATCTCTCTCTATTTATATATATATATCTGACTGACAACCTGTTAGACTCTTCTCTCTATTTATATATATATCTGACTGACAACCTGTTAGACTCTTATCTCTCTTTATTTATATATATCTCTGACTGACAACCTGTTAGACTCTTCTCTCTCTCTCTTTTATATATATAGATATATATCTGACTGACAACCCGTTAGACTCTTATCTCTCTCTTTATATATATATATATATCTGACTGACAACCTGTTAGACTCTTATCTCTCTCTATTTATATATATATCTGACTGACAACCTGTTAGACTCTTATCTCTCTCTCTATATATATATATCTGACTGACAACCTGTTAGACTCTTATCTCTCTCTCTATTATATATATATCTGACTGACAACCTGTTAGACTCTTATCTCTCTCTCTTTATATATATATATCTGACTGACAACCTGTTAGACTCTTCTCTCTCTTTTATATATATATATATATCTGACTGACAACCTGTTAGACTCTTCTCTCTCTCTCTTTATATATATCTCTGACTGACAACCTGTTAGACTCTTCTCTCTCTCTCTTTATATATATATCTGACTGACAACCCGTTAGACTATATATATATATCTGACTGACAACCTGTTAGACTCTTATCTCTCTCTATTTATATATATATCTGACTGACAACCTGTTAGACCCTTCTCTCTCTATATATATATATCTGACTGACAACCTGTTAGACTCTTATCTCTCTCTCTTTATATATATATCTGACTGACAACCTGTTAGACTCTTATCTCTCTCTATTTATATATATATATATATATATATCTGACTGACAACCTGTTAGAACCTTATAATTATGAGTAGAACTCCTTCTGTTTCCTGAGTGGAACACAGAACCTTATAATGATGAGTAGAACTCCTTCTGGTTCGAAAGTGGAACACAGAACCTTGTAATGATGAGTAGAACTCCTTCTGGTTCGAGAGTGGAACACAGAACCTTATAATGATGAGTAGAACTCCTTCTGGTTCGAAAGTGGAACACAGAACCTTGTAATGATGAGTAGAACTCCTTCTGGTTCGAAAGTGGAACACAGAACCTTATAATGATGAGTAGAACTCCTTCTGGTTCGATAGTGGAACACAGAACCTTACAATGATGAGGAGAACTCCTTCTATTTATTGAGTTGAACACAGAACCTCATAATGATGAGTAGAACTCCTTCTGTTTCCTAAGTGGAACACAGAACCCTATAACGATGAGTAGAACAAGGAGAAACAGGATGAATGGTGTGATATGTATAATGAATGACAAGTGTCTACCTCGTCCTTTCTTCTCATTGGGGCAGCAGGAAGCCTAGTGGTTCGAGAGTTGGGCCAGTAACTGAAAGGTTGCTGGATCAAATCCCTGAGCTGACAAGGTAAATATCTGTTGTTCTGCCCCTGAACAAGGCAGTTAACCCACTGTTCCTAGGCCGTCATTGTAAATAAGAATTTGTTCTTAACTGACTTGCCTCGTTAAATACAACAACAACAAAATAATTAGGAGAGTCCATAAAATCAAACAATAGCCCCACCTGCTGGCACTGTATGACATTGTGAAAGCAAATACAGAAGTCTACAGTAATTTGGTGGTGTCAAGGTGGTGCCATATTCAGGGAAGAAACCAACAAAGGTTAAGAGGAGAGGGTCTGAGCTTGATAGAATGGTTTATGTGGAAGTCATTAAATCATTTCATCAGGTGATGTATCTTTAGACACGTACATAGATGCTGCACAGTTTTCTGTTATTAGAAAAGTGGACATAACACACACACATTACACATCACACACTCATCCTCCACACACACACATTACACATCACACACTCATCCTACACACACACACATTACACATCACACACTCATCCTACACACACACACACACACACATCACACATCATCCTACTCATCCATCACACACACACATTACACATCACACACTCATCCTACACACACACATTACACACACATTACACATCACACACTCATCCTACACACACACATACACATCACACACTCATCCTACACACACACATTACACACTCATCCTACACACACACATTACACATCACACACTCATCCTACACACACACATCACACACTCATCCACACAAACACATTACACATCACACACTCATCCTACACACACACAAGCGGGTAGCTTCACACCACTTTGAGAATTAATACAAGACATGATCTCTTTCTGCTTCTGCTGTGTTAGACACTGTACAACACTCTGGCATGAAGGATCTCACACCCAACTATTATCACACTAACCCATCTGGAACACAGCTGTAGGTGTGTGTGTGTGTGTGTGTGTGTGTGTGTGTGTGTGTGTGTGTGTGTGTGTGTGTGTGTGTGTGTGTGTGTGTGTGTGTGTGTGTGTGTGTGTGTGTGTGTGTGTGTGTGTGTGTGTGTGTGTGTGTGTGTGTGTGTGTGTGTGTACCATATGTGTTCTGTGAGAGAGGGTTTTTGTGTGTGTGTGTGTGTGTGTGTGTCTAAATCATTGCCTCAAGTTGAGCACTAGCATGTTGTTTCCCTTCAGTCTGCGTTAAGGCCCGTAGTCCAGCTGTCATCCCAGGAATTTCCGGGACTGGTCTGGAATCCAGTCATGTTGATGGATTTAGATCGGAAGAGAATTGTTTAATTGGCACTCTCTTCTCTCCTTCCTGTACATTCACATTCTTCATATGTCTCCCTTTCCCTCTGAATGGGTCTCCTATCATCCTACATGACTCAAAGCACTGTGATACGGACCATCCCAATGACCTCTACATTAAACACACACACACACACACACACACACACACACACACACACACACACACACACACACACACACCACACACACACACACACACACACACACACACACACACACACACACACACACACACACACACACACACACACACACACACATTCTACAATGCGTGTCAGTTGTGGTTTGGGCTGGGAAAATGTCTGCTGAATGCTGATCTATCTGTCTCTTGCTCTGCTCACTTCTGTCCCAGTCTGTCCCACTATTACCCAGTCTGTCCCACTATTACCCAGTCTGTCCCAGTCCGTCCCACTATTACCCAGTCTGTCTCACTATTACCCAGTCTGTCCTAGTCTGTCCCACTATTACCCAGTCTGTCCCACTATTACCCAGTCTGTCCTAGTCTGTCCCACTATTACCCAGTCTGTGTATTATCCAGTCTGTCCCAGTCTGTCCCAGTCTGTCCCACTATTACCCAGTCTGTCCCAGTCCGTCCCACTATTACCCAGTCTGTCCCACTATTACCCCGTCTGTCCCAGTCCGTCTCACTATTACCCAGTCTGTCCCACTATTACCCCGTCTGTCCCAGTCCGTCTCACTATTACCCAGTCTGTCCCACTATTACCCAGTCTGTCCCAGTCTGTCCCACTATTACCCAGTCTGTCCCAGTCTGTCCCACTATTACCCAGTCTGTCCCACTATTACCCAGTCTGCCCCAGTCTGTCCCACTATTACCCAGTCTGTCCCAGTCTGTTAGTCTGTCCCACTATTACCCAGTCTGTCCCACTATTACCCAGTCCGTCCCACTATTACCCAGTCTGTCCCACTATTACCCAGTCAATCCCACTATTACCCAGTCTGTCCCACTATTACCCAGTCTGTCCCACTATTACCAGTCATGTCCCACTATTACCCAGTCCGTCCCACTATTACCCAGTCTGTCCCAGTCTGTCCCAGTCTGTTAAGTCTGTCCCACTATTACCCAGTCCGTCCCACTATTACCCAGTCTGTCCCAGTCTGTCTCACTATTACCCAGTCTGTCCCACTATTACCCAGTCCGTCCCACTATTACCCAGTCTGTCCCACTATTACCCAGTCTCCCACTATTACCCAGTCTGTCCCACTATTACCCAGTCTGTCCCACTATTACCCAGTCTGTCCCAGTCCGTCCCACTATTACCCAGTCTGTCCCACTATTACCCAGTCTGTCCCAGTCCGTCTCACTATTACCCAGTCTGTCCCACTATTACCCAGTCTGTCCCACTATTACCCAGTCTGTCCCCACTATTACCCAGTCTGTCCCACATTACCCAGTCTGTCCCAGTCTGTCTCACTATCACCCAGTCTGCCCCACTATTACCCAGTCCGTCCCACTATTACCCAGTCTGTCCCACTATTACCCAGTCCGTCCCACTATTATCCAGTCTGTCCCAGTCTGTCCCACTATTACCCAGTCTGTCCCACTATTACCCAGTCCGTCCAACTATTACCCAGTCTGTCCAACTATTACCCAGTCTGTCCCAGTCTGTCCCACTATTACCCAGTCTGTCCCAGTCTGTCCCACTATTACCCAGTCTGCCCCACTATTACCCAGTCTGTCTCACTATTACCCAGTCTGTCTCACTATTACCCAGTCTGCCCCAGTCTGTCCCACTATTACCCAGTCTGTCCCACTATTACCCAGTCTGTCCCACTATTACCCAGTCTGTCTCACTATTACCCAGTCTGTCTCACTATTACCCAGTCTGCCCCAGTCTGTCCCACCCAGTGTCCCACTATTACCCAGTCTGTCCCAGTCTGTCCCACTATTACCCAGTCCGTCCCACTATTACCCAGTCTGTCCCATTATTACCCAGTCTGTCCTAGTCTGTCCCACTATTACCCAGTCTGATCTTACCCAGTCTGTCCCATCTGTCCCACTATTACCCAGTCTGCCCCACTATTACCCAGTCTGTCCCAATCTGTCCCACTATTACCCAGTCTGTCCCACTAGTTACCCAGTCTGCCCCACTATTACCCAGTCTGTCCCAGTCTGTCCCACTATTACCCAGTCTGCCCCACTATTACCCAGTCTGTCCCAATCTGTCCCACTATTACACAGTCTGTCCCAGTCTGTCCCACTATTACCCAGTCTGCCCCACTATTACCCAGTCTGTCCCAATCTGTCCCACTCTCACCCAGTCTGTTCCAGTCCACCATCCCACTCTTCCCCAGTCCATCCCACTCTTCCCCAGTCCATCCCACTCTTCCCCAGTCCATCCCACTATTACCCAGTCTGTCCCACTCTTCCCCAGTCTGTCCCACTCTCACCCAGTCTGTCCCCAGTCTCTTCCCCAGTCTGTCCCACTCTTCCCCAGTCTGTCCCACTCTTCCCCAGTCTGTCCCACTCTTCCCCAGTCTGTCCCACTCTTCCCCAGTCTCTCCCACTCTTCCCCAGTCTGTCCCACTCTCACCCAGTCTGTCCCACTCTTCCCCAGTCTGTCCCACTCTTCCCCAGTCTGTCCCACTCTTCCCCAGTCTGTCCCACTCTCACCCAGTCTGTCCCACTATTCCCCAGTCTGTCCCACTCTTCCCCAGTCTGTCCCACTCAGTCTGTCCCACTCTCACCCAGTCTGTTCCCAGTCTGTCCCACTCTTACCCAGTCTGTCCCACTCTTCCCAGTCTGTCCCACTCTCACCCAGTCTGTCCCACTCTTCCCCAGTCTGTCCCACTCTCACCCAGTCTGTCCCACTCTTCCCCAGTCTGTCCCACTCTTCCCCAGTCTGTCCCACTCTTCCCCAGTCTCTCCCACTCTTCCCCCCAGTCTGTCCCACTCTTCCCCAGTCTGTCCCACTCCCACTTCCCCAGTCTGTCCCACTATTACCCAGTCTGTTCCAGTCTGTCCCACTCCCACTCTTCCCAGTCTGTCCCACTCTCACCCAGTCTGTCCCAGTCTGTCCCACTCTTACCCAGTCTGTCCCACTCTTCCCCAGTCTGTCCCACTCTTCCCAGTCTGTCCCACTCTTCCCCAGTCTGTCCCTTCCCCAGTCTGTCCCACTTTCCCCAGTCTGTCCCACTGTCCCACTTTACCCCAGTCTGTCCCACTCTTCACCCAGTCTGTCCCACTCTTCCCCAGTCTGTCCCACTATTACCCAGTCTGTCCCACTCTTCCCAGTCTGTCCCACTCTTCCCCAGTCTGTCCCACTCTTCCCCAGTCTGTCCCACTCTTCCCCAGTCTGTCCCACTCTTACCCAGTCTGTCCCCAGTCTGTCCCACTTCCCCAGTCTGTCCCACTCTCACCCAGTCTGTCCCACTCTTCCCCAGTCTGTCCCACTCTCACCCAGTCTGTCCCACTATTCCCCAGTCTGTCCCACTCTTCCCCAGTCTGTCCCACTCCCCAGTCTGTCCCACTCACCCAGTCTGTTCCAGTCTGTCCCAGTCTGTCCCCAGTCTGTCCCACTCTTCCCAGTCTGTCCCAGTCTGTCCCACTCCCAGTCTGTCCCACTCTTCCCCAGTCTGTCCCACTCTTACCCAGTCTGTCCCACTCTTCCCCAGTCTCTGTCCCACCTTCCCCAGTCTGTCCCACTATTCCCCAGTCTGTCCCACTCTTCCCCAGTCTGTCCCACTCTTCCCCAGTCTGTCCCACTCACCCAGTCTGTCCCACTCTTCCCAGTCTGTCCCACTCTTCCCAGTCTGTCCCACTACTCTCACCCAGTCTGTTCCAGTCTGTCCCACCTTCCCCAGTCTGTCCCACTCTTCCCCAGTCTGTCCCACTCTTCCCCAGTCTGTCCCACTCTTCCCCAGTCTGTCCCACTCTTCCCCAGTCTGTCCCACTATTCCCCAGTCTGTCCCACTCACCCAGTCTGTCCCACTCTTCCCACAGTCTGTCCCACTCTTACCCAGTCTGTCCCACTATTCCCCAGTCTGTCCCACTAGTCTGTCCCACTCTTCCCCAGTCTGTCCCACTCTTCCCCAGTCTGTCCCACTCTCACCCAGTCTGTCCCACTCTTCCCCAGTCTGTCCCACTATTACCCAGTCTGTCCCAGTCTGTCCCACTATTCCCCAGTCTGTCCCACTATTCCCCAGTCTGTCCCACTCCCAGTCACCCAGTCTGTCCCACTCTTCCCCAGTCTGTCCCACTCTCACCCAGTCTGTCCCACTCTTCCCCAGTCTGTCCCACTCTTACCCAGTCTGTCCCAGTCTGTCCCACTCTTCCCCAGTCTGTCCCCTTCCCCAGTCTGTCCCACTCTTCCCCAGTCTGTCCCACTACTGTCCTAGTCTGTCCCACTCTCACCCAGTCTGTCCCACTCTTCCCCAGTCTGTCCCACTCTCACCCAGTCTGTCCCACTGTCCCACTCTTCCCCAGTCTACCCCCAGTCTGTCCCACTCTTCCCCAGTCTGTCCCACTCTCACCCAGTCTGTCCCACTCTTCCCCAGTCTGTCCCACTCTTCCCCAGTCTGTCCCACTCTTACCCAGTCTGTCCCACTCCCCCAGTCTGTCCCACTATTACCCAGTCTGTCCCACTCCCCAGTCTGTCCCACTTACCCAGTCTGTCCCACTATTACCCAGTCTGTCCCACTCTTCCCCAGTCTGTCCACTATTACCTTCCCCAGTCTGTCCCACTCTTCCCCAGTCTGTCCCACTAGTCTGTCCCACTCTTCCCCAGTCTGTCCCACTCCCCAGTCTTACCCAGTCTGTCCCACTATTACCCAGTCTGTCCCACTCTTACCCAGTCTGTCCCACTCACCCAGTCTGTCCCACTATTACCCAGTCTGTCCCACTCTTCCCCAGTCCCCACTCTGCCCCACTTTACCCAGTCCATCCCACTATTACCCAGTCTGTCCCAGTTCCCCAGTCTGTCCCACTATTACCCAGTCCATCCCACTATTACCCAGTCTGTCCCACTATTACCCAGTCTGTCCCACTCTTCCCCAGTCTGTCCCACTCTTACCCAGTCTGTCCCACTCTTCCCCAGTCTGTCCCACTCTGTCCCCAGTCTGTCCCACTATTCCCCAGTCTGTCCCACTCTTCCCCAGTCTGTCCCACTCTTCCCCAGTCTGTCCCACTTTCCCTGTTCAGTCTGTCCCACTCTCAGTCTGTCCCACTCTTCCCCAGTCTGTCCCACTCTTCCCCAGTCTGTCCCACTCTCACCCAGTCTGTTCCAGTCTGTCCCACTCTTCCCCAGTCTGTCCCACTCTTCCCCAGTCTGTCCCACTATTCCCCAGTCTGTCCCACTCTTCCCCAGTCTGTCCCACTTCCCCAGTCTGTCCCACTCTTCCCAGTCTGTCCCACTCTACCCAGTCTGTCCCACTATTCCCCAGTCTGTCCCACTCTCACCCAGTCTGTCCCACTATCTGTCCAGTCTGTCCCACTCCCAGTTCCGTCCCAGTCTGTCCCACTCAGTCTGTCCCACTCTTCCCCAGTCTGTCCCACTATTACCCAGTCTGTCCCACTATTCCCCAGTCTGTCCCACTATTACCCAGTCTGTCCCACTATTACCCAGTCTGTCCCACTCTTCCCAGTCTGTCCCACTCTCACCCAGTCTGTCCCACTATTACCCAGTCTGTCCCAGTCTGTCCCACTCTCACCCAGTCTGTCCCACTCTCACCCAGTCTGTCCCACTATTCCCAGTCTGTCCCACTATTCCCCAGTCTGTCCCACTATTACCCAGTCTGTCCCACTCTTCCCCAGTCTGTCCCAGTCTGTCCCACTCTTCCCCAGTCTGTCCCACTCTTCCCCAGTCTGTCCCACTCACCCAGTCTGTCCCACTATCTGTCCCACTCTTCCCCAGTCTGTCCCAGTCTGTCCCACTCTTCCCCAGTCTGTCCCTCACCCAGTCTGTCCCACTCTTCCCCAGTCTGTCCCACTATTACCCAGTCTGTCCCACTCTTCCCCAGTCTGTCCCACTCTTCCCCAGTCTGTCCCACTCACCCAGTCTGTCCCACTCAGTCTGTCCCACTCTTCCCCAGTCTGTCCCACTCTTACCCAGTCTGTCCCAGTCTGTCCCACTATTACCCAGTCTGTCCCACTATTCCCCAGTCTGTCCCACTATTCCCCAGTCTGTCCCACTCTTCCCCAGTCTGTCCCACTCTTCCCCAGTCCATCCCACTCTACCCAGTCTGTCCCACTCTTCCCCAGTCTGTCCCACTCTTCCCCAGTCTGTCCCACTCACTCTGTCCCACCCAGTCTACCCAGTCTGTCCCACTCTTCCCCAGTCTGTCCCACTATTCCCCAGTCTGTCCCACTCTTCCCAGTCCCAGTCTGTCCCACTATTACCCAGTCTGTCCCAGTCTGTCCCAGTCTGTCCCACTCTTCCCAGTCTGTCCCACTCTTCCCCAGTCTGTCCCACTCTTCCCCAGTCTGTCCCACTCTTCCCCAGTCTGTCCCACTCTTCCCCTATCTGTCCCACTCTTCCCCAGTCTCTCCCACTCTTCCCCAGTCTGTCCCACTCTTCCCCAGTCTGTCCCACTATTCCCCAGTCTGTCCCACTCTTCCCCAGTCCATCCCACTCTCCCCAGTCTGTCCCACTCTTCCCAGTCTGTCCCACTCTTCCCCAGTCTGTCCCACTCTTCCCAGTCTGTCCCACTCTTCCCCAGTCTGTCCCACTCTTCCCCAGTCTGTCCCACTCTTCCCCAGTCTCTCCCACTCTTCCCCAGTCTGTCCCACTCTCACCCAGTCTGTCCCACTCTTCCCCAGTCTGTCCCACTCTTCAGTCTGTCCCACTCTTCCCCAGTCTGTCCCACCTTCAGTCTGTCCCACTCTCACCCAGTCTGTCCCACTCTCACCCAGTCTGTCCCACTATTACCCAGTCTGTCCCACTCTTCCCCAGTCCATCCCACTCTCACCCAGTCCATCCCACTCTCACCCAGTCTGTCCCCTCTATTCTGGTCTGTCCCACTCTGTCCCAGTCTGACCCCCTTTGTCCCAATCTTTCCCACTTTGTCCTAGTCTCATGCTGCGTGCTATGCTGAGGCCTGTCTCTCCCTCCTCTCCCTGGTGAGCTGGCAGGGCTGTGTGGTGCTGGGGGCATCGGGATTGACAGCTGTAGAGAACAGCACCTGCTTCAGCCCCCTGATTTCCACACCAGCATTTCCCTGCTACTACCACACGGTGTATGTGAGCCGTGTGGAGAACGGCAGGACAGAGCCCACTGGGCACAGACTTCAATCCATCGTCTAGTCCACATTAGTTCAACGTAATTTCATTAAAATGATGTGGAAATAACTTTGATTCAACCCAGTATGTGCCCAGTGGGAGATGACTCAGAGAGCTTAACCATCGTCACACACAGGACATCCACCAGAATCCCTCCTCCTCTGCTACTGTCTTCCACTCAGCATCTAGGCTTTAAGTCACTAACATGTACGCTCCATTCTTCCCATACACACACACACACACACACACGTGCAATCACAAGCACCACTTGTTTAACGCTGGTCAACACCAGCACACACACAAGCACACATGCAACACGCTTCTGATTACCATGCTGTCATCGGGACACACACTTATACACCGCTGGCATTCGCTCTTGGAACACATATAGCATATGCATGCATTCATACATACGTGGAACACTTCCTGTTGAACTTGGAACGCGGGAGAGCTTGGTTTATTGTTTTGAAAAGTTTGTTGTTTTGAAAGTGTATTGAAGGTTTTTTTAGTAGCTAGCTAACTTTTAAGTTTGGATCCCGCAACGTAGTAGCTAGCCTAGCTGCTAACTAGCTGTCTATTAAGCTAGCAGGGTTTTCTTTAGGGCTTCACCGCAGTTAGCCATTGTGGCTGGGATCACAGATTGTTCCACCTTTGTGGCTGTCTGCTGTTTGTTGTTTTCAATCTTCCCCGTGACCTGTCTGAAAATGCAAGGAGTAACAGCCTAACCAACGTTTCTAGCTACAATGACAAAGACCAAATCTGTCAGGAGTACCGTTGGGAACAGTGGTGTCTCTCTATCACAGATGAAGGATATTTTAAATGAACAGTTCTACTAGCAATTGTTACAACAATCAAAATAATTGCTTCAAGTGTTTTGTCCAAATACTGGTGGATTCAACTAATAAAACAATGGATGACCTGAAAAGAGAGGTCCAGGACTGGAAGAACAGTTTGTTGTTCTCCCAGGGTCAGATCGATGAGTTGAAACAGGAGAACGGCAAGATGACAGCAATCTGTAAGTCATTGAGAGAGGACATCAGTTCTGTGTGTGATTCCCATGATAACAATGGCAGATAAATAAATCTCAAGGGACAATCAAGACAAAACAACATGGTTGTGGACAGAATTGCAGAATCTCCACATGAGACCTGGACGGAGTCTGAGGACAAAGTGAGGGAAATGATCTCTGAGAAATTGAAGATGGACCACAGGAAGATTGAGGTGGAGTTGGCCCACAGGACTGGAAAACCCACCACCGGTGATAGGCCCTGGCTGATAGTGGTCAAGTTCCTGAGAACTTGAGAGGAACGGATATCTTCCTCAATGAGGACTATCCTGAAGCTATGCGCCAGAAGAAGGAAGAACTTATCCCTGCATGAAAGCTGAAAGAAATTCCTTATTTACAAAGGTATTCAGACCCTTTGCTATGAGACTCAAAATTGAATTCAGGTGCATCCTGTTTCCATTGATCATATTTCAGATGTTTCTACAACTTGATTGGAGTCCACTTGTGGTAAATACAATTGATTAGGTATGACTTGGAAAGGAACACACCTGTCTATATAAGATCCCACAGTTGACAGTGCATGTCAGAGCAAAACTCAAGCCATGAGTTTGAAGGAATTGTCCGTAGAGCTCCGAGACAGAATTGTGTCGAGGTACAGATCTGGGAAGGGTACCCAAACATTTTTGCATCATTGAAGGTCCACAAGAACACAATGGCCTCCATCATTCTTAAATGGAAGAAGTTTGGAACAACCAAGACCCTTCCTAGAGCTGGCCGCCCGGCCAAGCTGAGCAATCCAGGGAGAAAGGCATTGGTCAGGGAGGTGACTAAGAACCCCTGAGGGTCACCACACCAGAGGAGCTACCAAAGTGAGGTGAGCCAGAGGTGGAGCGGGGTCTCCGCACCAGAGCCGCCAGAGCCGCCAGAGCCGCGGATAGTTGCCCACCCAGACCCTCCCCTATAGGTTCAGGTTTTGTGGCCTTGGTCCGCACCGTTGGGGGGGGGGGTACGGTCACGACCTGACCTTAGAGAGCGGTTTTATTTCTCTATTTGGTTAGGTCAGGGTGTGATAGGTGGGCATTCTATGTTTTGTTTTCTATGTTTCTTTATTTCTATGTTTTGGCTGGGTATGGTTCTCAATCAGGGAGAGCTGTCTATCGTTGTCTCTGATTCGGGATCATACTTAGGTAGTCCTTTTTCCCTCCTTCAGTGTGGGTAGTTAACTTTGTTTGTGGCACTAATGCCCTGTAAGCTTCATGGTTGTTTCTTTCGTTTGTTGTTTTGTTGGCGACATTTTGAATAAAAAGGAAAATGTATGCTCACCACGCTGCACCTTTGTCCACTTCTTTTGACGGCCGTGACACATACTGTGGGAATGTTTTTCAGCAGGGGGGACTGGGAGACTAGTCAGGATCGATGGAAAGATGTAAATAGAACAGAGATATTCTTGTTGAAAACCGTCTCCAGAGCGCTCAGGACCTCAGACTGGGGCGAAGGTTCACCTTCCAACAGGGCAACTAACATAAGCACACAGCTAACACAACACAGGAGTGGCTCTGGGACAAGTCTATGAATGTCCTTGAGTGGCCCAGCCAGAGCACGCACTTGAACCCAATTGAACATCTCTGGAGAGACCTGAAATTAGCTGTGCAGCGACACACCCCATTCAATCTGAGAACATTGCATTTGGTACAAATAATGCTAGGAAAGACCTAGTTAAGCTGCAGCTGGTCCAGAACAGAGTGGCACATCTTGCTCTTCATTGTAATCAGAGTGCTAATATAAATACTATGCATGCCAGTCTCTCTTGGTTAAGAGTTGAGGAGAGACTGACTGCTTCACTTCGTCTTTTTATAAGAAACATTGATGTGTTGAAAATCCCAAATTGTTTGCATAGTCAACTTACATACAGCTCTGACACACTTACCACACCAGACATGCCACCAGGGGTCTTTTCACATTTAGGCTATGTGTGCCTTTAAATGTTTTTTAAAAATTGATTATGTTCTTGTCTATTAATGTTTTAATTCAAATCAAAATCAAATCAAATTTATTTATATAGCCCTTTGTACATCAGCTGATATCTCAAAGTGCTGTACAGAAACCCAGCCTAAAACCCCAAACAGCAAGCAATACAGGTGTAGAAGCACGGTGGCTAGGAAAAACTCCCTAGAAAGGCCAAAACCTAGGAAGAAACCTAGAGAGGAACCAGGCTATGTGGGGTGGCCAGTCCTCTTCTGGCTGTGCCGGGTGGAGATTATAACAGAACATGGCCAAGATGTTCAAATGTTCATAAATGACCAGCATGGTCCAATAATAATAAGGCAGAACAGTTGAAACTGGAGCAGCAGCACGGCCAGGTGGACTGGGGACAGCAAGGAGTCATCATGTCAGGTAGTCCTGAGGCATGGTCCTAGGGCTCAGGTCCTCCGAGAGCGAGAGAAGAAAGAGAGAAAGAGAGAATTAGAGAGAGCACACTTAACCTCTAGCTTTCGAGCAATCCCGTATCCGGGAGCGTAATCATAGCCTCAAGGTTGTTGCTTACAGTATTGCTGAAAATGGCGGACGGAAGACAGGGTGGTGCGGCAGGTGCCGCTTCTCATTCGAATGCTGTAATTTTATCTAAACCATCAGGTGTACGCTGAACCCAGCTAAGTAACTCATGCAAAGAGTTAAAGCGCAATTATGTGTTTTATCTCCAGTACTCTGCCATGATTGTCAGTTATGTAGCTGCTCTACTGATAATCTCAGTGCGTCCTTGCTGGGATGACACAATCAGTCTACTACCGGAGAATATCAACACCAAACACATTGGTTCACCGTTCCACGGGAGCGGACAGTACACAGCATACCATAATGTTCTGAATAATGGCCAAGTCTACTTCGCTCCTTATTCTACTGAACCGCTTAGGCGTAACAAACACAAGTCCAACATTTATCGGAAATTGTTAAACTACCTGTTCACTACCCTCCTGCTCTCCGGGATGTACAACTCAATCCTGGGCCCAATATCACCGAGCCAGTGATACGCACCGGAGTGGAGAGTGGTGGATGGCCTCCTCCACTGGTCGTCGCAGCTGTGGAGGTGGGTGAGTGCTATGGTCCTATGGTTTCTCTCGACTCACCCGACTCCAGGATAGATTTTGACTCTTCAAACATACCAGGGTCGCTATATGCGATCCCTGACTCTGCTTCTGGTACGCAAGCTATTTTAATTAGTTCCCTGCATCCAGTGCAGGCGGGAGGGATTGTTAATTGCGCTACCGAACTGCCCCTAATTAAAACTAAACAAAACGGCCTAAACCCAGCCGTCAGAAAACACAGAAAATTTAACTTTTTTCAATGTGTCAATCACTCTCGAGTCATCTGGGACCCACGAGCTAAGCCCAAGGGACTACTAGGGGGGCACTTGAACATTCGTAGTGTCATTCCAAAAAGTGATCAAATTTAACATCTACTCACAGACTCCAACCTTGACTTTCTCTGCCTCTCAGAGACATGGCTCCATAAACACTCTCCATATGCTGCTTTGATTGTGCCTGGCTACAATGTTTTCAGGAGAGACAGGATTGAAGGAAGAGGAGGGGGTGTGATGATTTACATTAAAGAACATATCCGATGTAAACAAATTGAGTGGTCATGTGATAATGAACTAGAATGTATCTGCCTGAACGTTACACTGTCTCCCCAAATGTCTTTTACCCCCATTGGAATGTATAGGCCACCTTCCACCAAAAGTGTGTTTTTTGATCAGTTTAATACCATGCTTAGGGAATGTGATTTTGGGAAAGAGGTCATCTTAATGGGAGATTTTAACATTAATTATGAAGACAAGTGTTGTAGGAAAACCCTCAAACGGATCACTAATACCTTTGACCTTACATAGCTAGTTAAAGGGCCAACCAGGGTGACTTGTTGCTCTAAAACACAGATTGATTTGGTGTTCAGTAATAAACCAGAGAGAGTGACTAAATCATTCAATATGGTTACTGGGCTGTCTGATCATAATCTGACACTTATAGCCAGAAAGCTGTCTAAGAGCAGGTTTAACCTCTCTACTGTTAGAAAGCCGGATCAACTCAGAATACCTAAGAGTGAATTAAACTATTTTGAAAAAGCAATTAAGGGAATAAACTGGAAGGATCTCTTGTCCTATACAGACGTGGAAGCTGATAGTCAGGTTTTTCTATCCACAATCCAGACTACAATAAATGGCTTCCTAAAGAAAATCAAATCCAAACCTGGCCAAAAGAGCACTCTTCCTTGGCTAAATGGAGAAATCTGGAAATTGATGAAAGAACGAGATTATGCTCTAAAAATAGCCCTAAAATCTAAATTAGAGCATGACAGACGTAGGTTTACCATGTTGAGAAATAAGGTGATGAAAGGAATCAGACAGGCCAAGGCAAACTTTTTTATTAACATAATTGGTGAAGCAAAGGGACATTCTAAAATGATCTGGGAGAATCTAAAAAAGTTAACAGGGAAAGACCATAGTAACACTGCAAAAAGACTAGAAATCATGGTGAATAACAATCTAACACAGGATGCAGTCGAAATAGCAATAGCCTTCAATTCCTACTTTATTGACTCTGTCAGGGTACTGACACAGAACCCCTCCACTGGTTTCTTGGGCTCAGTGCTAGTGAAAGACACTCAACCTGTCTTCATCATAAGGGAGGTTTCTGAGTCAAAGGTGAACAAGGTGATTAGCTCACTAAAGAACTCTAAAGCCAAAGATGTGTTTGGGATGGACTATACCTTTCTTAAAAACTACAAAGAGTCACTCATTGGCCCCATTACTAAGGTCACCAACACATCTATTGGTCTCGGGGTGTTTCCAAGGGTATGGAAGTCGGCCATAATAACGGCCATCTTTAAATCAGGTGACCCTGCTGACGTAACTACTACAGTAACTACAGGCCCATTAGTATACTACCTGTGGTGTCAAAGGTTGTTGAAAAGTGTGTTGCATAACAACTGATTGCCCACCTCAACAACAGCCCCTTCACATTACACTCCATGCAGTTTGGCTTCAGAGCGAAACACTCCACAGAAACGGCCAACTGCTTTCTTCTGGAAAATGTGAAGTCCAAGATGGACAAAGGGGGTGCTGTTGGGGCTGTGTTTCTGGACCTAAGGAAGGCTTTTGATACTGTTAACCATGAGATTCTCATCACAAAATTGTCCAAGTTCAACTTTTCCCCTGATGCCTTGAGATGGATGAAATCATACCTTGAAGGCAGAACTCAGTGTGTCAGAGTGAGCAATGAGCTGTCGCCCACTCGTAGCTATGATGTGGGCGTGCCCCAAGGGTAAATACTGGGACCCCTCCTGTTCAGCCTGTACATTAATGATCTGCCTTCTGTCTGTACTGGGTCTGAAGTTCAAATGTATGCAGATGATACAGTGATATATGTGCATGCAAAGAGCAAACAACAAGCTGCACAAGAACTCACTACTGTAATGGTCCAGGTTACAAAGTGGCTCAGTGACTCGTGTTTGCATCTCAATGTGAAAAAAACTGTTTGCATGTTCTTCACAAAGAGGGCAACAGATGCTACTGAGCCAGATGTCTATGTGTCAGGGGAGAAGCTCCAGGTGGTATCCGATTTTAAGTACCTTGGCATCATACTTGATTCCAACCTCTCTTTTAAAAAGCATGTGAAAAAGGTAATTCAAATAACTAAATTCAACCTAGCTAATTTCCGATTTATACGAAATTGTTTGACTACAGAGGTAGCAAAACTGTACTTCAACTCTATGATACTCCCCCACTTAACATACTGCTTGACTAGTTGGGCCCAAGCTTGCTGTACAACATTAAAACCTATTCAGTCTGTCTACAAACAGGCTCTCAAAGTGCTTGATAGGAAGCCCAATAGCCATCATCATTGTCACATCCTCAGAAAGCATGAGCTGTTGAGTTGGGAAAATCTTGTGCAATACACCGACGCATGTCTTGTATTCAAGATCCTAAATGGCCTGGCTCCCCCTCCACTCAGTATTTTTGTTAAAACAGAAAACCCAGACATATGGCAGCAGATCCACAAGGTCTGCCATGAGAGGTGACTCTATAGTTCCCTTTAAGGAAAAGCACCTTTAGTAAATCTGCATTCTCTGTGAGAGCTTCCCATGTCTGGAATACACTGCCATCAGACACACATAACTGCACCACATATCACACTTTCACAAAATGCTTGAAGACATGGCTAAAGGTCAATCAGATTTGTGAACATGGTCCCTAGCTGTGTGTTGCCGCTTTCCATGTTGTCTGTTGTCTGTAGCTTGTGAGGTGTGGAAACACTTTGTTGCTTTTATGAATTTTGTCTTGCTGCTTTTTGTTCTATGTTGCTCTGTCTGTATGCTACGTCTTGCTTGTCCTATGTTGCTCTGTCTGTATGCTATGTCTTGCTTGTCCTTTGTTGTTATGTCTTGCTTGTTCTATGTTGCTATTGTCTATATTGTAATTGTTTTTAATAACCTGCCCAGGGACTGCGGTTGAAAATTAGCCGGCTGGCTAAAACCGTCACTTTTACTGAAACGTTGATTAATGTGCACTGTCCCTGTAAAAATAAAAATAAACTCAAACTCAAACTCATTACCATAACGCAACGTTTCCTGTTCATGAAAATCGCAAATGAAATGAAATAAATATATTGAAACACAAGCTTAGCCTTTTGTTAACAACACTGTCATCTCAGATTTTCAAAATATGCTTTAACCAAAGCTACACAGGCATTTGTGTAACAGTATTGATAGCCTAGCATAGCATTAAGCCTGGCATTCAGCAGGCAACATTTTCACAAAAACAAGAAAAGCATTCAAATAAAATCATTTACCTTTGAAGAACTTCGGATGTTTTCAATGACGAGACTCTCAGTTAGATAGCAAATGTTCATTTTTTCCAAAAATATTATTTGTGTAAGAGAAATACCTCCGTTTTGTTCATCAAGTTTGGCTAAGAAAAAAACGAAAATGCAGTCACTTACAACGCCAAACTTTTTTCCAAAATAGCTCCATAATATCGACAGAAACATGGCAAATGTTGTTTAGAATCAATCCTCAAGGTGTTTTTCACACATCTATTCGATAATCTATCAGTGGTGGCAGCTGGCTTCTCATCAGAAACAAACGGAAAAATACTGCTGCTGGAGATTACACAATAATTGCGACGGAGGACACCAAGCGACAGGATGATCACATCAGTGACTCAACCCACTCAGGTGACGCACCCCTCCCAGGGACGGTATGAGAGAGCCCCAGTGACTAAGCCCCTGTAATAGGGTTAGAGGCAGAGAATCCCAGTGGAAAGAGGGGAACCGGCCAGGCAGAGACAGCAAGGGCGGTTCGTTGCTCCAGAGCCTTTCCGTTCACCTTCCCACTCCTGGGCCAGACTACACTCAATCATAGGACCTACTGAAGAGATGAGTCTTCAATAAAGACTCAAAAGTCGAGACCGAGTCTGCGTCTCTGACATGGGTAGGCAGACCGTTCTATAAAAATGGAGCTTTATAGGAAAAAGCCCTGCCTCCAGCTGTTTGCTTAGAAATTCTAGGGACAATTAGGAGGCCTGCATCTAGTGACCGTAGCGTACGTGTAGGTATGTACGGCAGGACCAAATCAGAGATATAGGTAGGAGCAAGCCCATGTAATGCTTTGTAGGTTAGCAGTAAAACCTTGAAATCAGCCCTTGCTTTGACAGGAAGCCAGTGTAGGGAGGCTAGAACTGGAGTAATATGATCACATTTTTTGGTTCTAGTCAGGATTCTAGCAGCCGTATTTAGCACTAACTGAAGTTTATTTAGTGCTTTATCCGGGTAGCCAGAAAGTAGAGCATTGCAGTAGTCTAACCTAGAAGTGACAAAAGCATGGATTAATTTTTCTGCATCATTTTTGGACAGAAAGTTTCTGATTTTTGCAATGTTATGTAGATGGGAAAACGCTGTCCTTGAAATAGTATTGATATGTTCTTCAAAAGAGAGATCAGGGTCCAGAGTAACGCCGAGGTCCTTCACAGTTTTATTTGAGACGACTGTACAACCTGTTACGGATGCGATGCCTGTACAGGCATCAAAATCAGCAAAATTCCAGAGTGCCAACTAATAGTACTCGATACAACTCAAACTTTCATTAAAACACACATACAAGGTACTCAATTAAAGCCACATTCGTTGTGAATCTAGCCAACATGTCAGATTTGTAAAATGCTTTTTGGCGAAAGCATGAGAAGCTATTATCTGATAGCATGCAGCCCCCAGAAACACACAAAGGGGACGTAAACAAAGAAATTAGTGTAGCCGGCGCTACACAAAACGCAGAAATAAAATATAAAACATTCATTACCTTTGACGAGCATCTTTGTTGGCACTCCTATATGTCCCATAAACATCACAATTGGGTCTTTTTCGATTAAATCGGTCCATATATTCCCAAAATGTCCATTTATGAACACTGTGAAATCCAGGAAAAAAGTCACGTTTCCCAACGCAACGTCATTTTTTTAAATTAAAAAAGTTGCCTATAAACTTTGACAAAACACTTCAAACTACTTTTGTAATCCAACTTTAGGTATTAGTAAACGTTAATAAACGATCAAATTGATCATGGAGAGATCTGTATTCAATAGCTGCAAGTTTGGAAATTGTGTCGAAGTTTGCCTCTTTCATCACTTCCTCTGGGAGACTTCATGACAGGATGTGCCTATTACTCAGATGACCAAGGATTTAGCTGCATTGAATTCACAACTCTGGCGACATCGTGTGGAAGCTGTAGGAACTGCAAGCCCATCCCCATGTATTATACTTTGCAATAGACAATACAGAGACTGGCGGGTTGATTTTTTCTTCGTCGATTTTGTGATCAGGTTTCCTTGGGATTTTGAGTCCGAAACACGTTCTGTTATAGTCACAGACATCATTTAACCAGTTTTAGAAACTTCAGAGTGTTTTCAATCCACACATACTAATCATATGCATATATTATATTCCTGGCATGACTAGCAGGACGTTGAAATATTACGCAATTTTTAACAAAAAACTGCGAAAATTCGCAGCATCCTTAAGAGGTTTTAGGATTAATTGTCAGATTCAACAGAAGATCTCTTTGTTTCTTGGGACCTAGAACAAGCATCTCTGTTTTGTCCACTTCCTTGTCAGAAACACATGCTTCTAGCGACGGCAATTTTGGGGCTTCACCATGTTTCATTGAAATGTACAGCTGTGTGTCATCTGCATAACAGTGAAAGTTAACATTATGTTTTCGAATGACATCCCCAAGAGGTAAAATATATAGTGAAAACAATAGTGGTCCTAAAACGGAACCTTGAGGAACACCAAAATTTACAGTTGATTTGTCAGAGGACAAATCAACTTGTCATTCACAGAAACAAACTGATATCTTTCCGACAGATAAGATCTAAACCTTGCCAGAACTTGTCCGTGTAGACCAATTTGGGTTTCCAATCTCTCCAAAAGAATGTGGTGATTGATGGTATCAAACGCAGCACTAAGGTCTAGGAGCAAGAGGACAGATGCAGAGCCTCGGTCTGACGTCATTTAAAGGTCATTTACCACCTTCACAAGTGCAGTGCTATGATGGGTCTAAAACCAGACTGAAGCATTTCATATACATTGTTTGTCGTCAGGAAGGCAGTGAGTTGCTGCGCAACAGCCTTTTCAAAATTTTTTGAGAGGAATGGAAGATTTGATATAGGCCGATAGTTTTTTATATTTTCTGGGTCAAGGTTTGGCTTTTTCAAGAGAGGCTTTATTACTGCGACTTTTAGTGAGTTTGGTACACATCCGGTGGATAGAGAGCCGTTTATTATGTTCAACATAGGGCCAAGCACAGGAAGTAGCTCTTTCAGTAGTTTAGTTGGAATAGGGTCCAGTATGCAGCTTGAAGGTTTAGAGGCCATGATTATTTTCATCATTGTGTCAAGAGATATAGTACTAAAACACTTGAGCGTCTCTCTTGATCCTAGGTCCTGGCAGAGTTGTGCAGACTCAGGACAACTGAGCTTTGAAGGAATACGCAGATTTAAAGAGGAGTCCGTAATTTGCTTTCTAATAATCATGATCTTTTCCTCAAAGAAGTTCATGAATTTATCACTGCTAAAGTGAAAGCCATCCTCTCTTGGGGAATGCTGCTTTTTAGTTAGCTTTGCGACAGTATCAAAAAGGAATTTCAGATTGTTCTTATTTTCCTCAATTAAGTTAGAAAAATAGGATGATCGAGCAGCAGTAAGGGCTCTTCGGTTCTGCACGGTACTGTCTTTCCAAGCTAGTCGGAAGACTTCCAGTTTGGTGTGGCGCCATTTCCGTTCCAATTTTCTGGAAACTTGCTTCAGAGCTTGGGTATTTTCTGTGTACCAGGGAGCTAGTTTCTTATGAGAAATGTTTTTAGTTTTTAGGGGTGCAACTGCATCTAGGGTATTGCGCAAGGTTAAATTGAGTTCCTCAGTTAGGTGGTTATGTCACACCCTGACCATAGTTTATTTTGTATGTTTCTATGTTTTGGTTGGTCAGGGTGTGATCTGAGTGGGCATTCTATGTTGGATGTCTTGTTTGTCTATTTCTATGTCTGGCCTGATATGGTTCTCAATCAGAGGCAGGTGTTAGTCATTGTCTCTGATTGGGAACCATATTTAGGTAGCCTGGGTTTCACTGTGTGTTTGTGGGTGATTGTTCCTGTCTCTGTGTTTTGCACCAGATAGGGCTGTTTTCGCTATTCGTATGTTTGTTATTTTGTTAGTTTTATCGTGTATAGTTTCCGTATTAAATAAAATGAATCACAACTACGCTGCATTTTGGTCCGCTCCTCATTCCCACAATGAAAGCCGTGACAGGTTAACTGATTTTTGTCTGAGCAGATTATTTGTTGCAATTGCAAACGTAATAAAATGGTGGTCCGATAGTCCAGGATTATGAGGAAAAACATT
>NC_088224.1:88192954-88227954 GCF_036934945.1 Oncorhynchus masou masou
ATGTTGTTTGTTTGTCTCGGTAAACCCCAGGCATTGTCTTCGCCCACAGGACCGCCGCTGACTGGATGTTGTTTGTTTGTCTCGGTAAACCCCAGGCATTGTCTTCGCCCACAGGACCGCCGCGGACTGGATGTTGTTTGTTTGTCTCGGTAAACCCCAGGCATTGTCTTCGCCCACAGGACCGCCGCTGACTGGATGTTGTTTGTTTGTCTCGGTAAACCCCAGGCATTGTCTTCGCCCACAGGACCGCCGCGGACTGGATGTTGTTTGTTTGTCTCGGTAAACCCCAGGCATTGTCTTCGCCCACAGGACCGCCGCTGAATGGATGTTGGTTGTTTTTCTTGGTAAACCCCAGGCATTGTCTTCGCCCACAGGACCGCCGCTGAATGGATGTTGGTTGTTTTTCTCGGTAAACCCCAGGCATTGTCTTCGCCCACAGGACCGCCGCTGAATGGATGTTGGTTGTTTTTCTCGGTAAACCCCAGGCATTGTCTTCGCCCACAGGACCGCCGTGGACTGGATGTTGTTTGTTTGTCTCGGTAAACCCCAGGCATTGTCTTCGCCCACAGGACCGCCGCTGAATGGATGTTGTTTGTTTGTCTCGGTAAACCCATTGTCGTGCGTGAAAAGCCCAGGAGGGCGGACGTTTCTGAGATACCAGATCCGGCTTGCCTGGCACCGACGATCAAACCACGCTAAAAGTCGCTTAGGTCACTAGTTTCTCCCATTCTAACGTTCAGTCAACTAGTAACTGAGTTTGAGTTTATTTTATTTTTACAGGGACAGTGCACATTAATCAACGTTTCAGTAAAAGTGCCGGTTTTAGCCAGCCGGCTAATTTTCAACCGCAGTCCCTGGGCAGGTTATTAAAACAATTACAATATAGACAATAGCAACATAGGACAAGCAAGACATAGCATGCAGACAGAGCAACATAGAACAAAAAGCAGCAAGACAAAATTCATAAAAGCAACAAAGTGTTTTCACACCTCACAAGTTACAGACAACAGACATGGAAAGTGGCAACACACAGCTAGGGATTATGTTCACAAATCTGATTGACCTTTAGCCATGTCTTCATGCATTTTGTGAAAGTGTGATATGTGGTGCAGTTATGTGTGTCTGATGGCAGTGTATTCCAGACATGGGAAGCTCTCAGAGAGAAAACGGATTTACTAAAGGTGCTTTTCCTTAAAGGGAACTATAGAGTCACCTCTCATGGCAGACCTTGTGGATCTGCTGCCATATGTTTGGGTTTTCTGTTTAATGAAAATACTGAGTGGAGGGGGAGGAGCCAGGCCATTTAGAATCTTGAATAGAAGACATGCGTCGGTGTATTGCACCAGATTTTCCCCACTCAGGTGCTCATGCTTTCTGAGGATGTAACAGTGATGATGGCTATTGAGCTTCCTATCAAGCACTTTGAGAGCCTGTTTGTAGACAGACTGAATAGGTTTTAATGTTGTACAGCAAGCTTGGGCTCAACTAGTCAAGCAGTATGTTAAGTGGGGGAGTATCATAGATTTGAAGTACAGTTTTGCTACCTCTGTAGTCAAACAATTTCGTATAAATCGGAAATTAGCTAGGTTGAATTTGGTTATTTTAATTAACTTTATCACATGCTTTTTAAAAGAGTGGTTGGAAGCAAGTATGATGCCAAGGTACTTAAAATCAGATACCACCTGGAGCTTCTCCCCTGACACATAGAAATCTGGCTCAGTAGCATCTGTTGCCCTCTTTGTGAAGAACATGCAAACAGTTTTTTTCACATTGAGATGCAAACACGAGTCACTGAGCCACTTTGTAACCTGGACCACTACAGTAGTGAGTAACTGAGTCACTTTGTAACCTGGACCACTACAGTAGTGAGTCACTGAGTCACTTTGTAACCTGGACCACTACAGTAGTGAGTCACTGAGTCACTTTGTAACCTGGACCACTACAGTAGTGAGTCACTGAGTCACTTTGTAACCTGGACCACTACAGTAGTGAGTCACTGAGTCACTTTGTAACCTGGACCACTACAGTAGTGAGTTCTTGTGCAGCTTGTTGTTTGCTCTTTCCATGCACATATATCACTGTATCATCTGCATACATTTGAACTTCAGACCCAGTACAGACAGAAGGCAGATCATTAATGTACAGGCTGAACAGGAGGGGCCCCAGTATTGACCCTTGGGGCACGCCCACATCATAGCTAAGAGTGGGCGACAGCTCATTGCTCATTCTGACACACTGAGTTCTGCCAACAAGGTATGATTTCATCCATCTCAAGGCATCAGGGGAAAAGTTGAACTTGGACAATTTTGTGATGAGAATCTCATGGTAAACAGTATCAAAAGCCTTCCTTAGGTCCAGAAACACAACCCCAACAGCACCCCCTTTGTCCATCTTGGACTTCACATTTTCCAGAAGAAAGCAGTTGGCCGTTTCTGTGGAGTGTTTCGCTTTGAAGCCAAACTGCATGGAGTGTAATGTGAAGGGGCTGTTGTTTAGGTGGGCAATCAGTTGTTCTGCAACACACTTTTCAACAACCTTTGACACCACAGGTAGTATACTAATGGGCCTGTAGTTACTCACGTCAGCAGGGTCACCTGATTTAAAGATGGCCGTTATTATGGCCGACTTCCATACCCTTGGAAACACCCCGAGACCAATAGATGTGTTGGTGACCTTAGTAATGGGGCCAATGAATGACTCTTTGTAGTTTTTGTCTCTGCCCATCGGCCAAGTATGCACACACACACGCGCACTCGCACGCACACGCACACACACACACACACACACACACACACACACACACACACACACACACACACACACACACACACACACACACACACACACACACACACACACACACACACACGAGACGGAGACAGCGGAGAAACTATTTACAGAAAATCTGTGCTAAAAGTGTAAACACATGTCTAGCATCCTTTGAAAATAGAGATATTTCCCTCCTTCCCTCAGCCACCGCATCCCCCAATAACACGTTTGCTGTCTTCCTTTGAGCTGAAAACAGAATAAAAGAAGAAGAAGAAGAAGCACACGCAATCCTTTGATTGCATGCGAACGAAAGGGCAGGAGCGCGTGCCATTTGTGCGGGTGAAGTGAGAGATGAGAGGAAGAGGGGGATGAGAGGAAGAGGGTGATGAGTGGAAGCGACGGATGACAAGAGCGATGTAGTCAGGGCCTGTCACATCAGCATGGTGCCCTGGGTGTCATCACGCAGATCCCCTTGTCTCCCTCTGCCTCCCCTGTCCCCTCGTTCCATCTCTCCCCCAGCTAAAGGGTGAGAGTTATCCAGCAGTCTCCCTGTCTCCCCCTGTCTCCATCTGTCTCTCCCTGTTTCCCCCTGTCTACCCCTGTCTCCCTCTGTCTCTCCCTGTCTCCCTCTGTCTCCCTGTCTCTCCCTGTATCCCCCTGTTTCCCTGTCTCCCCCTGTCTCCCTCTGTCTCTCTGTCTCCCTGTCTCCCTGTCTCTCTCTTGTATCTGTCTGTGTGGGTGTTGTGTTGTGTTCTGTGTCTTGTATCTGTGTGTGTGTTGTGTTGTGTTCTGTGTCTTGTATCTGTGTGTGTGCGTGTTGTGTTGTGTTCTGTGTCTTGTATCTGTGTGTGTGTTGTGTTGTGTTCTGTTTCTTGTGTCTGTGTGTGTGCGTGTTGTGTTGTGTTCTGTGTCTTGTATCTGTGTGTGTGTGTGTTGTGTTGTGTTCTGTGTCTTGTGTGTGTGTGTTGTGTTGTGTTCTGTGTCTTGTATCTGTGTGTGTGTGCGTGTTGTGTTGTGTTCTGTGTCTTGTATCTGTGTGTGTGCGTGTTGTGTTGTGTTCTGTGTCTTGTATCTGTGTGTGTGCGTGTTGTGTTGTGTTCTGTGTCTTTTATCTGTGTGTGTGCGTGTTGTGTTCTGTGTCTTGTATCTGTGTGTGTGCGTGTTGTGTTCTGTGTCTTGTATCTGTGTGTGTGTGTGTGCGTGTTGTGTTCTGTGTCTTGTGTGTGCGTGTTGTGTTGTGTTCTGTGTCCTGTATCTGTGTGTGTCTGTATTGTGTTGTGTTCTGTGTCTTGTATCTGTGTGTGTGCGTGTTGTGTTGTGTTCTGTGTCTTGTATCTGTGTGTGTGGGTGTTGTGTTCTGTGTCTTGTATCTGTGTGTGTGCGTGTTGTGTTCTGTGTCTTGTATCTGTGTGTGTGCGTGTTGTGTTATGTGTCTTGTATCTGTGTGTGTGTGCGTGTTGTGTTGTGTTCTGTGTCTTGTATCTGTGTGTGTGTGTGCGTGTTGTGTTGTGTTCTGTGTCTTTTGTCTGTGTGTGCGCTTGTTGTGTTGTGTTCTGTGTCTTGTATCTGTGTGTGTGTGTGTTGTGTTGTGTTCTGTGTCTTGTGTCTGTGTGTGTGTGTGTTGTGTTCTGTGTCTTGTGTCTGTGTATCTGTGTGCGTGTTGTGTTGTGTTCTGTGTCTTGTATCTGTGTGTGTGGGTGTTGTGTTGTGTTCTGTGTCTTGTATCTGTGTGTGTGTGTGTGTGTTGTGTTCTGTGTCTTGTATCTGTGTGTGTGTGTGTGTGCGTGTTGTGTTCTGTGTCTTGTATCTGTGTGTGTGTGTTGTGCTCTGTGTCTTGTGTCTGTGTGTGTGCGTGTTGTGTTGTGTTCTGTGTCTTGTATCTGTGCGTGTTCTGTTGTGTTCTGTGTCTTGTATCTGTGTGTGTGCGTGTTGTGTTCTGTGTCTTGTATCTGTGTGTGTGCGTGTTGTGTTGTGTTCTGTGTCTTGTATCTGTGTGTGTGTGTGTGCGTGTTGTGTTCTGTGTCTTGTATCTGTGTGTGTGCGTGTTGTGTTGTGTTCTGTGTCTTGTATCTGTGTGTGTGTGTGTGCGTGTTGTGTTCTGTGTCTTGTATCTGTGTGTGTGTGTGTTGTGTTCTGTGTCTTGTATCTGTGTGTGTGTGTGTGTGTGTTGTGTTCTGTGTCTTGTATCTGTGTGTGTGTGTGTTGTGTTCTGTGTCTTGTATCTGTGTGTGTGTGTGCGTGTTGTTTTCTGTGTCTTGTATCTGTGTGTGTGTGTGTTGTGTTCTGTGTCTTGTATCTGTGTGTGTGTGTGCGTGTTGTGTTCTGTGTCTTGTATCTGTGTGTGTGTGTGTTGTGTTCTGTGTCTTGTATCTGTGTGTGTGTGTGTGTGTGTTGTGTTCTGTGTCTTGTATCTGTGTGTGTGTGTGTTGTGTTCTGTGTCTTGTATCTGTGTGTGTGTGTGTGCGTGTTGTGTTCTGTGTCTTGTATCTGTGTGTGTGTGTGTTGTGTTCTGTGTCTTGTATCTGTGTGTGTGTGTGCGTGTTGTGTTCTGTGTCTTGTATCTGTGTGTGTGTGTGTGTGTTGTGTTCTGTGTCTTGTATCTGTGTGTGTGTGTGTGTGTGTGTTGTGTTCTGTGTCTTGTATCTGTGTGTGTGTGTGTGTGTGTGTGTGTGTGTGTGTGTGTGTGTGTGTGTGTGTGTGTGTGTGTGTGTGTGTGTGTGTGTGTGTTGTGTTCTGTGTCTTGTATCTGTGTGTGTGGGTGATGCACCTCTTTAATGCGGTATAACATTCCACATGCAGGGGGTAATAGGTTTCTGCTACAGGGGGCCTAAGGACCTGTACCATATTACTAATCCACTCAGTGTCTGTAGCTGGCTCACCCACACACAAACAGACAGAGAAGGCACGCAGATACAAGGCCCAGAACCCAGTGCTCAGCTGTAGGGGATCCAGATATGTTAACAAAGTGTCACTGTGATAGGTGATCTGTTTTAAAGGGTCCCCCAGGTTAGATCAGAGGTCTCATGCACACCAGCACACCCCAGACACAGTGCCCTACAGGACTATGATGTGTGTGTGGGTGTGTGTGAGTGTGTGTGTGGGCCATCCCTGAGTTATGTGTTTCATTTCTGCTTCCGTGTTAGATGTTCCGTGTGTGTATGATTCTACCCTGTAGTCATGTTATGAGTGATGTCTGTGTCGCCAGGGCTGAACTGAGGACAGAGAGAGAGAGAGAGAGAGAGAGAGAGAGAGAGAGAGAGAGAGGGGGAGGAAACAACAGCATCATGGAATCACTTTTTTCCCACGTCTGTCTGTCTGTCTGTCTGTCTGTCTGTTTGTCTGTCGCTCTGTTGGTCTCGCTCTCTCTCTCTCTCTCGCTCTCTCTCTCTTTACACCCTTGAAGTGCATATATAATCCCTAAGCTCTCATCATTTGAAGCCAGCATCACGCAAGCCCGCCTGCCTGCCAGCGTCGCATTCTCACACCCACTACAGAACTGACAAACACACACAGAAACACGCAGCCGCCTGGCAGGGGGTTAAGCACTATGCTCGCGGCTTTAGGTCCTTCCTCTCTAGTTTTCCTCTAATGTAGCACTGAGGCAGACATGCAATGGCCGTGCCACGCCTAAGAGAGGCACCCCTGTGTGTGCCCTACTTCAGTTTTCTACCACTCTGTACCACCCAAAGCTCACCTGTCTCACATCTGTCTCTCATCTGTCTCACATGTCTCTCATATGTCTTTCATCTGTCTCTCATCTGTCTCTCACCTGTCTCTCACCTGTCTCACCTGTCTCTCACCTGTCTCACCTGTCTCATCTTTCTCTCACCTGTCTCCCATCTGTCTCACCTGTCTCATATCTGTCTCATCTGTCTTTTACCTGTCTCTCACCTGTCTCTCATCTGTCTCTCACCTGTCTCACCTGTCTCATCTTTCTCTCATCTGTCTCTCATATGTCTTTCATCTGTCTCTCATCTGTCTCTCACCTGTCTCACCTGTCTCTCACCTGTCTCACCTGCCTCATCTTTCTCTCACCTGTCTCCCATTTGTCTCATATCTGTCTCATCTGTCTTTCACCTGTGTCTCATCTGTCTCTCACCTGTGTCTCACCTGCCTCACCTGTCTCTCATATGTCTCTCATATGTCTTTCGTCTGTCTCATCTGTCTCTCACCTGTCTCACCTGTCTCATCTTTCTCTCATCTGTCTCTCATATGTCTTTCATCTGTCTCATCTGTCTTTCACCTGTCTCTCATCTGTCTCTCACCTGTCTCATCTGTCTCCCATCTGTCTCTCACCTGTCTCTCATCTGTCTCTCACCCGTCTCTCATATGTCTTTCATCTGTCTCATCTGTCTCTCACCTGTCTCTCACCTGTCTCTCATCTGTCTCTCATCTGTCTTTCACCTGTCTCTCATATGTCTTTCATGTGTCTCTCATCTGTCTCACCTGTCTCTCACCTCTCTCACCTGTCTCTCATATATCTTTCACCTGTCTCTCATCTGTCTCTCACCTGTCTCTCATCTGTCTCATCTGCCTCTCACCTGTCTCTCACCTGTTTCTCATCTGTCTCTCATCTGTCTTTCACCTGTCTCTCATATGTCTTTCATGTGTCTCTCATCTGTCTCACCTGTCTCTCACCTCTCTCACCTGTCTCTCATATATCTTTCACCTGTCTCTCATCTGTCTCTCACCTGTCTTTCACCTGTCTCTCATCTGTCTTTCACCTGTCTCTCATCTGTCTTTCACCTGTCTTTCACCTGTCTCTCATCTGTCTTTCACCTGTCTCTCACCTGTCTTTCATCTGTCTCTCATCTGTCTCATCTGTCTCTCACCTGTCTCTCACCTGTCTCTCATCTGTCTCTCATCTGTCTTTCACCTGTCTCTCATATGTCTTTCATGTGTCTCTCATCTGTCTCACCTGTCTCTCACCTCTCTCACCTGTCTCTCATATATCTTTCACCTGTCTCTCATCTGTCTCTCACCTGTCTCTCATCTGTCTCATCTGTCTCTCACCTGTCTCTCACCTGTCTCTCATCTGTCTCTCATCTGTCTTTCACCTGTCTCTCATATGTCTTTCATGTGTCTCTCATTTGTCTCACCTGTCTCTCACCTCTCTCACCTGTCTCTCATATATCTTTCACCTGTCTCTCACCTGTCTTTCACCTGTCTCTCATCTGTCTTTCACCTGTCTCTCATCTGTCTTTCACCTGTCTTTCACCTGTCTCTCATCTGTCTTTCACCTGTCTCTCACCTGTCTTTCACCTGTCTCTCATCTGTCTTTCACCTATCTCTCATCTGTCTTTCATCTGTCTCTCATCTGTCTCTCATCTGTCTTTCATCTGTCTTTCACCTGTCTCTCATCTGTCTTTCATCTGTCTCTCATCTGTCTTTCACCTGTCTCTCATCTGTCTCTCATCTGTCTTTCACCTGTCTCTCATCTGTCTCTCATCTGTCTTTCACCTGTCTCTCTAAATATCTTAGAAGGCAGGTTTGTTATAATAAATTGAATCAAAGTTATAATATGTTGACGGGGAATAAGTTACAATTGCCTAGTTTTGACAGCATTGCTGAATTAGGAATTATCTTCCCAAAGCTCGAATATACTGAGTATACAAAACATTAAAAACACCTGCTCTTTCCATGACATAGACTGACCAGGTGAATCCAGGTGAAAGCTGTGATCCCTTATTGATGTTACTTGTTAAATCCACTTCAATCAGTGCAGATGAAGGGGAGGAGACAGGTTAAAGAAGGATTTTTTTAAGCCTTGAGACATGGATTGTGTATGTGTGCCATTCCGACGGTGAATGGACAAGACAAAAGATTCAAGTGCCTTTGAACGGGGTGGGGTAGTAGGTGCCAGGCACAACTGTTTGTGTCAAGAACTGAAACGGTTCTGGGTTTTTCATGCTCAACAATTTTCCATGTGTATAAAGAATGGTCCACCACCCAAACGGCATCCAGTCAACTACGGGAAGCTTTGGAGTCAACATTGGCCAGCATCCCTGTGGGATGCTTACAACACTTTGTGGAGTCTATACCCTGACGAATTGAGGCTGTTCTGAGGGCTAAAGGTTGGGTGCAACTCAATATTAGGAAGGTTTTCTTAATGTTTTGGCCACTCAGTGTCAGTAGGGTATTTATTCCACTATTTAACCATATATTTTTATTTTCAACATCCAGAACAGTAGGTGGCAGTGTTAAACATACCCATTTACGACGGCCAAAGCGGATCACCACGGAAGGTAGAAAACCTCGTTCTAAATACAGCTATTTCCGTGTTCGTGCTGACCCGTCGTAGTGTTTCTCAACCCTCTTCAGCACATATACGTGTCAGTCTTCTTTCACTGTAGAGCAAGAGACGGCTCGGACACTTACGAAGCATGGCACCCAAAGGTAGCAGCAAACAGCAATCCGAGGAAGACCTACTCCTTCAGGACTTCAGCCGAAACCTGTCTGCAAAGTCCACCGCGCTTTTCTATGGAAATGCGCTAATCGTGTCCGCAATTCCAATTTGTAAGTAGCAAGACCAGACCGTTAGCAGCTAATTGTAGCATAGATGCATTGAATGGAAATGCTACTACCGGTAGCTAGCTTTCTGCCTAACATACGTGACGTGTAGATGGCTAAGTTAGCTAGCTATCTTGCTATGCCACAGCTGGTTAATATATTGCCCAGTTAGCTAGCTAGCTACCTACCTAGCTAGCTAGTATATGACATGTGAAGTTAACTTTAACTATTTAGCTAGCTGAGATTGATATTGTGTTCTAACTTGTTAACGTTCGCTAACTAGCTAAGTTATCCCAGGCTTGATTAGCTAACAGTCACGTCATTGTCGGTAGTTAATAACGTTAGCGAGTCTATTCTGGTGAAAGTAGCACTTGTATGTAATACTATGATGAACAGAGTAGTTATTGTTCGTGTGAACTGCAACATATAAAGAATGGTTTGATCTGTTTGTGGTCTCCCCTTGTTGTGGATCAGGGCTGTTCTGGAGAATCTGGCACATGGACCTGGTCCAGTCAGCGGTCCTGTATGGAGTCATGACACTGGTCAGCACCTATCTGGTGGCCTTCGCCTATAAGAATGTCAAGTTTGTCCTCAAACACAAGTACGTTCATCATACAAACATGAACACTCACTTAAAACGATTGCCTCCGCTTTCTGCATTGTTTGGAGGTGTGCTGAGTTTGGCATCAATCTGTAGTAAGTCTGTATTCTAACTTCTAAATGTGTCTTCTCTCTCGACCACAGAGTTGCCCAGAAGCGAGAGGATGCCGTCTCCAAGGAGGTGACCAGGAAACTATCTGAGGCTGACAATCGCAAGATGTCTCGTAAAGAGAAGGATGAGAGGTCAGTGAGCCAGCCAGTCTGTGATCGGACATGTCAATTACTCCTCTGAGCGGGTAACTGTGTCATTAAGGTACCCGATGAGCTCCAGCTAGCCTGGGTGCCAGTCTGTTTCTAGTCTCTTTTTAATGTAGCCTGGGTGCCAGTCTGTTTCTAGTCTCTCTTTGTAATATAGCCTAGGTGCCAGTCTGTTTCTAGTCTCTTGCCAACTCCTTAAAGAATTTCCATGATCTTGTGTGGGTCAGTTGGTAGAGCATGGCATTTGCAATGCCAGGGTTGTGTGTCTGATTCCCAGTAAAAATGGTAATACCGAACAGCGGCCTTAACCATGGATCCCTATTCTCAGATACATGCATTGCTGAACCCTTTTCCTTCCCCATTTTAGGATCCTGTGGAAGAAGAACGAGGTCGCTGACTATGAGGCCACCACCTTCTCTATCTTCTATAACAACACTCTGTTCCTGGTCCTCGTCATCATCGCCTCCTTCTTCCTGCTGAAGAACTTCAACCCCACCGTGTATCCCATTTAGCCACATTCAACATCCTCATCAATTTCACTAGAAAGGTGAAGTTCCTACTGGAACTGTCTGCTTTTATTAAAGCTGAAAATAGATGGATAATCCTTAACAGTCATTATTAGTAGAGGCTAGACTTACATCCTGGCATTTTCATTACCTTTTTTTTGTCCAATTTTGTCCATTGTCCCGTTGTGCTATAGTACTCTGAGGAGAAACTTCTTCGATTATTCATTGGCTGTAGTCTGTGGCCTAGTCAATCACTGGTTCAAATACAGATCCTGTATTGAATCTCCAGGTTGTCACGGCTGCGTTCCGTTCTGTTTACATTTCTGGATTGCTGTTTACCTCTGGCTGAATGTCTGAGAAGTGGGGTTGAGTGGAGGAGATGCTTAATGCTGAAATCTGTGTGTGTGCTTGTAGGAGATTGTTAATACTCACCCATGTATGTAGGTAAGCCTGACAGGTTATTCCCTCTCCCTACTTGCCTGCCATTTCTTCCCAGTGTATCCACCTCAGATGTGATTTGTCCTTAACCCATTGGTCCCACAGTAACTACATCCTGTCCATCAGTGCCTCATCTGGCCTCATCGCCCTGCTCTCCACTGGATCCAAGTAAAGGAAGAAAGAAATGACTGACTGAGAAGAGGGGTGGCTGGGGTGAAGCTAGGGGAGGTGTTTTTATGAATGGGAGGAGAATAAAATAATCACAATTTCAGCTGTGAGTTTTCATGATCAGGGTCTGCAGGTCACTCCAGGTCTATCCTGAGTGGTCAGATCAACAACCATTTTGTTTGTGATTTATTATTGTCAAGCAGCAAATATTCAGACAATTTATTTCCATTTCCAAGAATGAAACACCCATGGAATTAATCATTGGCATTATACATTTATTAATGGAAGTGTCATACTAATTGATATAGGGTATGTACAGAGGTCACTGTTCTCAGGGTAGGAAATAACATGAATCTGGATAGAGACACTGATGTTAGTCAGTAATATAGTTGGTAAATTCTCTCCTGATAACATTACATACTGTAGAAAACACTTATAACGGCCTGGTAACTTAAATACTGTAGAACACAGTGTATATTGTCAGAACTGGGGGAGTTAATGTGACATTCCTGGCGGCCTAGTTCCATTTGATCCACTAGCTTCTTGCCCTGGCCCTTTATGTTGAGAGATCACACCGACCTTTCAGAGCTAGGTGATAGGGTCAAGGGAATGGGACCAGACCCATTGCCACATAGCGACAATTCAGGAAACCCACATCTCAAACCCACTCTTAGCTTTTACTCTGTGCGCTTGAGTAGATCTGAGCTATTATAACGTTGTCTATATCTATTCAATACTTTCATTAAATGGATGAGGGAGACTGGGTTAATTTGGGGCTGGGCACCTGTGTTCTGTTAGCAGGGTTCATGTCAAGGCACTCTGCAGGGTGGATCACTGCACACTGAAAAGGCTGGTCCCAATCTGATCACTGGCCACCTTCCAACTGTAGGTATAGGAGAGTCATCCGAGTGAAATATAGCTAACGTCTATCATTAACTATAGATCTCTGTTAGTGCTGGATTCAATCCCTATCGGGGAAGAGCAGTCTAAACATGTAAAGGTCAATTCAGATTGCTCCAACATGCAGCGGTTACCGTGAATACAGCCTCCAACATGCAGTGGTTACCGTGAATACAGCCTTCAACATGCAGCGGTTACCGTGAATACAGCCTTCAACATGCAGTGGTTACCGTGAATACAGCCTCCAACATGCAGCGGTTACCATGAATACAGTCTCCGTGAATGCATGATACCGTGAATGCAGCGGTTACCGTGAATACAGCCTCCGTGAATGCAGCGGTTACCGTGAATACAGCCTCCGTGAATACAGTCTCCGTGAATGCAGCGGTTACCGTGAATACAGCCTCCGTGAATGCAGCGGTTACCGTGAATACAGCCTCCGTGAATGCAGCGGTTACCGTGAATACAGCCTCCGTGAATGCAGCGGTTACCGTGAATACAGCCTCCGTGAATACAGCGGTTACCATGAATACAGTCTCCGTGAATGCAGCGGTTACCATGAATACAGTCTCCGTGAATGCAGCGGTTACCGTGAATACAGTCTCCGTGAATGCAGCGGTTACCATGAATACAGTCTCCGTGAATGCAGCGGTTACCATGAATACAGCCTCCGTGAATGCAGTGGTTACCGTGAATACAGCCTCCGTGAATGCAGCGGTTACCGTGAATGCAGTCTCCGTGAATGCAGCGGTTACCGTGAATACAGCCTCCGTGAATGCAGCGGTTACCGTGAATACAGCCTCCGTGAATGCAGTAACGTTGCCTTTTAAATTGAGCTATAACAGATCTTCTGCGATACGGATTGATTCCAGTAAGTGTAAGCAAACCATCACACACAGCAACCATCTGTAAGCGAGAAGGCTGGACGTTATCATGAACTTCACACTAAATATTGACGAACAGGTTAAACAAAATCTGTAGGATAGTGTGAAAGGAGTCTGCTGAGGGAACAAAGGCTTATAATGCTGTCTGGAATAGAGTGAAATCAAACACATGGAGTTCAATACCATTCCAGCCATTACTATGAGCCCCCCCCCCCCAGCAAATTAAGGTTAAGTGCCTTGCTCAAGAGCACATCGACAGATGTTTCACCTTGACAGCTTGGGTATTTGAACCAGCATCCTTTCAGTTACTGGCCCGATACTCTAACCACTAGGATACTTGCTGCCCCAGCGAGATGCCAGCCAGCTCCTGTGGTAGGACTTAACCAGCTCCCGTGGTAGGACTTAACCAGCTCCCGTGGTAGGACTTAACCAGCTCCTGTGGTAGGACTTAACCAGCTCCCGTGGTAGGACTTAACCAGCTCCCGTGGTAGGACTTAACCAGCTCCCGTGGTAGGACTTAGCCATCTGCCAAGCAAGCCATCGAAGCAAGTCATTGTTCATTCCTCCCATAATGAGTTATTTATAAAATGTTAAATCCACCTTGTGTCTATTTTAAAGAAAAGTAGCCTAAGCTAAATGGGTAAAACCCAGGAGCGGAGGAGGACTGGTATCAGGCCCAAACGACCATGAATGCATGGTTCTGCTGACAGAGGAGAAACAGTGGAACACTATTTACACAATACTTACAGATTATTTGGAGAATGCTTCATTTTAATCTGCATGAAAAGGGGGCTTGAGGTTGGTTCTCTTTATGTTACAAGGTTTTCCCCGTGAAGTTTAAAATAGAGACACCCTTGAAAGACAAAACATTTAAAACACGCAGAAGAAATGTATTTTCACATACTATTATAGAATAAATATATACCTTTATAATTTCTCTAAATACTTCACCTAACTTTCGCATTATCACTGAAACAAGCCAGCGGGTAACATTGGTCGGGTGGGAGGTCGTGTCACAGAGTTGCTTGTGCTATCCGTGATTCACATCAGCAATCAACGATGCAGGTTCAATTCAGAGTATCCTCTATGGCTGCAAACAGACAGTACCCAGCACAGGAGACCACCTGTGAGACCAGTCTCTGTTGCCTTTCCTTGACTCCTCGCATCCTCGCCTCCTCCTCAAAACCAATTGGATGAGAAACCCAGAGGTCCCTCCCCTCTGATCTTCTCCACCAACGGGTTTTGCGAAAGAGGCGTGGAGAGAGGACGCAAGGAGTGTGCGATTGAGATTCTCCCAAGGAAATGCAATTGAGATTTTCTCTCGCAGAGAATCTATTAAAGATATTCCATAGCAGTACCTTATACGACCAGAGGGGGGCAATATGCACAGTCTACCCCTCGCAGACAACAAACCCCTGTCACTGAAACTTAATGTCCCAGGGTGCTCTGCTTTGCAAAGGTCAAACAAGTGTCAAATACAGTAGACTGGCTGGAGAGAGGAGTTTTCAAAATGAATTGTTGAAGAAGCTTACGGTATATTCTAAGTATTAACCCCCTTCTGTGTTGTTTTGTTTAATGTGCTTATGAAGAGAAAGTCCAGGCACACCAGAGGGGGGAAGCATGCATCTACATGGTTAATAAACTCAGGAGTCAGAGAATCTACTGATAAGAGTAAGCTGAGCTGAAAGCTGGGCTGAAAGCTGGTCTAGGCAGAGGGTGAGCTTGGTTAGGCTGAACTAAGCTTGGTTACACTGGGCTAAGAAAGCTGGGGCTGAGCAGAGCAGGCCTGAACTAGGCTGGGATTAGACTGAGCTGAAACCCCATGGAGGCTGAGCCCAGATGGTTGGTGGAACTGGATCCACAGTGGTTGTACAGTAGTGGTTCTGCTTCCTCCTGGGTGTCTAGGAGCGATACTCCTTCTTACTGTACGGCTTGTTCCCCAGTATGTGATCGATGTCCGACACCACGTGAGACGTCATTTTTGGAAGGAACTGTGGAAAATAGCAGAACGTGTGTGAGTGTGCGTGTGTTTCCCAACATTATTAGGACCATAATATCCTGACAAAGAAGGAAAACAAGACATTGTTTGAAAAGTCAGGACTTTTCCCATGTCCTGAATTAGTTAAAATTAGAAAAATGAGTTATAGATCTTTTATTCTCAATGAAAACAAGTCTAAGAAGCTGTAGATATGTTCTATGTCTGATATTTCTGTGCTTCCTGTTCGCAATTTTTACTTCCGGTTTTGTACATCAGCATCAAACAGCTGAAATACAATACAATATTTCACAGCAGTTTGGATGGTACAATGATTCTATACAAACATAAACTGAAATTAGGCAAACTATTAGCATTTTAGCAACCAGGAAATGGCAGAGAGATTCCTGCATATTGCACCTTTGAGGGTTAGGTTTAGGGTTAATAATAGGGTTAAAGGGACATTTCACCACTGCTCGATTTCACTATATATATATATATATATATATATATATATATATATATATATATATATATATATATATATATATATATAATATTAAAATGTTATCAACATAACATATGTGTCATAAAAATGGTTATAGGAGCGTTTATGCATCTCACCAGTTGAAACAAGCCAGCTACATTGCCTGGTTGTAAACCACAATATCCAGAATTCATAGTGATTTCAGGACATGGAGGATCACTCCAGGGAGGTGTGAGAAATATCAAAATGTCTTTCAGCCTGAGGACTTTTGAAACGGAACTGAAGTCTCAACTGATGGGTTTGCCATGTCGTCGAACGTTGAAAAGGGATGCTACTCTACTACTCGATTTTCACTTCAAAAGAGGGAGCTTTTTAACGTTCGACGACATGGCAAACCCATCAGTTGAGACTTCAGTTCCGTTTCACAAGTCCACTTTAAACAATGCCACTTAATGTAATGTTTACATATCCTACTTTACTCATTTCATATGTATATACTGTATTCTATACCATCTACTGCACCTTGCCATCTTTATGTAATACATGTATCACTAGCCATTTTAAACAATGCCACTTTATGTAATGTTTACATATCCTACTTTACTCATTTCATATGTATATACTGTATTCTATACCATCTACTGCACCTTGCCATCTTCATGTAATACATGTATCACTAGCCATTTTAAACAATGCCACTTTATGTAATGTTTACATATCCTACTTTACTCATTTCATATGTATATACTGTATTCTATACCATCTACTGCACCTTGCCATCTTCATGTAATACATGTATCACTAGCCATTTTAAACAATGCCACTTAATGTAATGTTTACATACCCTACATTACTCATATGTATATACTGTACTCTATACCATCTACTGCATCTTGTCTATGCCGTTCGACCATCGCTCATCCATATATTTATATGTACATATTCTTATTCATTCCTTTACACTTGTGTGTATAAGTTAGTTGTTGTGAAATTGTTAGGTTAGATTACTTGTTAGATATTACTGCACGGTCGGAACTAGAAGCACAAGCATTTCACTACACTCTCATTAACATCTGCTAACCATGTGTATGTGATAAATAAAAATGTGATTTGATAAGCAAATATATATACTGGAGCTAGCCATAACCATGGTCCATGTTGTTTACAAGTAGGCTACACTTTCTATTGTCGTTTTCTATTAAGGAGGTTTAGTTGATTGTTCATTCAATGCTTGAAGTCTAAATTGGAGAAAATGAGGTTTTAGTAAGGAGGGGATGGTGTGGGTGACTGGCTGGTGTCTGTTGGGGGTGGGTATTGTGTGTTTTTTAAATTTTATTTTATTTCACCTTTATTTAACCAGGTAGGCTAGTTGAGAACAAGTTCTCATTTGCAACTGCGACCTGGCCAAGATAAAGCATAGCAGTGTGAACAGACAACACAGAGTTACACATGTGAAGGTTAGTATACATGATTATTGATTGTTTGAGTGTGTATTGATGGGGGGGAAAAGCAGTAATATGTTGTCTAATCACTGACGACTGGGTGTCCGACTGGGTGTCCTACTGGGTGTCCTACTGGGTGTCCTACTGGGTGTCCTACTGGGTGTCCTACTGGGTGTCCTACAGACTAATCCTGCTGCTTCTGGTGATGACGATGATCTAGTCACCAGCTTTAGTAGTACAGAGCCTGTACACCCATTGGATGAAAGCTTTCAGCCTGTACACCCATTGGATGAAAGCTTTCAGCCTGTACACCCATTGGATGAAAGCTTTCAGCCTGTACACCCATTGGGTGAAAGCTTTCAGCCTGTACACCCATTGGGTGAAAGCTTTCAGCCTGTACACCCATTGGATGAAAGCTTTCAGCCTGTACACCCATTGGATGAAAGCTTTCAGCCTGTACACCCATTGGATGAAAGCTTTCAGCCTGTACACCCATTGGATGAAAGCTTTCAGCCTGTATTAAGCTGAAGCTCACCATCCTCTGACTTTGAAACCAGCCAGGACAGCCCAAGGTATTTATAAAAGCACAATACCCTCTTGAGAAAACAAAAAATCACCAAAACATATATTATACTGTCTACCAGACGAGTGTTCCTCAAACTTGTCGCACCCCTGCAGTCAGGTCTTTGGCATAGGAGAGAGAGGCAGTTCGTATACTATTCTAGCCTATTCACTCTATTGTTGGCAGTGCTTGTCTACTCAACAGTATAACTGTTGGTGCTCATATACAGAAATACCCGACTAAAATGTCTACAAGTCAAGCACACCCTCAAACTTTTCACATCTTTGCTAACAGCCCATCTCAATGGCCTATTATTGACTCTGAGTGTAACGAAACACATACCAGTTTACTGTACCCTTTGCTTACAGATGGACATTTATTGACTCTGAGTGTAAGGAAACACATACCAGTTTACTGTACCCTTTGCTTACAGATGGACATTTATTGACTCTGAGTGTAAGGAAACACATACCAGTTTACTGTACCCTTTGCTTACAGATGGACATTTATTGTATGGAAACACATCCTCATGATCAGTCATCATGTCTTTTTTTTAATTTTTAATTTTTTAAATTTTACCTTTATTTAACTAGGCAAGTCAGTTAAGAACACATTCTTATTTTCAATGTCGGCCTGGGAACAGTGGGTTAACTGCCTGTTCAGGGGCAGAACGACAGATTTGTACCTTGTCAGCTCGGGGGTTTGAACTCACAACCTTCTGGTTACTAGTCCAACGCTCTAACCACTAGGCTACCCCTGCCGCCCCAGGAGGACTTACAGTACAAATACATTTTTCTGGGTTGTATGTTCCCATCTAAAATAACATCAACAACTGTTTTGTCAACTTGTTGTAAATAGGAATCAGAAGTATCCATGGTAGCTAATTATTTAGCAGCCTCTGGATAGACAGCGTGTGGTAACAGAGCTCCTGTGAACCTGTAAACTAGCACCGCCAGCGTTTTGAAAAGCCTGCCTTCGAGGGTGGGAACAAGGAAGTATGGTTCCCTTCAGGCTGTAGTCTTTACAAAGCCGGGGAAAATGAGTCAACCTAGATACTCTGCAATGTCGTGGCAGACAGAAACATCATTGAGACAAGCCCAGTGGCTCTATTGAGCAGGTCAGCCATATCAACTCGCGCAATCAGTGAAACACAAAGGCCACGATCATTGCTACAAAACATGACTCCATTTATTCTTAGATTAGACAACAGGCTCAATCAACCAATGACGTCATTGGTTGAATTCTCCCGGTGTGAAAATGAATTCTCTGAAAACACCCTAACCTTATAATGGAAAAACAGTGAAGTTTCCCTTTAAGATTAGGGTTAGGTTTAGGAGTTAGGGTTAGATTTAAGGTCAGGGTTAGATTTAAGGTTAGGTTTAGAGTTAGGTCAAGGTTAGATTTAAGGTCATGGTTAGATTTAAGATATTTTACGCTGCTGCTACTCTCTGTTTATTATCTATGCATAGTCACTTTAACTCTACCTACATGTACATATAACTTACATTACCTCAACTAACCGGTGCCCCGCACATTGACTCTGTACCGGTACACCCTGTATATTGCCTCGCTATTGTTATTTTACTGCTGCTCTTTAATTATATATTTTTTTTTCATAAAACTGCATTGTTGGTTAAGGGCTTGTAAATAAGCATTTCACTGTAAGGTCTACTACACCTGTTGTATTCGGCGCATGTGACAAATACAATTTTGATTTGATTTTAAGGTTAGGAGTTAGGTTAAGGTTTGGGTTGAGTTTAGGGTTAGGTTAAGGTTTGGGTTGGGTTTAGAGTTAGGTTAAGGTTTGGGTTAGGTTTAGGGTTGGGGAAAATAGGAATTTGAATGGGAATACATTTTCACTCCCCCAAAATGTGTGTGTGTGTGTTTACCACAGGAGGCTGCTGAGGGGAGGACGGCTCATAATAATGTCTGGAACGGAGCGAATGGAATGGCATCAAACACATGGAAACCATGGAAACCATCCGTTTGATATATTTGATACCATTCCAATGATTCCACTCCAGTCATTACCACCAACCTCCCGTGATGTTTACCTGTATGGAACCCAGGTTCTCTGTTAGCTGCTCTGGACTGGAGGATCCCAGGAGGACTGAGCTCACCCCTTCGTTCCTCAAACACCAGGCTAGGGAAGAAGAGAAGGAAAGAGTACAGAAAGGAGAGAGTGTGGGGGGGGTGTCACTCTTCCTGGGGTCCACACGAAACATGAAACATAATACAGAACATCAATAGACAAGAACAGCTCAAGTACAGAACTACATACATTTACATGAGAATGGGAATGTACTGCTGACATCCACTTGGTGGCGCTCTAACATCATTAATCACTGAAACAACGTCGTGTGCATGTGTGTGATTGCAAGTCCATGCTCCTCTCTCTCACCCACGGCCAGCTGTGGGAGAGTACAGCCCAGCTTCTCAGCGATGTGTCCCAGCTCCTTCAGCTTCGCCTGCTGTTTCCTCCCATCCTCACTCACTATCTTCTCCTTTAACCACTGATACGACTGCAGAGAGAGAAAGAGAGAGAGAGACAGAGAAGAAGAGGGAAAGAGAGGAGAGGGAGAGTTAGAGAAGAAGAAGGAAAGAGAGGAGAGGGAGAGTTAGAGAGAGGGAGAGAGAGGAGGGAGAGACAGAGAAAGAGGGGGAGAGAGGAGAGGGAGAGACAGAGAAGAAGAGGGAAAGAGAGGAGAAGGAGAGAGAGAGAGAGAAAGAGGGAGGGAGATAGGGAAAGAGGGAGGGAGAGTGAGAGGGAGGGAAGGAGGGAGAGAAGAGGGAGAGAAGAGGGAGAGAAGAGGGAGAGAGAATGAGGGAGGTAGAGAAAGAGGGGATGTAAAATGTGACAAAGGAGAGAGGGAGATGAGAAGAGGAACGGAACGGAGAGTAAGATTTCCACCATATTGGCTTCCAGTTCCAGCAGATAGATCAGTGGCAGATAGATCAGTGGCAGATAGATCAGTGGCAGATAGATCAGTGGCTGACACTGGATCCGTCAGGTCGCTCAAGATCCAAGGCAAAATTTGACGTACGTCCAGGTACCCAGGAAGTTGGGAGATGACTTAAAAAAACATTCACCAAGGGCAACGTTGAGCGCCATTACCATCAAGTAGGCTTGCGGTTTGCTAAGGCGCTGTGGACGGTTGTTCAATCCCAGTGCTAGAGACCGTGAGAGCTTGTTGAGTGGATACAGAGTTTACCTTCATGGATGCCCTGGAGGTTTCTGGGATGCCGTTCTGGTACTTCCCCGTGATGATGCCACAGGCCAGCGGAGACCACGTCATCGCCCCGACACCTGTCACCATGGACACCAGACGGAATGTGGGAACAGAGAGGGAGTGAGTGAGTGACAGATACCTGTGAGATCTCTAACACAGTCAGTCAGACACCAAACAGACGCTCAGGGAATCCCCAGTCTGAACCAAAGCAGATGTCAGGGGAATGTTCTCAATCACGTAAGGGTTGATTATGGATGTATCCACTGATTATCCACTGGATGTGTGTGTGTGAACCGCCCAGCAGATGAGGGAAGGGGCGTGGCCAGCCTGGATGATTGACACATGCCTATCTTGTGGTAGAGTTCTGGAAGCTGGACCTCCACCTTCTCCCTCTGGAAGAGATGGTACTCAGCCTGCTCACACACCGGAGGGATCAGGTTAAACTGTCTGGCCACAGAGTACGCCTCCTAGAGAGAGAGGGAGAGAGAGGGGGGGTTCAGGTTAAACTGTCTGGCCACAGAGTACGCCTCCTAGAGAGAGAGAGGGAGAGAGGGATAGAGAGAGAGAGAGAGAGAGAGAGAGAGAGAGAGAGAGAGAGAGGGGGGGGGGATCAGGTTAAACTGTCTGGCCACAGAGTACGCCTCCTAGAGAGAGAGGGAGAGAGAGGGGGGGATCAGGTTAAACTGTCTGGCCACAGAGTACGTCTCCTAGAGAGAGAGAGGGAGAGAGAGGGGGGGATCAGGTTAAACTGTCTGGCCACAGAGTACGCCTCCTAGAGAGAGAGGGAGAGAGAGGGGGGGGGATCAGGTTAAACTGTCTGGCCACAGAGTACGCCTCCTAGAGAGAGAGAGGGAGAGAGAGAGGGGGGGGTCAGGTTAAACTGTCTGGCCACAGAGTACGCCTCCTAGAGAGAGAGGGAGAGAGAGGGGGGGATCAGGTTAAACTGTCTGGCCACAGAGTACGCCTCCTAGAGAGAGAGAGCGAGAGAGAGGGGGATCAGGTTAAACTGTCTGGCCACAGAGTACGCCTCCTAGAGAGAGAGAGGGAGAGAGAGGGGGGATCAGGTTAAACTGTCTGGCCACAGAGTACGCCTCCTAGAGAGAGAGAGGGAGAGAGAGGGGGGATCAGGTTAAACTGTCTGGCCACAGAGTACGCCTCCTAGAGAGAGAGAGGGGGGGGGGTTCAGGTTAAACTGTCTGGCCACAGAGTACGCCTCCTAGAGAGAGAGAGGGAGAGAGGGATAGAGAGAGAGAGAGAGAGAGAGCGGAGGGGAGGGGGAAGGAGCAGGGGAAGAGAAAGAGATGGGGAGGGATAGAGAGAGTGAGAGAGAGGGGTGAAGGAGCAGGGGAAGAGAATGAGAGGGGGAGGGATAGAGAGGGGAGGGGGGGAAGGAGCAGGGGAAGAGAAAGAGAGGGGGAGGGATAGAGAGAGCAAGAGAGAGGGGGGAGGGGGGAAGAGAAAGAGAGAGGGAGGGATAGAGAGAGCAAGAGAGAGGGAAGGATGGAGAAGCAGGTGAGAGGGAGTGAATGTGGGAGAGAGATGGGGAGTGGGATACTAATCAGAATTCACAATGCTATATGCAAACCTTAAGAAGATTAAACACATTGATATACTGAATGCAGCTCATTTAGTGGAGTCTATATTCCACACACCGACTCATAATGTCTATGTTCCCATATGTATGTTTACAAAGAACTCATTGCCTTCTTAAACATTGGCATAACTATATTTATCTGCTACATGCAGCTGTGCCACACGCCCGGAAACCTTGTGTGTACCCCTGCATTATAGATACGATCTAAATTATAGTGCTTTCATCTGAGCTGCTACGCTACAAAACAATCTTTTCAAATTCACCCTAATCACAATCAACACAGCACCATGTGCAGCGCTTAACACAGGCTGAGGGAGAACGAGAGGAAAAGGAGGAGGTTGTTGACTATAGGAGAATGCTTTAGCAATCAGTCATTATCAGGCTTCAGAAAATGTAGTGACACACCACCTCCCTCGATCCTCCCCTTTCTCCTCCAAATCAGCCAGGACATAAACAGGCCTCTATCTCTCCCCTATCTCTCGCTCTCTCTCTCTCTCTCCATGTTTGTGTAGACTGTATGTTTGACCCCCTTGGTATAGACTGTATGTTTGACCCCTTGGTATATACTGTATGTTTGACCCCTTGGTATATACTGTATGTTTGACCCCCTTGGTATAGACTGTATGTTTGACCCCCTTGGTATATACTGTATGTTTGACCCCCTTGGTATATACTGTATGTTTGACCCCCTTGGTATAGACTGTATGTTTGACCCCCTTGGTATAGACTGTATGTTTGACCCCCTTGCTATCGACTGTATGTTTGACCTCCCTGGTATAGACAGATGACTTCCTTTGAGGGCTCACAAACACAATGAAAGTTCATGAAAAACTGTCTGAGAACAAAGGTGCAGACGGTCTGGGAACTGTCACATCCGTTGTAATGAGGAGACCAAGGTGCAGACAGTCTGGGAACTGTCACATCCGTTGTAAGGAGGAGACCAAGGTGCAGACAGTCTGGGAACTGTCACATCCGTTGTAATGAGGAGACCAAGGTGCAGACGGTCTGGGAACTGTCACATCCGTTGTAATGAGGAGACCAAGGTGCAGACGGTCTGGGAACTGTCACATCCGTTGTAATGAGGAGACCAGGGTGCAGACAGTCTGGGAACTGTCACATCCGTTGTAAGGAGGAGACCAAGGTGCAGACAGTCTGGGAACTGTCACATCCGTTGTAATGAGGAGACCAAGGTGCAGACAGTCTGGGAACTGTCACATCCGTTGTAATGAGGAGACCAAGGTGCAGACAGTCTGGGAACTGTCACATCCGTTGTAATGAGGAGACCAAGGTGCAGACAGTCTGGGAACTGTCACATCCGTTGTAATGAGGAGACCAAGGTGCAGACAGTCTGGGAACTGTCACATCCGTTGTAAGGAGGAGACCAAGGTGCAGACAGTCTGGGAACTGTCACATCCGTTGTAATGAGGAGACCAAGGTGCAGACAGTCTGGGAACTGTCACATCCGTTGTAAGGAGGAGACCAAGGTGCAGACAGTCTGGGAACTGTCACATCCGTTGTAATGAGGAGACCAAGGTGCAGACAGTCTGGGAACTGTCACATCCGTTGTAAGGAGGAGACCAAGGTGCAGACGGTCTGGGAACTGTCACATCCGTTGTAATGAGGAGACCAAGGTGCAGACAGTCTGGGAACTGTCACATCCGTTGTAAGGAGGAGACCAAGGTGCAGACAGTCTGGGAACTGTCACATCCGTTGTAAGGAGGAGACCAAGGTGCAGACAGTCTGGGAACTGTCACATACGTTGTAAGGAGGAGACCAAGGTGCAGACAGTCTGGGAACTGTCACATCCGTTGTAATGAGGAGACCAAGGTGCAGACGGTCTGGGAACTGTCACATCCGTTGTAAGGAGGAGACCAAGGTGCAGACAGTCTGGGAACTGTCACATCCGTTGTAAGGAGGAGACCAAGGTGCAGACGGTCTGGGAACTGTCACATCCGTTGTAATGAGGAGACCAAGGTGCAGACAGTCTGGGAACTGTCACATCCGTTGTAAGGAGGAGAACAAGGTGCAGACAGTCTGGGAACTGTCACATCCGTTGTAAGGAGGAGACCAAGGTGCAGACAGTCTGGGAACTGTCACATCCGTTGTAAGGAGGAGACCAAGGTGCAGAGTGGTATGCGTACATTCTTCTTTAATAAAGAACGAAATACTGAACAAACAAAATGACAAAACGATACGTGACGCTAATTTGGATCGTGCAGACAGGCAACTAAACGCAGAACAAGAACCCACAAATACCCAAGAGAAATGGCTACCTAAATATGGTCCCCAATCAGAGACAACGGTAAACAGCCGCCTCTGATTGGGAACCATATCAGGCCACCATAGACAAACCTATACCTAGACCTACAAAACCCCGAGATACACAAAACCCCTAGACAATACAAAACTGGCATACCCACCCTCCTCACACCATGACCTAACCAAAACATAAAGAAAACAGAGATATTAAAGGTCAGAGCGTGACAGGGAACGTTCCATGTAGACTTGCTGTATGAGCATGATTTGTAATGAGAGTTTTCCATAGGTTGAGTGAAGGTTGTGTGAGGGTTGTAGAGATGTTTTGACACTTACCATGATCTCCATGGCTATCCATCTAAACGTCCCCCAGTACATGGTTAAGGGTCAGGGGTTAGGGGTTAAAGGTCATAGGATTAACTCACCATGATCTCCATGGCTGTCCATCGAGAAGTCCCCCAGTACATGGTTAAGGGTCAGGGGTTAGGGGTTAAAGGTCATAGGATTAACTCACCATGATCTCCATGGCTGTCCATCGAGATGTCCCCCAGTACATGGTTAAGGGTCAGGGGTTAGGGGTTAAAGGTCATAGGATTAACTCACCATGATCTCCATGGCTGTCCATCGAGAAGTCCCCCAGTACATGGTTAAGGGTCAGGGGTTAGGGGTTAAAGGTCATAGGGTTAACTCACCATGATCTCCATGGCTGTCCATCGAGAAGTCCCCCAGTACATGGTTAAGGGTCAGGGGTTAGGGGTTAAAGGTCATAGGGTTAACTCACCATGATCTCCATGGCTGTCCATCGAGAAGTCCCCCAGTACATGGTTAAGGGTCAGGGGTTAAAGGTCATAGGGTTAACTCACCATGATCTCCATGGCTGTCCATCGAGAAGTCCCCCAGTACATGGACATCCCCTGGTTGATCACATAAGTCATGGCTCTCACAATCTCTGAGGAGATAAGGACAATAATCAACCAACATTCAATCAATCAATCAAATAATCGATCAATCCATCAGCTCATTAGATGCATGTGTGTGATGGACTTTGGAGATCCCTGCAGACACACTAGATACCACCAGGCATATATATATGTGTGTGTGTATATATATATATATATACACACACAATACCAGTCAAAAGTTTGGACACACCTACTCATTCAAGGGTTTTTCTTTATTTTACAATTTTCTACGTTGTAAAAATGATGCAGCACTCCATCACTCTCCTTCTTGGTCAGATAGCACTTACCCACCCTGGAGGTGTGTTGGGTCATCGTCCTGTTGAAAAACAAATGATAGTCCCACTAAGCTCAAACCAGATGATATGGCGCATTGCTGCAAAATGTTGTGGAAGCCATGCTGTTTAAGTGTGCTTTAAATCACTGACAGTGTCACCAGCAAAGCACCATCACACCTCCTCCTCCATGCTTCACGGTGGGAACCACACATGTGGAGATCATCCGTTCACTTACAGTACTCTGTTTCTCACAGACACAGAGGTTGGAACCAAAAAAATTCAAATTTGCACTTATCAGACCAAAGGACAGATTTCCACAGGTCTAATGTCCATTGCTCATGTTTCTTGGCCCAAGCAAGTGTCCACTTCTTATTAGTAGTGGTTTCTTTGCAGCAATTTGACCATGAAGGCCTGATTCACACAGTCTCCTCTGAACAGTTGATGTTGAGATGTGTCTGACACTTGAGCTCTGTGAAGCATTTATTTGGGCTGCAATTTCTGAGGCTGGTAACTCTAATGAACTTCTCCTTTACAGCAGAGGTAACTCTGGGTCTTCCTTTCCTGTGGCGGTCCTCATGAGAGCCAGTTAACTCTAATGAACGTATCCTTTACAGCAGAGGCAACTCTGGGTCTTCCTTTCCTGTGGCGGTCCTCATGGGAGACAGTTAACTCTAATGAACTTCTCCTCTGCAGCAGAGGTAACTCTGGGTCTTCCTTTCCTGTGGCGGTCCTCATGAGAGACAGTTAACTCTAATGAACTTCTCCTCTGCAGCAGAGGTAACTCTGGGTCTTCCTTTCCTGTGGCGGTCCTCATGAGAGACAGTTAACTCTAATGAACTTCTCCTCTGCAGCAGAGGTAACTCTGGGTCTTCCTTTCCTGTGGCGGTCCTCATGAGAGCCAGTTAACTCTAATGAACTTCTCCTCTGCAGCAGAGGTAACTCTGGGTCTTCCTTTCCTGTGGCGGTCCTCATGAGAGACAGTTAACTCTAATGAACTTCTCCTCTGCAGCAGAGGTAACTCTGGGTCTTCCTTTCCTGTGACGGTCCTCATGAGAGCCAGTTTCATCACAGCGCTTCATGGTTTTTGCGACATCACTTGAACAAACTTTCAAAGTTCCTGACATTTTCTGGATTGACTGACGTTCATGTCTTAAAGTAATGACTGTTGTTTCTCTTTGCTTATTTGAGCTGTTCTTGTCATAATATGGACTTGGTGTTTTACCAAATAGGGCTATCTTCTATATACCAACCCTACCTTGTCACATCACAACTTGATTGGCTCAACGCATTAAGAAGGACATAAATTCCACAAATGATCTTCATGATTCTATATGTGTTATTTCATAGTTTTGATGTCTTCACGATTATTCTACAGTGCAGAAAATAGTACAAATATAGAAAAAGCCTTGGATGTGTAGGTTGGTCCAACTTTTGACTGGTGTTGTATCTGCATCTAAAACAAATATATATACATACCACCAGGGGGCACTGTAGTCTTCCTGCCTGGGTTGTACTACTGGACTGACAATGACCCAACAAGACTTGAAGGCCACCAACCCATCCCCTGAGCGCTCTCTCTCTTTCCTGCTGACAATACATTCCTTCTCACTCCTCTAATGAGCCCACTAATGACCAGGGACAGGATAGAGTTCTAATGTGCTGTAAACCACCAGTACATTATTAATGAAGCAATTAGTTCCAACACTAGCATCTGAGCTACACAACACTATGAAGGGAGCCTTAGATGACATCTGTTACTGTTCTCATCCCTGTGTAGCTGATACCTAGCAGGACCAGGGTTAGGGGACGGGGAATGACGAGTTAGGGAATTTAAACTTCCAAAACCCACCATGGGGAAATTACAGCCTTGTCAATCAATGACTGATTTGTACCAAACAGGAGAGCTAAACTACTGTCACTGTGGGCTCAGCGACACAGACAACTGACGCTCACCAATATAAACACCACTAAAAGAGATGACGTAATGAAGAGAGACAGAGGGATGGAAAGAAAGGTTGAGTAAAATAACTCAAATGTGATCTAACTAAAGAAAAGGACAATGGGTCAGAAGAGGAGCAGAGATCCAACGCCTCATTGTATTCTATTTCTGCCGCTCGCTTTCCTTTAATCGTGGTACAAGAACACACTTGTCCTGTCTCTCTCTCTCTCTCTCTCTCTCTCTCTCTCTCTCTCTCTCCCTCTCTCTCTCTCTCTCCTCTATCGCTGTTTCTCTCCTCCCAAATCTTGTTACAATGCGGAGGGCTCCGTACAGTTCCGCATTTACATGATTGGTTGACGGCAGGTGGGGGCGGAATGTCCTGTACAAACACAAACTCACTTCCTTGATTACCTTCTTCACAACAGCTCTACTCAACAGCACTGGGCTGCTCCTCAAAGCACAAGAAGTCTGAATGCCCTGATTTCTGCAGAGGCCGTATCACCGTAAATGCTGCACGGCCAATGCAGAAGCCAGATTGACCATGCGGAGCCTTTAAGGCGGGAACAGATGGCAGATTGACTAGGCAGAGCTTTTAAGGGGGGCCAGAAGTTGGAGCTGGTCCATCACACAATGGTGCTATAGTGAGAACAAAATGAGTGGGAGAGGAGGGAGGTGGAGGAGTGAAAAGGAGAGAAGAAATATAGAAAAGATAGTCGGAGAAGACTGAACGTGTCAGAAAGAGAGGACGGAGGAGAGATAGAAAGAAAGATAATAATGAATGTTACGTCAGAATCATTTTCTATTGGGAGTCCTTGGTCAGGATGTGCTTGACAAAGACAGCTTTATGAACCACAAGCACTATGAGACCTGAGGGGCTAACAGATTTACTCTCTCATCACCACAGCCTGATCTACATGCTTTCATCTCTCTGGGTTTCTCTCTCTCTCTCCCTCTCCCCCTCTCTCTCTATTGCTGTTTCTCTCTCTCTCTCTCTCTCTCTCTCTCTCTCTCTCTCTCTCTCTCTCTCTCTCTCTCTCCCTCTCCCCCCTCTCTCTCCCTCTCCCTCTCCCCCTCTCTCTCTATTGCTGTTTCTCTCTCTCTCTCTCTCTCTCTCTCTCTCTCTCTCTCTCTCTCTCTCTCTCTCTCCCTCTCCCCCTCTCTCTCTCTCTCCCCTCTCCCCCTCTCTCTCTATTGCTGTTTCTCTCTCTCCCCCCTCTCTCTCTCTCTCCCTCTCTCGCTCTATTGCTGTTTCTCTCTCTCTATTGCTGTTTCTCTCTCTCTCTCTCTCTCTCTCTCTCTCTCTCTCTCTCCGTCTCTCTCTCTATTGCTGTTTGTCTCTCTCTATTGCTGTTTTTTCTCTCTGTCTCTATTGCTCTCTCTGTCTCTATTGCTCTCTGTCTCTATTGCTCTCTCTCTCTCTCTCTCTCTGTCTCTATTGCTCTCTCTGTCTCTATTGCTCTCTGTCTCTATTGCTCTCTCTCTCTCTCTCTCTCTCTGTCTCTATTGCTCTCTCTGTCTCTATTGCTCTCTCTCTCTCTCTCTCTCTGTCTCTATTGCTCTCTCTGTCTCTATTGCTCTCTCTCTCTCTCTCTGTCTCTATTGCTCTCTCTCTCTCTCTCTCTCTGTCTCTATTGCTCTCTCTGTCTCTATTGCTCTCTCTCTCTCTCTCCACACTTTCTGCTTATTCACTCTATGAACAATGTTTTGTAAATGACAAAGAATATTTGCATTTGTTTGTTTCGATGTTTCAAGATATGCATGGGTTCATCGTGTTTGTAGATGTGTGAGAGTGAGTTCCACAGGAGTGCACTCAGGGAGCAGCACAATTTAAAGGCAATGCTACCAAATACTAATTGAGTGTTTGTAAACTTCTGACCCACTGGGATGTGATGAAAGAAATAAAAGCTGAAATAAATCATTCTGTGTACTATTATTCTGACATGTCACATTCTTAAAATAAAGTGGTGATCCTAACTGACCTAAGACAGGGAATTTTTACTAGGATTAAATGTCAGGAATTGTCAGAAAAGCTGAGTTTAAATGTAGTTGGCTAAGGTGTATGTAAACTTCCGACTTCAACTGTATATGCAGTATATATATAGATAGATAGTAAACCTCAGTATAAACTGAAATCTTGATTCTTATCTGGTTGTTAGTCAGGTAGAGCAACGCATCTACTGCTTCCTTCCAATTTGGTAGTATTTCAGGCTATGAGACTAATCAACCAACTTCCCTCCTGACTTAGACAGGTTGCTCGGTCCCTGATGATGAATGCTAAAAGACTGACTCACCCTCCATGGGCGTGTTGGTGTCGGGGCGGTTTGCGAAGACCACGTCTACGTATTCCAGCTGCAACCTCTGGAGGGAGCCCTTCAGACCTGGGCAGAGAGAGGAAGGGAGAAGGAGAGGAAGGGAGAGAGAGAGGAAGGGACAAGGAGAGGAAGGGAGAGAGAGAGGTAGGGAGAAGGAGAGGAAGGGAGAGAGAGAGAGGAAGGGACAAGGAGAGGAAGGGACAAGGAGATGAAGGGAGAAGGAGAGGTAGGGAGAAGGAGAGGAAGGGAGAGAGAGAGAGGAAGGGAGAAGGAGAGGAAGGGAGAGAGAGAGGAAGGGAGAAGGAGAGGAAGGGAGAAGGAGAGGAAGGGAGAAGGAGAGGAAGGGAGAGAGAGAGGAAGGGAGATAGAGAGGAAGAGAGAGAGAGAGGAAGGGAGAAGGAGAGGAAGGGAGAAGGAGAGGAAGGGAGAAGGAGAGGAAGGGAGAGAGAGAGGAAGGGAGAAGGAGAGGAAGGGAGAAGGAGAGGAAGGGAGAAGGAGAGGAAGGGAGAGAGAGAGGAAGGGAGAGAGAGAGGAAGGGAGAGAGAGAGGAAGGGAGAAGGAGAGGAAGGGAGAAGGAGAGGAAGGGAGAGAGAGAGGAAGGGAGAGAGAGAGGAAGGGAGAGAGAGAGGAAGGGAGAGAGAGAGGAAGGGAGAAGGAGAGGAAGGGAGAAGGAGAGGAAGGGAGAAGGAGAGGAAGGGAGAGAGAGGAAGGGAGAGAGAGAGGAAGGGAGAAGGAGAGGAAGGGAGAAGGAGAGGAAGGGAGAGAGAGAGGAAGGGAGAAGGAGAGGAAGGGAGAGAGAGAGGAAGGGAGAGAGAGAGGAAGGGAGAAGGAGAGGAGGGAGAAGGAGAGGAAGGGAGAAGGAGAGGAAGGGAGAGAGAGAGGAAGGGAGAGAGAGAGGAAGGGAGAAGGAGAGGAAGGGAGAGAGAGAGGAAGGGAGAAGGAGAGGAAGGGAGAAGGAGAGGAAGGGAGAGAGAGAGGAAGGGAGAAGGAGAGGAAGGGAGAAGGAGAGGAAGGGAGAAGGAGAGGAAGGGAGAGAGAGAGGAAGGGAGAGAGAGAGGAAGGGAGAAGGAGAGGAAGGGAGAAGGAGAGGAAGGGAGAGAGAGAGAAGGGAGAGATAGAGGAAGGGAGAAGGAGAGGAAGGGAGAGAGAGAGGAAGGGAGAAGGAGAGGAGGGAGAAGGAGAGGAAGGGAGAAGGAGAGGAAGGGAGAGAGAGAGGAAGGGAGAGAGAGAGGAAGGGAGAAGGAGAGGAAGGGAGAGAGAGAGGAAGGGAGAAGGAGAGGAAGGGAGAAGGAGAGGAAGGGAGAGAGAGAGGAAGGGAGAAGGAGAGGAAGGGAGAAGGAGAGGAAGGGAGAAGGAGAGGAAGGGAGAGAGAGAGGAAGGGAGAGAGAGAGGAAGGGAGAAGGAGAGGAAGGGAGAGAGAGAGGAAGGGAGAGAGAGAGGAAGGGAGAAGGAGAGGAAGGGAGAGAGAGAGGAAGGGAGAGCGCGAGGAATGGAGAAGGAGAGGAAGGGAGAAGGAGAGGAAGGGAGAGAGAGAGGAAGGGAGAAGGAGAGGAAGGGAGAAGGAGAGGAAGGGAGAGAGAGAGGAAGGGAGAGAGAGAGGAAGGGAGAAGGAGAGGAAGGGAGAGAGAGAGGAAGGGACAAGGAGAGGAAGGGAGAGAGAGAGGAAGGGAGAAGGAGAGGAAGGGAGAGAGAGAGGAAGGGACAAGGAGAGGAAGGGAGAAGGAGAGGAAGGGAGAAGGAGAGGAAGGGAGAGAGAGAGGAAGGGAGAGAGAGAGGAAGGGAGAAGGAGAGGAAGGGAGAGAGAGAGGAAGGGACAAGGAGAGGAAGGGAGAGAGAGAGGAAGGGAGAAGGAGAGGAAGGGAGAGAGAGGAATGGAGAGAGAGAGGAAGGGAGAGAGAGAGGAAGGGAGAAGGAGAGGAAGGGAGAGAGAGAGGAAGGGAGAGCGCGAGGAATGGAGAAGGAGAGGAAGGGAGAAGGAGAGGAAGGGAGAGAGAGAGGAAGGGAGAGAGAGAGGAAGGGAGAGAGAGAGGAAGGGAGAAGGAGAGGAAGGGAGAAGGAGAGGAAGGGAGAAGGAGAGGAAGGGAGAAGGAGAGGAAGGGAGAGAGAGGAATGGAGAGAGAGAGGAAGGGAGAGAGAGAGGAAGGGAGAGAGAGAGGAAGGGAGAGAGAGAGGAAGGGAGAAGGAGAGGAAGGGAGAAGGAGAGGAAGGGAGAAGGAGAGGAAGGGAGAGATAGAGGAAGGGAGAAGGAGAGGAAGGGAGAGAGAGGAATGGAGAGAGAGAGGAAGGGAGAGAGAGAGGAAGGGAGAGAGAGAGGAAGGGAGAAGGAGAGGAAGGGAGAGAGAGAGGAAGGGAGAGCGCGAGGAATGGAGAAGGAGAGGAAGGGAGAAGGAGAGGAAGGGAGAGAGAGAGGAAGGGAGAAGGAGAGGAAGGGAGAAGGAGAGGAAGGGAGAGAGAGAGGAAGGGAGAGAGAGGGGAAGGGAGAAGGAGAGGAAGGGAGAGAGAGAGGAAGGGAGAGCGCGAGGAATGGAGAAGGAGATGAAGGGAGAGAGAGAGGAAGGGAGAAGGAGATGAAGGGAGAGAGAGGAAGGGAGAAGGAGAGGAAGGGAGAAGGAGAGGAAGGGAGAGAGAGGAAGGGAGAGCGAGAGGAATGGAGAAGGAGATGAAGGGAGAGAGAGGAAGGGAGAAGGAGATGAAGGGAGAGAGAGAGGAAGGGAGAAGGAGAGGAAGGGAGAGAGAGAGGAAGGGAGATAGAGAGGAAGAGAGAAAGAGAGGAAGGGAGAGAGAGAGGAAGGGAGAGAGAGAGGAAGGGAGAGAGAGAGGACGGGAGAAGGAGATGAAGGGAGAGAGAGAGGAAGGGAGAGAGAGATAAGAGGAGGGGAGAGGAAGGGTTGAGGAGAGGAGAAGAGTAGGGGAGGGGATAGGATAGGAGGTTGAGGAGAGGAGAAGAGGAGGGCAGAGGAGAGGAGGAGAGAAGAGGAGGAGGGGAGAGAGAAAAGATAAGAGAGAGGGGAGATATCAATACAGTTCACAGGGGAGAGACAGGGTGAGACAGGGTGAGACAGGGTCAGGCAGGGTCAGGCAGGGTGAGACAGGGCCAGACACGGTGAGACAGGGTGAGACACGGTGAGACAGGTTGAGACAGGGTCAGACACGGTGAGACAGGGTGAGGCAGGGTGAGACAGGGTGAGACAGGGTGAGACAGGGTGAGACAGGGTGAGACAGGGTGAGACACGGTGAGACAGGGTCAGACACGGTGAGACAGGGTCAGACACGGTGAGACACGGTGAGACAGGGTGAGACATGGTGAGGCAGGGTGAGACAGGGTCAGATACGGTGAGACAGGGTGAGGCAGGGTGAGACACGGTGAGACAGGGTGAGACACGGTGAGACAGGGTGAGACACGGTGAGATACGGTGAGGCAGGGTGAGACAGGGTGAGGCAGGGTCAGACACGGTGAGGCAGGGTCAGACACGGTGAGACAGGGTGAGACAGGGCCAGACACGGTGAGACAGGGTGAGGCACGGTGAGACAGGGTGAGACAGGGTGAGACAGGTCAGACACGGTGAGACAGGGTGAGACAGGGTCAGATACGGTGAGACAGGGTGAGACAGGGTGAGGCAGGGTGAGACATGGTGAGACACGGTGAGGCAGGGTGAGGCAGGGTGAGACAGGGTCAGACACGGTGAGACACGGTGAGACAGGGTCAGACACGGTGAGACACGGTGAGACACGGTGAGACACGGTGAGACAGGGTGAGGCAGGGTGAGACAGGGTGAGACAGGTGAGACAGGTGAGACACGGTGAGGCACGGTGAGACAGGGTGAGACACGGTGAGACAGGGTGAGACACGGTGAGACAGGGTGAGACAGGTGAGACACGGTGAGACAGGGTGAGGCAGGGTCAGACAGGGTGAGACAGGGTCAGATACGGTGAGACAGGGTGAGACAGGTGAGACACGGTGAGACAGGGTGAGGCAGGGTGAGACAGGTGAGGCAGGGTGAGGCACGGTGAGACAGGGTGAGACACGGTGAGACAGGGTGAGACACGGTGAGACAGGGTGAGACAGGTGAGACACGGTGAGGCACGGTGAGACAGGGTGAGACACGGTGAGACAGGGTGAGACACGGTGAGACAGGGTGAGACAGGTGAGACACGGTGAGACAGGGTGAGGCAGGGTCAGACAGGGTGAGACAGGGTCAGATACGGTGAGACAGGGTGAGACAGGTGAGACACGGTGAGACAGGGTGAGGCAGGGTCAGACAGGGTGAGACAGGGTCAGATACGGTGAGACAGGGTGAGACAGGTGAGACACGGTGAGACAGGGTGAGGCAGGGTGAGACACGGTGAGACAGGGTGAGGCAGGGTCAGACAGGGTGAGACAGGGTCAGATACGGTGAGACAGGGTGAGACAGGTGAGACACGGTGAGACAGGGTCAGACAGGGTGAGACAGGGTCAGATACGGTGAGACAGGGTGAGACAGGTGAGACATGGTGAGACACGGTGAGGCAGGGTGAAGCACGGTGAGACAGGTCAGACACGGTGAGACAGGGTGAGACAGGGTCAGATACGGTGAGACAGGGTGAGTCAGGGTGAGAGGGTGAGGCAGGGTGAGACATGGTGAGACACGGTGAGGCAGGGTGAGGCAGGGTGAGACAGGGTCAGACACGGTGAGACACGGTGAGACAGGGTCAGACACGGTGAGACACGGTGAGACACGGTGAGACAGGGTGAGGCAGGGTGAGACACGGTGAGACAGGGTGAGACAGGGTGAGACAGGTGAGACAAGGTGAGACAGGGTGAGACAGGGTCAGATACCGTGAGACAGGGTGAGACAGGATGAGACAGGGTGAGACAGGTGAGACAAGGTGAGACAGGGTGAGGCAAGGTCAGACAGGGTGAGACAGGTGAGACACGGTGAGACAGTGTGAGGCA
>NC_088224.1:88240454-88277954 GCF_036934945.1 Oncorhynchus masou masou
TAACTTCAGGAATGGGTGAGCTACATGACATTTAGCATGAAGTCACACAGGTGTCCCACACAAGTTGCCCAAATGTGGCCGAATTGGTGAAATGACCTATAACTATATACAACAGTGCAAATAACTATATACAACATATCAAAAAGCAATTCTAACACGCAAAAAAAATTATAGAAATGTTTTTAAAAAACATTAAAAAAACAGGGGTAGACCGTTTGGAAGTCCTCTACACAATATTTTGCTGCCTGTGCCATGTCCCATAGCAGTCTCTTTCTGATGTAAAGCAGAGGCAAACTGAACAACTGGTGCAGGTGATGGGGGACTTCATGTGACAAAGAACACAACGACGCCTCCATGCTTTGCCCTTTTGGCCCTGAGGCACAGTCATGCCTGCAGTAATGAACTGTGGCATATGAACACCACAGGAGGCAGGAGTAGAGCTGGCAGAGGTAGAGGAGGCAGAGGTAGAGGCGGCAGAGGTAGAGGCGGCAGAGGTAGAGGCGGCAGAATGTGATGCAGTGGACTTGCTATAGCCAGCAAGCTCCCGGATGAGCAGCTCCCTGAAGGCTAGCTGTGAGATGGGGGGCTGTCCACAGCTCATCGCCATTTCCATCTGCAGGATGAAGGAATTCACCACAGCAATGTCAATGAAACGGTAAAACAATGTCTTGTACCATTTCTTTGTCTTATGTAGAACATTGTAGTACCCTATCAGTGCGTCTGATAGGTCTACACCTCCCATGCTCTTTTTGCAGTCCTTGATGGCTGCAGGAATGGGGACATTTTTGGTGGTCCATGCCCCAGTAGCGTCCTTCACACGCCTGACGACGTGATCTCCACTGAAGGACTTGTGGATAGTGGAGCACATCGCCACCTCTCTGGTGTCCATCCACTTCACAAACAGCAGGCCATCTTCATGGATCCATCGCATGGTCCCCCGCACAGCCTGCTTAGGCATGTCATTTACCTTGGTCTTCGGAAAGCCCACTCTGTTGGTCCGAATGGTGCCACAAGCCCACACCTCCAGCTTCCTCAGGTCTGCAAACAGGGTCGGGCTTGTGTAAAAGTTGTCCACAAAGAGTTTGTAGCCCTTCCCCAGCATTTGAAAACCCAATAACTCCATTACAGTCATAGCTAAGTCCTTTACCAGTTGCACAAGTGTTCTTCCCCTCATAGACAAAAAAATTGCATGTGTATGCACACACAGAATCAGCCAAAACAAACAGCTTGTAACCCCATTTAGTTGGTTTGTTACGCATCTATTGTTTGAGGCTGATTCTGGCCTTTGAGGCTACCATCCTCTCATCTATGGACAAGTTCTGGGCAGGCTGAAAATGGATCTTGCAGGCCTCAACCAAGCTGGGGTAGAGATGTTTGACTTTGCAGAGCCTGCCAAACCTTGCGGTGCCTCTCCTCCTGTCATTCTCCTCATCAACTTCTGGGTCACTGATGTGAAGCGCCCGTGAGATATTTAAAAACCTTGTAGAGGACATGACAGTGGGGGGGGGGGGCAGGTGATAGAGTGGGGATGTTTTCCAGTAATCCTTTAGGGTTTTTTAACTTCACCAGCCCCATGTAAATTACCAGTGAAAAGTAGCAGAAAGGGTCTGACATGGAAATGGGCTTCCATGCCTCTTTCTTTCCTGCTTGCTTCCTAGCCCCATAATTGTTAGTATTACACACCAGGGAATCAACAACTGCCGGGGTGAAAAACAGTTGAAAAAGTTACATGGCTCCACATCCTCCTCCAGCACAGAGTGCCATTAACCCTCTACCTCTCTGCCAGCAGGTTCCACACTTCCCCTCCTCCGCTTCTTTGTTACTGTGTTCACACCTCTATATGGCCGGGCGGGGGTAGGTGTGGAGCCGGAGACAGCAGGAGTCCAGCTGGATGAACCCGCTTCAGTGGGGGATGGGCACCTTGGCACCGGGGCCTCCCAGTTGGAGTCGCTATCACTGTGAAAGAAAACATAAAAAAAATATTTGTATTGTATGAGCCTTTTATCATCACATAAAATAAACAGATATGTATTGTATAGAGCAGAGGGAACAGTCACTAAGGTGAAGTGTTGTTCCATTCAACTCTGGCCATTGTTGTGGGCCTGCCCTCCACTGAACAGCACCCAGTGGCTATTTCATATGGAAATAGGAGTAGGAGAGGAGTAGCAGACACAGTGGCCATGTGTGTGTTTGCTGCTCTACTCCATTCCATTTGAATAAAAACATGGAAAATGTATATATCTGACATGGAATATATATATATATGTATATATTACACACACACACACACACACACACACACACACACACACACACACACACACACACACACACACACACACACACACACACACACACACACACACACACACACACACACACACACACACTCTATAGCCAATGTGTACTTTACACATTTCATCACACATTTCATTGCAAATTGCAAAAAATATATATATATATATTTATATTTCATAAAACGGCATTAGCACTTACCAGTCCAGAAGTATGTCCTGTCCTTGCAGAAACAGCTCCTCAATGTTTGAATTATAACTGAGTTCACTCAAACATTCCTCAAACAAAAAATCTGTCTCTTCTATAATCTGGTGCAAATCTGTATACTTAGACCTAGACTTCGCTTTCCTGATTTATTCGCCATGATGTCTTCAATGAAATCATTGAAAAAACACTTTCAAAAAATACTGCTTCCAATATACTAATTTCCCAAACACTGCTGTGCGTAACAAGCTGCAACGAATCTGCAGTCAATGGCGAGAATGGAGTTCGTTACACGTGCGTTTACAAACAAGGAATGGTGGTCCAACCCAAAACCATTACATACTGGCGTTTACCTCAGCTCATTGACTATCTACCCAGCTAGATTTCAAGAAGATCAGTGGTGATTGGGCAGAAAAACAGTCAATCAACGAAGCTTCGCTAATATTATTGGTGCGCAATGAAGTCATTGCTCGTTGTCTTCAAATCAGTTCACTTCGGTCAATACTCCCCGGAAAAAAAACAATCAAGTTTGGCTGTGTTGCAAACATCCAGAGGTTTGCACTGAAACCAACTATGACTAGATAAACGATTGTTTACTGTGTGTAATTACGTCGAATACTCCCTAAAAAGTTGAAAGAGATGGAATTCACGACACAAACGGTTTACAAAATGTTTAGTTTTAGGCTATAAAAATGGTGTTTTATCAAAGAAAACGGCACTTCATTTGATTACTGGGACCCTCAGGAAGAGAAATAAGAGCAATATCAGAATGTAAGTCATAATTTTACCTTCAGATGTGAATGTGTCATGGCAGAGAATGTTTTTGTTGTTGATCTTTCTTCTAAAACAAAAGCATGGTATTTGTTCTCTGTAATAGCTATCTTAAATCGGAAAACGTAGTTTGATTACCAAGATTCTAATCTTTTGAAGGATGTAAGACACTTGCATTTTCAAGAATGTTTAATGTTACGAAGTTGTATTTTTAGAAAATTTCCCCTGATGTTGATCCCTGTATGAGGATCGCAGCCACAGGAGGCTAACCTCCTGTCAAATGTATGACCATATTCAAAACACATATTTCCCTCAGATTACACAGACCCACAAAGAATTCGAAAACAAACCCAATTTTGATAAACTCCCATATCTACTGGGTGAAATTTCACAGTGTGCCATCGCTTCAGCAAGATCCATGACCTGTTGCCACAAGAAAAGGGCAACCAGTGAAGAACAAACACCATTGCAAATACAACCCATTTTTATGCTTATTTATTTTCCCTTGTGTACTCTTAACCATGTGTACATCGTTACAACACTGTATATCGTAATATGACATTTGTAATGTCTTTATTGTTTTGAAACTTCTTATGTGTAATATTTACTGTTCATTTTTATTGTTGATTTCACTTTTGTATATTATATACCTCAGTTGCTATGGCAATGTTACAGTTTTTCTCAGTTGCTAAAACACTAAAACCCATTGGCTGAACAAAGTTCTCAGTTGCTTAAACACTAAAACCCATTGGCTGAACAAAGTCCTCAGTTGCCTGGACTCATTTAGCTAATTATGCAGTCTGTTGTCAATACCTTAAACCATTTCACATGGTAAAACACAATTTGCAGATCTCACTTAGACTTTTCAGCAAAACTCTGAACACATTCTCATTCTCAAAACACATTCGGCACTCTAATGCACATGTCATCCATAATGGTAAACACAAGTGGCAACAATCAAATACAAATAGGGAAGACATGTCATTGATTGAACACAACCACGCAAAATTGATTTAACCTGTTTCAAATGAAGCTACACAACCAATATAAGTCAGTCCAGAGAATAAACAGGTTGTTGAAGGTGGGAAGGAGAAAGTCTGAGAATGGATAGAAGAAACAATGTGAGAGGACGAGGACGAGTGAGAATGCGAGGTGGGCGATGAGGAGGAAGAGGAGGAGGAGGGCAAGAAAGAGGAAGAGGAGAACGAAGAGGAAGAGGCAGACAAAGAGTGGAAATATCTGATGAAATACGAGCAACAGTTAAAGACCGTGTTCTTGTCCATGGACTGACAATGAGGGAAGCAGGACTTAGAGTGCAACCCAATTTGAGCCGATTTTCTGTGTCCACCATAGTAAGGACAGTATAAGAGAACAGGTACAGTATACTACTGTATTTTTGTAATTGCAAATTTACTGTACTACACTATATGCAGCTGTTTCAATAGACATTTGTAAAGTTAACTGTATGTATTGTCGTGTCTTTGGCTATGCCGGATTAAGTGATATGACATGCAATTCTATAAAATAATTTATCCGTAATTACTATTACCTGATTGAGTAAATGTAATTAACTAGAGAGTCGGGCACCACTAAATAATATTTATAGAGCTGTTATCTTCCGAATAAACTCTTAAAGACCTAGTAATATTCTACATCAATAGCAGTCAATATTAATCGTCATCTTAATTCAATCTCATCTGAAAGTGGTAAATTCTTGGTAATCTGCACGAACCCTGGCTAACAAGTTTAACCAGCAATACAAAATTGGGTTTAATTATTTATTTACTAAATACCTAACTAATTACCCAGAATTACACATACACATAATTAAATCATAACTTTATTACAAATTACGTCATAAAGGAAAATGTCCCTAGCGGGCGGAACAGATATGATAGCTTGTTACACAAAAGAAAAGGGGCTGGGTTTGAGTGAAAGAGCAGGAAGACTGAGGAACAAAGGGTGAAGCTGTGCTATCGTAAATACAGTATCTTATGCATTCTAAATGACCGCCCATTTGGAAAAGGAAAATGCAATAAATATTTACTCTGAGCTGCGCTTCGGTAGGCTGGTGGTAGATGGAAGGCCGTGTTGCCCAACCGAGTCCTTTGTTCTTTTGAAGAATGTCTCTGCTGGTAAATTGAATACGTTGTAGTAACGTCGTTGTGTGGTAGACGGCATACTCTGTCTGTTCCTTCCTAACCCTCGTTTGCAGCGGCTGTTGCTAATTCAACGGCTAGGATGTATCACTTCTGTAGTGAATATAAGTTCAAAATTCATAACATTCGCAACCAAAGCTTACGCTGATGTTGGCTTCGTTCTGTAGTTATTATCTGAACCATTCTCACATCGGACCGTCGTCCTCACATCCTCGGAACAGGAGGTTATATTGTCGTCAAGGCTTTATATAGGAAGGGAGAGGAGGGCGTGTTTTATAGCCCATGTCCCTTCACAGGGGCGGGCCACTGATTGAGCAGAGCCCTATCTTATGAAAACCCGAATCTCACATTTTAGAAGCTAAAATCACATTCCATCCCATCACAAATAATTTCATATTCAAACATTTAAATTGAACAACAATTCCATGTGAATCCGATAACTCTGATGTGTAGACTTTCCAATGTAGAGTTTATGTCATCTTATCATTGATGAGAATGTCTCAGATGACAACCGAACTGACATCATATTCATTAAGTACCACTGCATATGTTCAATTGGTCGGATTACCAGAATATAGTTCATTTCCCCCCACCTTCTGACGTTTCCAGAATCTCTATGTTAACCAAGGGTTTGCAAATGTAACATCAGTAGGGTAGAGAGAGGAGAAAAAGGGGAAGAGGTATTTATGACTGTCATAAACCTACCCCCAAGGCAACATCATGACAGTATTGTACTGCATGAATATGTTTTGTAACTGCAGAATTACTTTTTGTAGAATTTCAAGGCTGCCACATGCAGGTGGAATGACAGTTATATTCACACAGGAGCAAGAGGCCATTATAGTTGGCATGGTCCTTCAAGATAATGCAATACGACTCAGAGAAATCCAGGAACGAGTGATACAAGACAACACACACTTCCAGGGAATTGACAGTGTGAGTATTTCCACTGTTGACCGTGTCCTCCATCGTAACAGGATGCGAATGAAACAAGTAAACAGAGAACCTTTTGAGTGCAACTCACCAAGTGTGAAAGAACTGCGAGTTCAGTATGTGCAAGTAAGTTTACATTCAGAAACTTTTACTGTAATCCAGATTGTCTACAGTACTAACACATACTATTTGAATGACATTACTATTCAGTACATACAATCTATGTGAATCAGAAGCCTAATTGTACTGTACAGTAGAGCACTGTCTCTGTACGACTTACAAAATCCAACATACAGTATATTGTATTTCTACACAGACAATATTTGACTTGGAATCCTTGGACAGACCCCATGTGTTCATCTCTGTCGGTGAAGCAGGCTTCAATCTAACAAAGAGGAGAAGGAGAGTTTCCACCGAGCTGCTCAGGTAAGGGAATGGTTTAACATCAATGGGCAGTTTATGAACTTGTACCTCCCTCCATACTCGCCTTTCCTGAATCCGATTGAGGAGTTTTTCTCCTCTTGGAGATGGAAAGTGTATGATAGACAACCCTACACCAGAGTAAGCCATGGATTTAGCCTGTGGTGATATAGGTGAGGAATCATGTCAGGGCTGGACACGACACACAAGAGGCTTCTTCCCCCGTTGCCTCAGGAAGGACAATATAGCTTGTGATGTCAACAAAGTGCTCTGGCCTGACCCAGCCCAAAGACAAGAAGAAGCACATTGATCACACGTTTACTCCTTTGATTTTTGTCCCTTTTAGTATTCTATACTGTAGTACAGTGCGTTGTAGGCTGTATACTGTACAATGGACACATTGTATGGCCCTGAACATTGTGCTTCCCATTTATTAACAGTACTGACGGCTCAATAGGTTTTGACTGGTTGCAGGTTCATATCAACAAAGAACAAGAATTACAGTATCACAGAGACAAAGGACACGTTTGTGAGATGCAGGGTACAGTACTGTAAAAATAGGGGTACAAGGAGGAGGAAGAACAAAAAACAAAATTGCAAAGAGCAAAGCAGAGTAGTAATTTCTGATCAAGTTTGAGCTACTATGATAGAACATGTTTTCGTTTATCAAAAGACAATGACGGAAAAATATGAATATTTTTTTAGATTAAAAATGTACTTCTCTCTGATAATTGTATGTTTTGAACAATGTGTTTTCTATTTTTCGGTGTATTGTTTACTGACTGCTTGAGAGTGTATATCATGTTTTCAGGAAATGGGGTGAGGTTTCAGAAATTGTGTTTTAGCAATTGAGAAAAACTGTAACACATGTTTCCCATGCCAATAAAGCCCCTTGAATTGAATTGAGAGACAAAGAGAGAGTGACAGAGAGAGACAAAGAGAGAGAGAGAGAGAGAGAGAGAGAGAGAGAGAGAGAGAGAGGGAGAGAGAGAAAGAGAGCGAGACAGAGAGAGTGACACAGAGAGAGAGAGTGACAGAGAGACAGAGACAGTGTGTTATGTACTTGAGTGAAGACCCAAAAGCGGTTTTAACAGAAAACAGAGTTCTTTAATGAAAAACAGGAATGGCATAAATCCTCTTCCAACGTAGTCAATGGAACAAAAAGAACGTTAGTATAATGCAGGATGCACCTGCCAGGCAGACTCCGACAGGATAGGACAAGGTGGAAGCAAACGAGACGACAGCTTGCTTCTGGCATCAAAAACACAAACAAGAATCAGACCCTGAAAGTAGCAGGAACAGAGAGAGAAATAGAGACCTAATCAGAGGGGGAAGAGAGAACAGGTGGGAAAGAGTGAATGAGCTAGTTAGGGGAGATGTAGAACAGCTGAAGAATGAGAGACAGAGAAGGTAACCTAAAAAGACCAGCAGAGAGAGACAGAGTGAAGAGAAAGGACAGGAACAGACATAACAAGACATGACAGTACCCCCCCACTCTCACCGAGCGCCTCCTGGCGCACTCGAGGAGGAAACCTGGCGGCAACGGAGGAAATCATCGATCAGCGAACGGTCCAGCACGTCCCGAGAGGGAACCCAACTCCTCTCCTCAGGACCGTACCCCTCCCAATCCACTAGGTACTGATGACCACGGCCCCGAGGGCGCATGTCCAAAATCTTACGAACCCTGTAGATGGGTGCGCCTCGACAAGGATGGGGGGGGGGGCGCCACGAGCGGGGGCGCGAAGAACGGGCTTAACACAGGAGACATGGAAGACCGGGTGAACGCGACGAAGATAGCGCGGGAGAAGAAGTCGCACTGCGACAGGATTAATGACCTGAGAAATACGGAACGGACCAATGAACCGCGGGGCCAACTTGCGAGAAGCTGTCTTAAGGGGAAGGTTCTGAGTGGAGAGCCATACTCTCTGACCGCAACAATATCTAGGACTCTTGGTCCTACGCTATTAGCGGCCCTCACAGTCTGCGCCCTATTACGGCAAAGTGCCGACCTGACCCCCTTCCAGGTGCGCTCGCAACGCTGGACAAAAGCCTGAGCGGAGGGGACGCAGGACTCGGCGAGCTGAGATGAGAACAGCGGAGGCTGGTACCCGAGGCTACTCTGAAAAGGAGATAGACCGGTAGCAGACGAGGGAAGCGAGTTGTGGGCGTACTCTGCCCAGGGGAGCTGTTCTGACCAAGGCGCAGGGTTACGAAAAGAAAGACTGCGTAAAATGCGACCAACAGTCTGATTGGCCCGTTCGGCTTGACCGTTAGACTGGGGATGAAAGCCGGACGAGAGACTGACGGAAGCCCCAATCAAACGGCAAAACTCCCTCCAAAATTGAGACGTGAACTGCGGGCCTCTGTCGGAAACGACGTCAGACGGAAGGCCATGAATTCGGAAAACATTCTCGATAATGATCTGAGCCGTCTCCTTAGCAGAAGGGAGCTTAGCGAGAGGAATGAAATGAGCCGCCTTAGAGAATCTATCGACAACCGTAAGAATAACTGTCTTCCCGCTGATGAAGGCAGTCCGGTGATAAAATCTAAAGCGATGTGAGACCACGGTCGAGAGGGAATGGGAAGCGGTCTGAGATGGCCGGCAGGAGGAGAGTTCCCAGATTTAGTCTGCGCGCAGACCGAACAAGCGGCGACAAATCGACGCGCGTCACGTTCCCGAGTGGGCCACCAGAAACGCTGGCTAATGGAAGCGAGCGTACCCCGAACGCCGGGGTGGCCGGCTAACTTGGCAGAGTGGGCCCACTGAAGAACGGCCGGACGAGTAGGAACGGGAACGAACAGAAGGTTCCTAGGACAAGCTCGCGGCGACGGAGTGTGAGCGAGTGCTTGCTTTACCTGCCTCTCAATTCCCCAGACAGTCAACCCGACAACACGCCCGTCAGGGAGAATCCCCTCGGGGTCGGTGGAGACCTCAGAAGAACTGAAGAGACGAGATAAAGCATCAGGCTTGGTGTTTTTGAGCCCGGACGATAAGAAATAACAAACTCGAAACGAGCGAAAAACAGAGCCCAACGAGCCTGACGCGCATTAAGTCGTTTGGCTGAACGGATGTACTCAAGGTTCCTATGGTCAGTCCAAACGACAAAAGGAACGGTCGCCCCCTCCAACCACTGTCGCCATTCGCCTAGGGCTAAGCGGATGGCGAGCAGTTCGCGATTACCAACATCATAGTTACGTTCTGACGGCGATAAGCGATGAGAGAAAAACGCGCAAGGATGGACCTTGCCGTCAGAGAGAGCGCTGAGAAAGAATGGCTCCCACGCCCACCTCTGACGCGTCAACCTCAACAACAAACTGACTAGAGATGTCAGGTGTAACAAGAATAGGTGCGGATGTAAAACGATTCTTAAGAAGATCAAAAGCTCCCTGGGCGGAAACGGACCACTTAAAGCACGTCTTAACAGAAGTAAGGGCTGTGAGGGGAGCTGCCACCTGACCGAAATTACGGATGAAACGACGATAGAAATTAGCGAAGCCCAGAAAGCGCTGCAGCTCGACGCGTGACTTAGGAACGGGCCAATCAATGACAGCCTGGACCTTAGCGGGATCCATCTTAATGCCCTCAGCGGAAATAACGGAACCGAGAAAAGGGACAGAGGCGGCATGAAAAGTGCACTTCTCAGCCTTCACATAAAGACAGTTCTCCAAAAGGCGCTGGAGGACGCGTCGCACGTGCTGAACATGAATCGAGAGAGACGGTGAAAAAATCAGGATATCGTCCATGTAAACGAAAACAAAAATGTTCAGCATGTCTCTCAGGACGTCGTTAACTAGTGCCTGAAAGACAGCTGGAGCGTTAACGAGGCCGAAAGGAAGAACCCGGTATTCAAAGTGCCCTAACGGAGTGTTAAACGCCGTCTTCCACTCGTCCCCCTCCCTGATGCGCACGAGATGGTAGGCGTTACGAAGGTCCAATTTGGTGAAAAACCTGGCTCCCTGCAGGATCTCGAAGGCTGAAGACATAAGAGGAAGCGGATAACGATTCTTAACTGTTATGTCATTCAGCCCTCGATAATCCACGCATGGGCGCAGGGACCCGTCCTTCTTCTGAACAAAAAAACCCCCGCTCCGGCGGGAGAGGAGGAGGAGACTATGGTACCGGCGTCGAGCGAAACCGACAAATAATCCTCGAGAGCCTTACGTTCGGGAGCCGACAGAGAGTATAATCTACCCCGGGGGGGAGTAGTTCCCGGAAGGAGATCAATACTACAGTCATACGACCGGTGTGGAGGGAGAGAAGTGGCCTTGGAACGACTGAACACCGTGTGCAGATCGTGATACTCCTCCGGCACCCCTGTCAAATCGCCAGGCTCCTCCTGTGAAGAAGAGACAGAGGAAACAGGAGGGATAGCAGACATTAAACAGGTCACATGACAAGAAACATTCCAGGATAGGATAGTATTACTAGACCAATTAATAGAAGGGTTATGGCGCACTAGCCAGGGATGACCCAAAACAACAGGTGTAAAAGGTGAACGAAAATTTAAAAAGAAATGGTTTCGCTATGATTACCAGAGACAGTGAGGGTTAAAGGCAGCGTCTCACGCTGAATCTTGGGGAGAGAACTACCATCTAAAGCGAACAAGGCCGTGGGCTCCCCTAACTGTCTGAGAGGAATGTCATGTTCCCGAGCCCAGGTCTCGTCCATAAAACAGCCCTCCGCCCCAGAGTCTATCAAGGCACTGCAGGAAGCAGATGAACCGGGCCAGCGGAGATGGACCGGAAAGGTAGTGCGTGATCCAGAAGGAGAGGCCTGAGTAGTTGCGCTCACCAGTAGCCCTCCTCTTACTGATGAGCTCTGGCTTTTACTGGACATGAGGTGACAAAATGACCAGCGGAGCCGCAGTAGAGACAGAGGCGATTGGTGATTCTCCGTTCCTTCTCCTTGGCCGAGATGCGGATACCCCCCAGCTGCATAGGCTCAGCATCCGAGCCGGCGGAGGAGGGTGGCAGTGATGCGGCAGGTGGCAGTGATGTGGAGAGGGGAGCAACGGAGAACGCGAGCTCGGCGACGAAGATCAAACCGTCGCTCTATGCGAATAGCGAGAGCTATTAAGGAGTCCAGACTGGAAGGAACCTCCCGGGAGAGGATCTCATCCTTAACCTCGACGAGGAGACCCTCCAGAAAACGAGCGAGCAAAGCCGGCTCGTTCCAGTCACTAGAGGCAGCGAGAGTGCGAAACTCAATAGAATAATCCGTTATGGATCGATTCCCCTGACATAGGGAAGACAGGGCCCTGGAAGCCTCCTCCCCAAAAACAGAACGGTCAAAAACCCGTATCATCTCCTCCTTAAAGTCCTGATACTGGTTAATACACTCAGCCCTCGCCTCCCAGATTGCCGTGCCCCACTCACGCGCCCGTCCGGTAAGGAGAGAAATGACGTAGGCGATGCGGGCTGCGCTCCTGGAGTAAGTGTTGGGCTGGAGAGAGAACACCACATCACACTGAGTGAGGAATGAGCGGCACTCAGTGGGCTCCCCAGAGTAACACGGCGGGTTGTTGATCCTGGGCTCCGGAGACTCGGAAACCCTGGAAGTGGGCGGTGGATCGAGGTGGAGTTGGTGAACCTGTCTTGTGAGGTCGGAGACTTGGACGGCCAGGGTCTCAACGGCATGTCGAGCAGCAGACAATTCCTCCTCGTGTCTGCCTAGCATCGCTCCCTGGATCTCGACGGCGGAGTGAAAAGGGTCCGGAGTCGCTGGGTCCATTCTTGGTCTGATTCTTCTGTTATGTACTTGAGTGAAGACCCAAAAGCGGTTTTAACAGAAAACAGAGTTCTTTAATGAAAAACAGGAATGGCATAAATCCTCTTCCAACGTAGTCAATGGAACAAAAAGAACGTTAGTATAATGCAGAATGCACCTGCCAGGCAGACTCCGACAGGATAGGACAAGGTGGAAGCAAACGAGACGACAGCTTGCTTCTGGCATCAAAAACACAAACAAGAATCAGACCCTGAAAGTAGCAGGAACAGAGAGAGAAATAGAGACCTAATCAGAGGGGGAAGAGAGAACAGGTGGGAAAGAGTGAATGAGCTAGTTAGGGGAGATGTAGAACAGCTGAAGAATGAGAGACAGAGAAGGTAACCTAAAAAGACCAGCAGAGAGAGACAGAGTGAAGAGAAAGGACAGGAACAGACATAAGACATGACACAGTGACAGAGAGAGAGAGAGAGTGACAGAGAGAGAGACAGAGAGACAGAGACAGAGAGAGAGAGAGAGTGACAGAGAGAGAGAAACTAGAATGCTATTTGGCCCTACACAGAGAGTACACAGCGGCAGAATACCTGACCACTGTGACTGACCCAAAATTAAAGAAAACTTTGACTATGTACAGACTCAGCGAGCATAGCCTTGCTATTGAGAAAGGCCGCCGTAGGCAGACATGGTTCTCAAGAGAAGACAGGCTATGTGCTCACTGCCCACAAAATGAGGTGGAAACTGAGTTGCACTTCTTAACCTCATGCCCAATGTATGACCATATTAGAGAGACATATTACCCTCAGATTACACAGATCCACAAAGAATTCGAAAACAAATCCAATTTTGAAAAACTCCCATATCTACTGGGTTAAATTCCACAGTGTGCCATCAAAGCAGCAAGATTTGTGACCTGTTGCCACGAGAAAAGGGCAACCAGTGAAGAACACGCACCAATGTAAATACAACCCATATCTATGCTTATTTATTTTATCTTGTGTCCTTTACCATTTGTACATTGTTAAAACACTGTATATATATATATATATATATATATTTGACATTTGTAATGTCTTTATTGTTTTAAAACTTCTGTATGTGTGATGTCTACTGTTAATTTTGATTGTTTATTTCACTTTATATATTATCTACCTCACTTGCTTTGGCAATGTTAACCATGTTAATGTTTCCCATGCCAATAAAGCCCTTGAATTGAATTGAATTGAGAGAGAGACAGAGAGAGAGAGAGAGAGAGAGAGTGAGAGAAAGAGAAAGAGAGTGTGACAGAGAGAGAGCGTGACAGAGAGAGATAGAGAGAGTGACAGAGAGAGAGAGACAAAGAGAGAGAAAGAGAGGGTCAGATTATGTAATTAGAAAAGCACAACAGCCTTCTTAATCACTTCGATAACTGTCATCTCTCTCCCTCTCCCTCTCCCTCTTTCTCTTCCTATCGTTCTGCATTATCATTAACAGCAGACTCGTACATTTCCTCAGCAAAAACAATGTACCGAGCAAATGTCAAATTGGCTTTTTACCAAATTACCATACGACAGACCACTTATTCACCCTGCACACCCTAACCGACAAACAAACAAACCAAAACAAAGTCTTCTCTTGCTTTGTTGAGTTCAAAATAGCTTTTGACTCAATTTGGCTTGAGGGTCTGCTATACAAATTGATGGAAAGTGGTGTTGGGGGAAAAACACAACATTATAAAATCCATGTACACAAACAGCAAGTGTGCGGTTAAAATACACAAACAACACACATTTATTTCCACAGGACCAGGGAGTGAGACAGGGATGCAGCTTAAGCCCCACCCTCTTCAACATATGTATCAACTAATTGGCGCGGGCACTAGAACAGTCTGCAGCACCCGGCCTCACCCTACTAGAATCTGAAGTCAAATGTCTACTGTTTGCTGATGATCTGGTTCTTCTGTCTCCAACCAAGGAGGGCCTGCAGCTGCACCTAGATCTTCTGCACAGATTCTGCCAGACCTGGGCCCTGACAGTAAATCTCAGTAAGACCAAAATAATGGTGTTCCAAAAAAGGTCCAGTCGCCAGGACCACAAATACAAATTGCATCTAGACACTGTTGCCCTAGAGCACACAACACACTATACATACCTTGGCCTAAACATCAGCGCCACAGGTAACTTCCACAAAGCTGTGAACGATCTGAGAGACAAGGCATGAGGCGCCTTCTATGCCATCAAAAGGAACATAACATTTGACTTACCAATTAGGATCTGGCTAAAAATACTTGAATCAGTCATAGAACCCATTGCCCCATGGTTGTGAGTTCTGGAGTCCGCTCACCAACCAAGAATTCACAAAATGGGACAAACATCAAATTGAGACTCTGCACGCAGAATTCTGTAAAAAACATCCTCCGTGTACAACATAAAACACCAAATAATGAATGCAGAGCAGAATTAGGCCAATACAGCTAATGATCAAAATCCAGAAAAGATACGTTAAATTCTACAACCACCTAAAAGGAAGAGATTCCCAAACCTTCTATAACAAAGCCATCACCTACAGAGAGATGCACCTGGAGAAGTGTCCCCTAAGCAAGCTGGTCCTGGGGCTCTGTTCACAAACACAAACAGACTACACAGAGCCCCCTGCTCCACAACAGGTGCTGTGTGTGTTCATATACTCTGAAGGTGATGAGGTGTTGGAGCTGCTGTGAGACTTTTCTATAACACCACTCAAAACAATTTTAAATCACACAAGTTTTGCCTGTGTTTGTGTGTTGTGTGTGTACTCTGACCAACTCTTCTAAATATGGTACTCATTCAAAATGGCTGCCTGTATATATCTTAATTTTTATTTGACCTTTTTTTTAAACTAGGCAAGCCTGTATTTATTTATATTTACTTATATATAAATGTCAACCTGGGTATCTCTCAAACTACTAGCCTATTTTGATTATACATCTGACTACCTGACCCTACCATTCACTGCCCCATCTAGATGGAACCAAAACAACAGACAATATCAGTACCAATTCGGAAAACAATCAAAACCAACACACTAATGATCAGAGACTCCCATACCTCTACCATAACTTCACTATATAACATGACATTAGAAGAAAGACAACCCCTAAATTCTAATCCCTAACCCCCAAACCTTAACCCCTAACAAGCCATAGCCAAATGAGGGAAACACAAACACATAACCATAGAACCAGCAGACAACATCTCCAAGATAATAATCATGGATAACCAGCAGACAAAGTCCAAGATAATAATCATGGAAAACCAGCAGACAAAGTCCAAGATAACAATCATGGAAAACCAGCAGACAAAGTCTCCAAGATAATAATCATGGATAACCAGCAGACAAAGTCCAAGATAATAATCATGGATCACCAGCAGACAAAGTCCAAGATAATAGTCATGGATAACCAGAAGACAAAGTCCAAGATAATAATCATGGATAAACAGCAGACAAAGTCCAAGATAATAATCATGGATAACCAGCAGACAAAGTCTCCAAGATAATAATCATGGATAACCAGCAGACAAAGTCCAAGATAATAATCATGGATAACCAGCAGACAAATCCAAGATAATAGTCATGGATAACCAGCAGACAAAGTCTCCAAGATAATAATCATGGATAAGCAGCAGACAAAGTCTCCCAGATAATAATAATGGAAAACCAGCAGAACCTCTTTGAAGCGAACAAATAATAGCAGACCTCTATGGAAATAAATGCATTACACATACTGTAGACAAAATGGGATATCTAGATGGACCAGACCCACCCAGAGACTCGTCTATCTCCTCTCGAAGATCCATCAAGCACCAGATACCTGGACAGTCCCTTTTGAGGTCCCGAAAGGGAAGACTGATTGTGTCAGACAGTGGGAGTGAGTCCTCACCAGCAGTTGAATTCATTGACTACTTCCTCAATCCCATCTCACAAAGACACCCCAGTTACCTTAAGAACACACACCACTTCATAGAGTCCACACCATTCCAGTCCCAGCACATGCATACTTATTCACCAACATAGACATCTCATCAGTCTTGGCAGCTGTCGACTCTGGAGATATCCTGATCCAGAGAGATCATACTCACACCTCCTACAGCTCTAACAATTTGGCTTTAAAAAAAATGATGATTTCACATTCAATTACCAACACGACCTACAGAGTAAGAAGTTCTCTCTGCCGTATGACATTTATATGGCAGATTGGGAGTTGCCAGCCTTGACTAAATGCCCATTGTTTTATAGATGATACCTAGATGATATCTTCAGGGTGTTGGAACATGTTTTATAGATGATACCTGGATGATATCTTCAGGGTGTTGGAACATGTTTTATAGATGATACCTATATGATATCTTCAGGGTGTTGGAACATGTTTTATAGATGATACCTAGATGATATCTTCAGGGTGTTGGAACATGTTTTATAGATGATACCGAGATGATATCTTCAGGGTGTTGGAACATGTTTTATAGATGATACCTAGATGATATCTTCAGGGTGTTGGAACATGTTTTATAGATGATACCGAGATGATATCTTCAGGGTGTTGGAACATGTTTTATAGATGATACCTGGATGATATCTTCAGGGTGTTGGAACATGTTTTATAGATGATACCTGGATGATATCTTTAGGGTGTTGGAACATGATCTGGTACACTTTTCAACATTCATTGACATTTTCAACAACCATCATCCTATCATACCAGTCAAATATGCCATCCTCCCTCATCAACACAATCAATTAATTGGACACAACAGTCTTTTTTTCCATGTACTGGCACACACATAGTCTCCCTAAACACAAAACTATACTTCAAGGACAGACACACACACATAGTCTCCCTACACACAAAACTGTACTTCAAGGACAGACACACACATAGACTCCCTACACACAAAACTATACTTCAAGGACAGACACACACATAGTCTCCCTACACACAAAACTATATTTCAAGGACAGACACACACATAGTCTCCTTACACACAAAACTATACTTCAAGGACAGACACACACATAGTCTCCTTACACACAAAACTATACTTCAAGGAAAGACACACTCATAGACTCCCAACACAAAAAACTATACTTCAAGGACAGACACACACACACCCTACTCCACAAATCCAATTACCACCCCAAGCATCATACATTCACTGGCATTGTCAAGTATCAACTCATCCCATTCCATAGACTGTGTACACAACAGATATACTTTCATTCAGCCACACAGACCCTCTTTGGTGCACTGGGGAAGAGGGGATACTCAAAGACGTCATTGAGGTATATAAAGGCGAACACTGTGGCAGGCCTTACCAACAACATATTGCCTGTCCCCCAAACCTTAACACACTGGCAGGCCTTACCAACAACATATTGCCTGTCCCCCAAACCTTAACACACTGGCAGGCCTAACCAACAACATATTGCCTGTCCCCCTAACCTTAACACACTGGCAGGCCTTACCAACAACATATTGCCTGTCCCCCTAACCTTAACACACCTTCCCTGTCCTTCACCCAGACCCCCTGTCCATATCCCCCACCCCTTCCCTTCCCTGCCCTCCACCCAGACCCCCTGTCCATATCCCCCACCCCTTCCCTGCCCTTCACCCAGACCTCCTGTCCATATCCCCCACCCCTTCCCTGCCCTCCACCCAGACCCCCTGTCCATATCCCCCACCCCTTCCCTGCCCTCTACCCAGACCCCCTGTCCATATCCCCCACCCCTTCCCTGCCCTCCACCCAGACCCCCTGTCCATATCCCCCACCCCTTCCCTGTCCTCCACCCAGGCCTTAGTCTATGCCGTTCTGACTTTGCTCGTCCATTTCTATATTCTCAATTCCATTCTTTACTTAGATTTGTGTGTAGTTGTTGTGGAATTGTTAGATATTACTTGTTAGATATTACTGCTGTTGTGTCTTTACTATCATTAACTGAAGACGTAGTTTTTATCAAAGATTCTCTGTAATTAGTTATTACGCGATTAGACTGATTAATCATGTAACCGTAATTACTAGGAAGTCGGGGCACCAAGGAAAAATATTCCGATTACAAAGTTATCATTTCCTAAAATAACTTTTCAGATATTTTATCTGATCAATTAGTCTTTGAATTAATGAATTATTTCCTTTACCTCACGTTAGTCTCATTCCAAACGTCGCAAATTGTTGGTTATCTGCACGAACCAAGTCTTCACTATGAGTCTATGAGTCATCCATACATCAATTGTCTTAAATAATTGATTTATTACTAACTAAGTAATTCACAGAAATGCATAAACAAACAAACAAGGTAAATATGGTTACAAGAAATGAGAGGAGAATGTGCCCTAGTGGGCTAAACCGGCATGGCGGCTTGTTAGCCAAAAGGGAAGTGGGGGTCGACTGAGAAGTCACTACAGAGTTAATAATTATAACAATTGAAATGCTAATCCTTTACACATGAACACTCACTGATTTGGGAACAATTGCAATCAATATATATATATTTACGCTCAGTGTGTTGTCTTGATCGCTGGTGAAATGTTTGTTTCTTTTGTAGAATTGTCCATCTCTCTCCCTCTCTCTCTCGTTTGTGGTTATAGTGGATAGTTCAGAGTGACATTTATTAATTTCATTATAGAATGGATGTTTCGGCGGTTGTCGTTCTTCGCGTTCAATGATACCATAATTAATATCAAAGTCTTGTTCTTATTCTGGCGGTATCGATAGTCCAAGAGTTTAACCATGTGGTATGGTTAAAAGATTCAGCAATGGTCTACAACCTTTGTACTCTCCTAATGGAGAAAAAAATGGTCTGCAGCCTTTAGCCATCTCGTAATTGAGGTAAGCTCGGTCTGCTGATCGAAAACCCGAGTGCGGGTTTTAAGGCAGAAAGGGGCTGTCCCAGGACGCCTGACCCAAACTGGACTCAGGGGCGGTCCTCTGATTTAGTTACATCCAATCCCCTTTTTGAGTTTTCCTTTATTAAATAGTCCAAAATCATATTACACAATTTTACAAACAGTGTCATACTCACTCATTCATCTTATACAACAATTAGATGTAAACCTCATATCTGAGGCTATTATGGTAATGTGGCCACACCGTCTCCCATGAGCTTCACCAAATTGTGACAAACGGACCAGTTCGTAGCTGGATTCTTCACCGATCTTTTATACTTTCTCCTGAACATGACATTTGTTCGTACCTCAAGTTCTGTGAGGTGGAAGGAATTGCTTTGTTCTCTATGAAAATGTACTCTCTCTATACTGTGTTTCCATGAGGAGATCCTCAGGAATTTACAACGTCTCTCTGACCACAGCAACCTAGTTGAAGGAGGAAAGGGGGAGGCAGAGAGAGGGGGATGGGGCTTGCCATACCCAAAGAGGCCAACGTCATGACACTGCACTGTCGGAGCTAGAAACACATTTCGCTACACCTGTAATAACATCTACTAAACAGGGTGTTGTGTGACCAATAAAATGTGATTTGATTTGATTATTCCTATAGACCTACCTCTAAACCACCTATTGAACAACAGCACTATAGACAACTCCAACATACTCAAGATCCACATGCACAAACCTCGAGTTCTATCCCATAACTCATGACTATTCATGAGCACCTCCATGGTCTCTGTCATAAGACGCACACTAAGTCACGACATAGAAACCAGCCACACCGTCAACACTTCTTTTTTTTGCAGCTCTTAATCCCTTAATCCCTTGGTGTGATCTTTCATTATTTACTATATTGTTTGTTTATTCAATTATTTATATATGAATGCTTCTTCTTCTTACTATATTTTCACATTTTTTACCCTCAGAATGTAATCAGTTCCTTGTCTTCCTCTCATTGTTGTCTTCATCTCATTGTTGTCTTCATTTCATTGAACCGACGCAGGTGACCCCTCCGAGCTCTCGGCCTCCATTGATCTTTCAGGCCAATAACCGCCCAATGTTCCCTTGACCTCTTCAAACCGGACTGACTTGTAATATGCAGACAGAGCGAGAAGTTGCAATAGGCCGTTGCAACCCAAGGTTTGATACCAGCACAAACAGTAACCCTAAACCTAAACCTAAACCTCACCCTAAACCTAAACCTAACCCTAAACCTAAACTTAACCCTAAACCTCACCCTAAACCTAAACCTAACCCTAAACCTAAACCTAAACTTAACCCTAAACCTCACCTTAAACCTAAACCTAAACCTCACCCTAAACCTAAACTTAACCCTAAACCTCACCCTAAACCTAAACTTAACCCTAAACCTAAACCTAACCCTAAACCTCACCCTAAACCTAAACCTAACCCTAAACCTAAACCTAAACTTAACCCTAAACCTCACCCTAAACCTCACCCTAAACCTAAACCTCACCCTAAACCTAAACCTAACCCTAAATCTCACTGTCAACCTAACACCCCTTGTCCTGTGACAGATAGAGCTAATCATCAGTTACAGGGGAGTGTGGAGTCTGAACACACAGATGCCCCCCCTCCCTAGTCTATGATGACACAATGCTGAGACACCATGTTATTGGTGTGTGTGTGTGTGTGTGTGTGTGTGTGCGCGCGTTTGTGTGTGTGCGTGTGTGTGTTTAATAGTGACAGGGATGGAGATGAGTGTACTTTTAATGTCGCCAGACGAGGGCAGACGAGGGCAGGGACCATGGCCCGATTGAATAAAACATCTTAAGGATTTCCCTTAAAGAATAATGTTTTCTTAATTAGGCAGTTGTTTAAGGGTGTTGCATAGAGCCACTCAAACCTTAGGGTCTAATTAAGCAATAAGGCACAAGGGGGTGTGGTATATGGCCAACATACCACGGCTAAGGGCTGTTCTTAGGCACGACGCAATGCGGAGTTGGTCATATACCACCAACCCCCAAGGTGCCTTATTGCTGTTATAAACTGGTTACCATCGTAATTAGAGCAGTAAAAATACATGTTTCGTCATACACGTGGTATACAGTCTGATATACCACGACTGTCAGCCAAACAACATTCAGGGCTCGAGCCACCCAGGTTGAAGGCATAAAGAGTCTCTGGTTACTATGGAGATGGTGAATTAAGAAGAGAGTGTCCAGAGAAGACAAGGACCAGGGCAGAGGGATTTGATGGGGCTTTAGGTATGGCTTGTGGTTGTTGCTATGCTTATAGGGGTGAACAGGGTAGTTCCCAAGAGGCAGGGATTCTTTTGAACCCAATGGCATGGTGTGTAGATGGGAGCTCGTGATGATCGGGAGGGTAAGTACGTGCTTCGGATGGGTCCTAAGGCAGGGACAGCTGTGATTGTGTGTTAATGTGTCGTGTGTCACAGAGTATGAGTGGGTTTAGGGGCTGAGGGACAGACATGGACACTGGATGGGACCCAAGGCAGGGTTGACTGAACAAGGAGATGGGAGGAACAGGCAATGGGGACAGGGATGCTGTTGTCTAAAAGCAAGCCTGTGTGTGTGTGTGTGTGTGTGCATGCGTGCGTGTGCGTGCGTGTGCGTGTGTGTGTGTGTGTGTGTGTGCGTGCGCATGGTGGGATGTCCCTTCTGCAGAACTGTCTGAATGGGTTTCCACAGCACACGTGTGTGTGACAGAGGGGTCAATGACCCAAACCCGGCTCATTTAATCCCTACCATTTTGTGGTAGGAGTTGTCATAATGCTTCAGCAAATGTACATTATCCCAGGGGCTTTGGAAGACACAATGTAAGGAACCTAATTTATGTCCCTCTAACTGACCTGAATGCCTCTGCTGATCCCACAGCTGTTGTATGCAGTAACCATGTGCCTATGAACCAGATTGATACTGTTAGCACTGAGGCGGTGTGTCCTAGTAGGAAGTCCACTGTGTGCAACTCACCCTGCACTAACATAAATAACATGAGCATGCCTACCTCTACTAAGCTTCCCAGTAAAAGCAATGAAAACAGCCAAGCATCCCAGAAAAGTGTTTAAAAATAGCCCACGTTAACATATGTAGCTTAACAAACAAGGTTCATGAAATCAATAATTTCTAGTAACAGATGACATTTTTATTGTTACAATCTGTAACGGCGTTCTTCTTTTGTTGAATGAAAGTCGGACCGAAATGCAGCGTGTAAGTTACTCATGTTTATTTAGTGAAGACAAACGAACGAACTATACACGAATAACTAATAAATACAAAAATAACAAACAGAACGTGAAACCAATTACAGCCTGACTGGTGCACACTACACAGAGTCAGGAACAATCACCCACGAAATGCAAAGCGAAACCAGGCTACCTAAATACAGTTCCCAATCAGCGACAACGAGAATCACCTGACTCTGATTGAGAACCGCCTCAGGCAGCCAACCTATTAAACACACACACACCCCTAATCAACTACAATCCCAAACACTACAAACCCCAATACGAAAATACAATACATAATAACCCCATGTCACACCCTGGTCTGACTAACTAATAAACTAAAACACAAAATACTAAGACCAAGGCGTGACAGAACCCCCCCCTAAGGTGCGAACTCCCGAACGCACCTCAAAACCATAGGGAGGGTCCGGGTGGGCGTCTGTCCATGGTGGCGGTTCCGGCTCCGGACGTGGACCCCACTTCATAAATGTCATTGTTCCTCCCCTTCGCGTCCATGGATAATCCACCCTAACCGCTGACCATGGCCGAATAGTCCTCACCCAGAACCCTACATAACAGAGGAGCAGCTCGTGAATGAGGGGCAGCTCGGGACTGAGGCAGCTCGGGACTGAGGGGCAACTTGGGACTGAGGGGCAGCTCGGGACTGAGAGGCAGCTCGGGACTGAGAGGCAGCTCGGGACTGAGAGGCAGCCCAGCACTGAGAGGCAGCCCAGCACTGAGAAGAAGCCCAGTACTGAGATGAAGCCCAGCCAGGCAGTTGAATCCGGCAGATCCTGGCTGACTGGCGGATCCTGGCTGACTGGCGGATCCTGGCTGACTGGCGGATCCTGGCCGACTGGCGGATCCTGGCTGACTGGCAGATCCTGGTCGACTGGCGGATCCTGGCTGACTAGCAGATCTAGCAGATCCTGGCTGACTGGCGGATCCTGGCTGACTAGCAGATCTGGAAGAGTCTGGTTGACTGGCAGATCTGGAAGAGTCTGGTTGACTGGCAGATCTGGAAGAGTCTGGTTGACTGGCAGAACTGGAAGAGTCTGGCTGACTGGAAGAGTCTGGCTGACTGGCAGATCTGGAAGAGTCTGGCTGTCTGGCGGATCTGGAAGAGTCTGGCTGACTGGCAGATCTGGAAGAGTCTGGCTGACTGGCAGATCTGGAAGAGTCTGGCTGACTGGCAGATCTGGCTGCTTCATGCTGACTGACGGCTCTGGCTGCTCCATGCTGACTGGCAGCTCTGGCTGCTCCATACTGACTGACAGCTCTGGCGGCTTCATGGAGACTGGCAGCTCCTTGCAGACTGGCAGCTCTAGCTGCTCCATGCAGACTAGCAGCTCTGGCTGCTCCATGCAGACTGGCAGCTCCATGCAGACTGGCAACTCCATGCAGACTGGCAACTCCATGCAGACTGGCAACTCCATGCAGACTGGCAACTCCATGCAGACTGGCAGCTCTTTGCAGACTGGCAGCTCTGGCTGCTCCATGCAGACTAGCTGCTCCATGCAGACTAGCAGCTCAGGCTGCTCTATGCAAACTGACAGCTCTGGCTGCTCAATGTAGACTGGCAGCTTAGGCTGCTCTATACAGACAGGAGGCTCCGGCAGCGCTGTAGAGGGGGAAGGATCTAGAACCACTGAACAGTCGGGAGACTCCGACAGCGCAGGAGAGGGAGGAAGCGCTGGCTGCGCTGAACAGACAGGAGACTCCAGCAGCGTAGGAGAGGGAGAAAGCGCTGGCTGCGCTGAACAGGCGAGGCGCACTGTAGGCCTGATGCGTGGTGCTGGCACTGGTGGTATTTGGCCGAGGACACGCACAGGAAGCCTAGTGCTGGGAGCTGCTACAGGAGGGCTGGAGTGTGGAGGTGGTTCTGGATAGACCGGACCGTGCAGGCGCACTGGAGCTCTTGAGCACCGAGCCTGCCCAACCTTACCTGGTTGAATACTCTCGGTTGCCCTGCCAGTGCTGTGAGGAGAAATAGCCCGCACTGGGCTATGTAGGCGAACCGGAGACACAGAGCGCAAGGCTGATGCCATGTAAGCCGGCCCAAGGAGACGCACTGGAGACTGGATGCGTAGAGCCGGCTTCATAGCATTAGGCTCGACGCTCAATCTAGCCCGCCAATACGCGGAGCTGAAATATACCGCACCGGGCTATGCACCCGCACTGGGGACACCGTGCGCACCACTGCATAACACGGTGCCTGCCCGGTCTCTCTAGCCCCCCGGTAAGCACAGGGAGATTGCGCAGGTCTCCTACCTGACGCAGCCATACTCCCTGATAGCCCCCCCCCAAAAAATTTTTGGGGCTGCTTTTCGGGTTTCGCTCTGCGCCGCCGTGACTTTCTTTTAAACTCCATTCTTCTATAGCCCTCTTCGCACTGCTCCAGTGAATCCCAGGCGGGCTCCGGCACTCTCTCTGGGTCGGCCGCCCACCTATCTATTTCTTCCCACGTCGTTAAATCCCATGTCCATTCTTTGAATAATTCCACCTCCCTTTGATTCTCCAGCTGTCGTTGCCTGTCGTTTAACTCCTGTTTCCTCTTCGCCTGCTGTACTTTAGGGCAGCTACACTCCTCTGGTTTAGCCCAGGGTCCTCTTCCGTCAAGGATTTCCTCCCATGTCCAGAAATCCTTAAAACGCGGCTCCTCTTTGCGCTGCTCCTGCATGTTGACACGCTGCTCGGTCCGAGTGTGGTGGGTGATTCTGTAACGGCGTTCTTCTTTTGTTGAATGAAAGTCGGACCGAAATGCAGCGTGTAAGTTACTCATGTTTATTTAGTGAAGACAAACGAACGAACTATACACGAATAACTAATAAATACAAAAATAACAAACAGAACGTGAAACCAATTACAGCCTGACTGGTGCACACTACACAGAGACAGGAACAATCACCCACGAAATGCAAAGCGAAACCAGGCTACCTAAATACAGTTCCCAATCAGCGACAACGAGAATCACCTGACTCTGATTGAGAACCGCCTCAGGCAGCCAACCTATTAAACACACACACACACCCCTAATCAACTACAATCCCAAACACTACAAACCCCAATACGAAAATACAATACATAATAACCCCATGTCACACCCTGGTCTGACTAACTAATAAACTAAAACACAAAATACTAAGACCAGGGCGTGACACAATCACTGAAACTCACTAATTTTATTTTAATTTTGCACGCCCAATTTTTCAGTTTTTGATTTGTTAAAAAAGTTTGAAATATCCAATAAATATCGTTCCACTTCATGATTGTGTCCCACTTGTTGTTGATTCTTCACAAAAAAATACAGTTTTATATCTTTATGTTTGAAGCCTGAAATGTGGCAAAAGGTCGCAAAGTTCAAGGGGGCCGAATACTTTCGCAAGGCACTGTATATACTGTACTCTATATCATCTACTGCATCTTTATGTAATACATATATCACTAGCCACTTTAACTATGCCACTTTGTTTACATACTCATCTCATATGTATATACTGTACTCAATACCATCTACTGTATCTTGCCTATGCCGCTCTGTACCATCACTCATTCATATATCTTTATGTACATATTCTTTATCCCCTTACACTTGTGTCTATAAGGTAGTAGTTTTAGAATTGTTAGCTAGATTACTTGTTGGTTATTACTGCATTGTCGGAACTAGAAGCACAAGCATTTCGCTACACTCGCATTAACCTCTTGAAACTCTAGGGGCGCTATATCATTTTTGGATGAAAAACGTTCCCGTTTTAAACAAGATATTTTGTCACAAAAAGATGCTCGACTATGCATATAATTGATACCTTTCGAAAGAAAACACTCTGACGTGTCCAGAACTGCAAAGATATTTTCTGTGCGTGCCCTAGAACGTGAGCTTCAGGCAAAACCAAGATGAGACGGCATCCAGGAAATGAGCAGGATTTTTGAGGCTCTGTTTTCCATTGTCTCCTTATATGGCTGTGAATGCGAGAGGAGTAAGTCTGCCCTTTCTGTCGTTTCCCCAAGGTGTCTGCAGCATTGTGACATATTTGTAGGCATATCATTGGAAGATTGACCATAAGAGACTACATTTTCCAGGTGTCCGCCAGGTGTCCTGCGCTGAAATTGGTGCGCAAAAGTCAGCTGCAAGTATTTTTCCACAAAATTCAGAGGAGAATGCAGGCTTCCACGAACGATATATCAATGAAGAGATATGTGAAAAAACACCTTGAGGATTGATTCCAAACAACGTTTGCCATGTTTCGGTCGATATTATGGAGTTAATTTGGAAAACGTTTGACGTTGTAGGTGACTGAATTTTTGGTTCGTTTCGGTAGCCAAATGTGATGTACAAAACGGAACGATTTCTCCTACACACAGACGCTTTCAGGAAAAACTGCACATTTGGTATGTAACTGAGAGTCTCCTCATTGAAAACATCCGAAGCTCTTCAAAGGTAAGTGATTTTATTTATTTGGTTATCTGGTTTTTGTGAAAATGTTGCGTACTAAATGCTACTCAAAATGCTAAGCTAGCTTAGCATACTCTTACACAAATTAGTCAATTGCTATGGTTCAAAAGCATATTTTGAAAATCTGAGATGACAGTGTTGTTAAGAAAAGGCTAAGCTTGAGAGCAGGCACATTATTTTCATTTTATTTGCGATTTTCAGAAATCGTTAACGTTGCGTTATGCTAATGAGCCTGAGGCTTTAGTCACGATCCCGGATCCGGGATGGGGAGTTTCAACAGCATCTGCTAACCATGTGTATGTGACAAATACAATTTGTTTGATTTGATTTGATAGCAATACATGGTTATCACATTTACAGAAAATAAATGCCAAAGGTGGAGGTGTTGCTGTTTATATTCAGAAACACATTCCTGTAAATATTAGAGAGGCTCTCATGTTAAATACTGTTGAAGTAATATGGCTACAGGTTCATCTGCCTCACCTAGAGCCCGTTCTGGTGGGAAGCTGCTATAGACCACCAACTGCTAACAGTCAGTATCTGGATAATGTGTGTGATATCAAGAGAAAGGTATATTTTCTGTGTGATTTAAATATTGACTGGTTTTCATCAGGCTGCCCACTCAAGAGAAAGTTTCGAACTGTAACTACAGTGGTTCCTCTTTTAAAAGTTGCGATCTTACTCCGCCGGACTTAGAGGTACCCAGCGTCACGGCTTCATTGCTCCAGACCACCACAAGAGGGAGGTAGAGGACTCATTATGCATTTGGGTCCCAATACAAAAACAATACAAAAACTAGCGTACCCACCCTAGTCACACCCAGACCTAACCAAAACATAATGAAAACAGAGATATCTCAGGTCAGGGCGTGACACATATCCAATACCAGGTGCAAGCAGGGAGCAGGTTTTGAACCCTCAACATTCTAGCCCGAAGTCCAGCACGCTATCGACTGTGCCCAAATGTATTAATTGGGGTTGGGGCCGATTGTGGCTAAAAACACTTTATCAATTGGAATCTTTAACGTGGAAAAGTATTATTTTTAGTTTTTCACAAGCAGATAGATTAAATAAATTATGGAAAAAAGGAAAAAGGAAAAAATGTAACCAATCATGCAAATGATTCCTATTAGCAGGACAACAGGCTTTTTAAAGACCGGCCACTGTTGTGAAAATCCTTCAACTTGCAATGTGTTCGATGCTTAAGTGTTACATTTCTAACTCAAAACAGCATTTCTTCATCAACATCTTTCTGCTTTTGTTATTAAAATAAAATAATAAAAAATAAAAAAACATTCAAATGCAGATGTTTATATTTCACTTAATCTCAATTTGGATATTGGTTAGACAAGAATTTGAAAATTAGCGTGCAGAAATGTAATGCTTATTTGACTAGGCAAATTAGTTATGAACAAATTCCTATTTCCAAGGACAGCCTACCCCTATTTCCAAGGACAGCCTACCCCTATTTCCAAGGACAGCCTACCCCTATTTACAAGGTCAGCTTACCCCTATTTCCAAGGACAGCCTACCCCTATTTCCAAGGACAGCCTACCCCTATTTCCAAGGACAGCCTACCCCTATTTCCAAGGACAGCCTACCCCTATTTCCAAGGACAGCCTACCCCTATTTCCAAGGACAGCCTACCCCTATTTCCAAGGACAGCCTACCCCTATTTCCAAGGACAGCCTACCCCTATTTCCAAGGACAGCCTACCCCTATTTCCAAGGACAGCCTACCCCTATTTCCAAGGACAGCCTACCCCTATTTCCAAGGACAGCCTACCCCTATTTCCAAGGACAGCCTACCCCTATTTCCAAGGACAGCTTTACCCTTTTCCAAGGACAGACTACCACTATTTACAAGGACAGCCTACCCCTATTTCCAAGGACAGCCTACCCCTATTTCCAAGGACAGCCTACCCCTATTTCCAAGGACAGCCTACCCCTATTTCCAAGGACAGCCTACCCCTATTTCCAAGGACAGCCTACCCCTATTTCCAAGGACAGCTTACCCCTATTTCCAAGGACAGACTACCACTATTTACAAGGACAGCCTACCCCTATTTCCAAGGACAGCCTACCCCTATTTCCAAGGACAGCCTACCCCTATTTCCAAGGACAGACTACCCCTATTTCCAAGGACAGCCTACCCCTATTTCCAAGGACAGCCTACCCCTATTTCCAAGGACAGCCTACCCCTATTTCCAAGGACAGACTACCACTATTTACAAGGACAGCCTACCCCTATTTCCAAGGACAGCCTACCCCTTCCTCGTAAATAGCCCAGTACTGTACTGCCGACCGTCATTGTCCGTTCCAGCAAGTACCAGTCAAACGTTTGGACACACCTACTCATTTCAGGATTGTTTTTGTATTTTTACAATTTTCTACATTGTAGAATAATAGTGAAGACATCACAACTCTGAAATAAAGAACACATTCCTATTTACAAGGACAACCTACTTCTTTCTCCCCAATGGGGATTTGAACCCTGGTCTCCCACGTGCCCGCATTCTGTAGTACAGACATGGCCTGCTCTCCATTATGTAAGGAATTAGGTACTTTCCCATGTTTACGACAGTATGCATTGTAAACTGCACAGTAGCCTAATAAACAAATAAACATATTTTGTTAATAGAATAATGATTAATAAATACTCTTTCGGAATGCAGAGCGTATTTTCCATTCCATCCTAACGGTAACCAAGAGGGTTTCGTTTTTCATGGAATAGAAACACCTTAATATTATTCCAATTAATTCAGCAAGTAACAATCAAAAGCTTGGACACACCTACTCATTCAAGGAATTCTCTTTATTTTTTTACTATTTTCTAAGTTGTAGAATAATAGTGAAGACATCACAACTATGAAATAACGCCGGTCCCCCGCGTGCCCTGCATTCTGTAGTACAGACAAGGCCTGCTCTCCCTTATGTAAGGAATTAGGTATTTTCCCATGTTTACTACAGTATGCATTGTATACTGCACAGTAGCCTAATAAACAAATAAACACATTTTGTTAATAAAATAATGATAAAAAATACTCTTTCAGAATGCAAATGTTGATTTAGTTTTGGATCCATAACAAATTACTATGGGTATAAATGTCACTGATTTACAGAAATATTGCAACAAAGTTGTCTAATGAAGGCAAACAATTTAGAATCCTCCAATCCTGTAGCCTATTCCAGACCGTCATGTTGTACATCGCCATATTTTCCATACCATCCTAACCTAACGGAATTCATTTTTTGTTTTTCTATGAATAGAAGCACCATAATATTAATGAAATTAATTAACCAAATTTCTTAAAATCATGTTGTTGATTTAAAGAATATTTGTTACTCTGTGGTGTGTAATGAAGACAACTTTCATGAAATTGCTTATCCCAGTCACTAATAAGCATGTACCCATTAAGAAAATTACTGTAAAAACTGAAAAATCCCTGTGGATTGATGAGGAATTAAAAAATTGTATGGTTGAAAGGGAAGAGGAAAAATGTATAGGAAATAGGTCTGGCTGCACAACCGATTAGCAAACGTACTGCAAAATGAGAAATCATGTGACTACATTGAATAGAAAGAAGAAGACCATAATTCTATTCTCCTGATGTCTGCTTAAAAGCAAGAACTGAAGCAGGAAGCAGTGACTCGCTCAATAAGGAAGAGGTCAGATGACGCAGACGCTGCACTGCAGGACTGTTTTGCTTGCAGAGACTGGAATATATTCCCGGGATTCATCAAATGACATTGAGGAGTATACCATCCTCAGTCATCGGCTTCATCAATAAGTGCATCGACGACGTCGCCCCCAGGGTGACCGCACGTACATAATCCCAACCAGAAGCCATAGGTTACAGGCAACATCCATATCGAGCTAAAGGCTAGAGCTGCCACTTTCAAGGAACGGGACACTAATCTGGACGCTTATAAGAAATCCTGAACCTGAAGTCCTGAACCATCAAACAAGCAAAGCATAAATACAGGATGAATCCTACTACACCGGCTCTGACACTCTGACGCCCGAGTCTGTAATACCTGCATGTTTCAAGCAGACCACCATAGCCCCTGTGTCCATGGAAATGAAGGTAACCTGCCTAAATGATTACCACCCGTAGCACTCATGTCTGCTTAGTCCCCTCCTGTATTCCCTGTTCACCCACAACTGCATGGACAATACGACTCCAACACCATCATTAAGTTTGCTGATGACACAACAATGGTAAGCCTGATCACCGACCACGATGAGAGCCTATAGGGAAGAGGTCAGTGACCTGACCATGTGGTACCAGGACAACAGCCTCTCCCTCAATGTGAGCAAGACAAAGGAGCTGATCGTGGACTACAGGAAAAGGCGGGCCGAACAGGCCCCTTTAACATCGACGGGTCTGTAGTGGAGCGGGTCGAGAGATTCAAGTTCCTTGGTTTCCACATCATCAACGAACTATTATGGTCCAAACACATCGAGACAGTTGTGAAGAGGGCACGACAACACCTTTTCCCCCTCAAGAGACTGAAAATATTTGGCATGGGTCTCCAGATTCTCAAAAAGTTTCATAGCTGCACCATCGAGAACATCCTGACCGGTTGCATCACCGCCTGGTATGGTAACTGCTCGGTATCTGACCGTAAGGTGCTACAGAGGGTAGTGCGTACAGCCCAGTACATCACTGGGGCCAAGCTTCCTGCCATCCAGGACCTATATAACATATACTAGGTGCTGTCAGAGGAAAGCCCAAAAAATTGTCAAAGACTCCAGTCACCCAATTCATAGACTGTTCTCTCTACTACCGCACGGCAAACGGTACCGATGCGCCAAGTTTAGGACCAAAAGGCTCCTTAACAGCTTCTACCATAAGACTGCTGATCAATTAATCAAATGGCCACCGGATTGTTTACATTGACTCTTCTTGAACTGCACGGTTGGTTAATGGCTTGTAAGTATTTCACAGTCTACAATAAAGTTTGATTTGATTTGATTTGAGAGAGAGAGAGAGAGACAGAGACAGAGAGAAAGTGAGAGAGAGATAGCGAGAGACAAAAAGAGAGAGAGAAAGACATCATCTTTATTGTTTTGAAACTTCTGTATGTGTAATGTTTACTGTTAATTTTTATTGTTTATTTCACTTTTGTATATTATCTACCTCACTTGCTTTGGCAATGTTAACACGTTTCCCGTGCCAATAAACCCCTTGAATTGAAAGAGAGAGAGAGAAACAGAGAGAAAGTGAGAGAGAGAGAGAGAGAGAGAGACAGAGAGACAGAGAGAGAGAGAGAGAGAGAGAGATAGAGAGAGACAAAGAGAGAGAGAGAGAAAAAGAGAGAGAGAGAGAGGCAGAGAGAGAGAGGGAAAGCGGGAGACAGAGTGACAAAGAAAGAGAGAGAGAAAAAGAGAAAGAAAGAGACAGAGAGAAAGTGAGAGAGACAGAAAGAAAGAGAGAGAAAGAGGGAGAGGGTCAGATGATGTAATTAGAGAAATACAACAGCCTTTTTAATCACTTTGATAACTGTCATCTCTCTCCCTCTTTCTTGAACTGCACTGTTGGTTAAGGGCTTGTAAGTAAGCATTTCACGGTAAGGTGATACATGTTGTATTCGGCGCATGTGACAAATTAAGTTTGATTTGATTTGAATGAAATTAAACAACATTTTGGGCAAACGACAAACTCGGCTCCATCATTTGTTGAATCTGATGGCTCAGTAATCACAAAACCCACTTATATTGCTACTAGATAACTACTTTAATTATTTTTTAATTAGCAAGATAATCAAAATAAGGCATGATATGCCAGCAACAAATGCTGACACTACACATCCAAGTATATCTGACCAAATTATGAAATACAAGCATAGTAATAAAATAGTATATATTGTTGCCTAGCAACAATGGCAAGCCACCAGGGTCTGACAACTTGGATGGAAAATGAGGATAATAACGAACGATATTGCCACTCCTGTTTGCCATATTTTCAATTTAAGCCTACTAGAAAGTTAAATAAAGTTTAGGCAATTGGTTTTAAAATCAAATCACCACCAACAGTCACTGACTATCTATGGAGTCATATAACTATAGATACTGTGGACCCATTTGTCAAACTGAAACAAGGAAACAAGTACATGGAAGAATGCAACAAAATGTCAATTTCACAGGTACACTAAGTGTTAGTACTACTGCAGAGAGTGTGAAGTTGCATTGATGTGCGAGAGAGTGGAAACACCATGAGAGGGAGAGGGAGGAGAGAGCGAGAGAACAAGAGCAAGCGAGAGCAAGAGATAGAGCAAGAGAGAGAGAGCAAGAGAGCAAGAGAGAGAGAGCAAGAGAGAGAGCAAAAGAGAGAGCAAGAGAGAGAGCGAGAGAGCAAGAGAGAGAGAGCAAGAGAGAGAGAGTGAGAGAGAGACAGCAAGAGAGAGAGCAAGAGAGAGAGAGCAAGAGAGTGAGCGAGAGAGCGAGGAAGAGAGCAAGAGAGAGAGAGCAAGAGAGAGAGCGAGAGAGAGCAAGAGAGCAAGAGAGAGCGAGAGAGCAAAAGAGAGAGAGAGAGAGAGAGCAAGATAGAGAGAGAGAGAGCGAGCAAGAGAGAACAAGAGAGCAAGAGAGAGAGCGAGAGAGCAAGAGAGAGAAAGAGAGCAAGAGAGAGAGAGCGAGAGAGAGAGAGAAAGAGAGCAAGAGAGAGCGAGAGAGAGAGCAAGAGAGAGAGAGAGAGCAAGAGAGAAAGAGAGAGCAAGAGAGAAAGAGAGAGCAAGAGAGAAAGAGAGAGAGAGAGAGACAGAGAGAGCAAGCGAGAACAAAAGAGGAGCAAAAGAACAGGAGTGGAGAGGTCCAGGCTTGTAGGGAAGCAAAAGTAATTCCGCTACCTAAGAATAGTAAAGACCCCTTTACTGGCTCAAATAGCAAACCAATCAACCTGTTCCCAACCCTTAGTAAACTTTTAGAAATTGCCAACAGACTTTCAGCATGCTCATAGGCAAGGACACTCAACAAGCACAGCTTTAACACAAATGACTGTTTATAAAAATATTGTGGGGGCTGTTTTGTTATACTTCAGTGCGGCTTTTGACATTATCGATCATAGTCTGCTGCTGGAAAAACGTATATGTTATGGCTTTACACCCCCTGCTATATTGTGAATAAAGAATGCCTTTTCGAACAGAACACAGAGGGTGTTTTTTCATGGAAGCCTCTCCAGCAAAATCCAGGTGGAATCAGGAATTCCCCACGGTAGCTGTCTAGGCCCCTTACTTTTTTCAATTTTTACTAACGACATGCCACTGGATTTGGGTAAAGCCAGTTTGTCTATGTAAGCGGATATCTCAACACTATACACGTCAGTTACTACATCAACTGAAATGACTGCAGCACTTATTAACAAAGAGCTGCAGTTAGTTTCAGAATAGGTGGCAAGAAATAAGTTGGTCCTAAATATTTCAAAAACTTAAAGCATTGCATTTGGTACAAATCATTTACTGAACCCTAAACCTCAACTAAATCTTGTAATAAGTCATGTGTAAATTAAGCCAGTAGAGGTGATTAAGCTAAGCTACTTTGAGTAATCCTGGATTGAAAACTGTCATGGTCAAAACATATTAATACAACATTAGCTAAGATGGGGAGAAGTCTGTCCATAATAAAGCGCTGCTCTGCCTTCTTAACAGCACTATCAACAAGGCGGACCTTACAGGCCTTAGTTTTGTCACACCTGGATGACTGTTCAGGTAGTCAGACAATGGGAGGGTGAGAGTACAGTCGTGGCCAAAAGTTTTGAGAATGACACAAATATTAATTTCCACAAAGTTTGCTGCTTCAGTGTCTAGATATTTTTGTCAGATGTTACTATGGAATACTGAAGTATAATTACAAGCATTTCAGAAGTGTCAAAGGCTTTTATTGACAATTACATGAAGTTGATGCAAAGAGTCAATATTTGCATTGTTAACGCTTCTTTTTCAAGACCTCTGCAATCCGCTCTGGCATACTGTCAATTTCTGGGCCACATCCTGACTGATGGCAGCTCATTCTTGCATAATCAATGCTTGGAGTTTGTCAGAATTTGTGGGGTTTTGTTTGTCCACCTGCCTCTTGAGGATTAACCACAAGTTCTCAATGCGATTAAGGCCTGGGGAGTTTCCTGGCCATGGACCCTTGGCTGAGTAGCAACCCCACACATGAATGGTCTCAGGATGCTTTACTGTTGGCATGACACAGGATTGATGGTAGCGCTTACCTTTTCTTCTCCGGACAAGCTTTTTTCCAGATGCCCCAAACAATCGGAAAGGGGATTCATCAGAGAAAATGACTTTACCTCAGTCCTCAGCAGTCCAATCCCTGTACCTTTTGCAGAATATCAGTCTGTCCCTGATGATTTTCCTGGAGAGAAGTGGCTTCTTGGCTGCCCTTCTTAACACCAGGCCATTTTGCGAATTTGTAAAAAAAAAATGTACAACTGGCTACATTTTGCTGTACCCCAGGAAGAGTAGCTGCTTCTTTGGCAGGAACTAATGGGGATCCATAATAAACCCCAGGAAGAGTAGCTGCTTCTTTGGCAAGAACTAATGGGGATCCATAATAAACCCCAGGAAGAGTAGCTGCTTCTTTGGCAGGAACTAATGGGGATCCATAATACACCCCAGGAAGAGTAGCTGCTCCTTTGGCAGGAACTAATGGGACTAATGGGATCAATAATAAACCCCAGGAAGAGGAACTGCTCCTTTGGCAGGAACTAATGGGATCCATAATAAAGGGTCATGTAGGGTGTTCCAGCAAGGATCTGTTTATACAACCTTCAACTTCCCACAGATGTTTTCTCTGTCCCTGTGTCTCTCTCTCTGTCGCTATCTATCTGTCCCTGTGTGTCTCTCTCTCTCTGTCGCTATCTATCTGTCCCTGTGTCTCCATAATATCTATCTGTCCCTGTGTCATCTCTGTCGCTATCTATCTGTCCCTGTGTGTCTCTCATGTCGCTATATATCTGTCCCTGTGTCTCTCTCTCTCTGTCGCTATATATCTGTCCCTGTGTCTCTCTCTGTCGCTATCTATCTGTCCCTGTGTCTCTCTCTGTCGCTATATATCTGTCCCTGTGTGTCTCTCTCTGTCACTATCTATCTGTCCCTGTGTCTCTCTCTGTCGCTATATATCTGTCCCTGTGTCTCTCTCTGTCGTTATCTATCTGTCCCTGTGTGTCTCTCTCTGTCACTATCTATCTGTCCCTGTGTCTCTCTCTCTGTCGCTATCTATCTGTCCCTGTGTGTCTCTCTCTGTCACTATCTATCTGTCCCTGTGTCTCTCTCTCTGTCGCTATCTATCTGTCCCTGTGTGTCTCTCTCTGTCGCTATCTGTCTGTCCCTGTGTCTCTCTCTGTCGCTATCTATCTGTCCCTGTGTCTCTCTCTGTCGCTATCTATCTGTCCCTGTGTCTCTCTCTGTTGCTATCTATCTGTCCCTGTGTCTCTCTCTGTCGCTATCTATCTGTCCCTGTGTGTCTCTCTGTCGCTATTTATCTGTCCCTGTGTCTCTCTCTGTCGCTATCTGTCTGTCCCTGTGTCTCTCTCTGTCGCTATCTATCTGTCCCTGTGTCTCTCTCTCTCTGTCGCTATATATCTGTCCCTGTGTCTCTCTCTCTGTCGCTATCTATCTGTCCCTGTGTCTCTCTCTGTCGCTATCTATCTGTCCCTGTGTCTCTCTCTGTCACTATCTATCTGTCCCTGTGTCTCTCTCTGTCGCTATCTATCTGTCCCTGTGTGTCTCTCTGTCGCTATTTATCTGTCCCTGTGTCTCTCTCTGTCGCTATATATCTGTCCCTGTGTGTCTCTCTCTCTGTCACTATCTATCTCTCCCTGTGTCTCTCTCTCTGTCGCTATTTATCTGTCCCTGTGTCTCTCTCTCTGTCGCTATCTATCTGTCCCTGTGTCTCTCTCTCTGTCGCTATCTATCTGTCCCTGTCTCTCTCTCTGTCGCTATCTATCTGTCCCTGTGTGTCTCTCTGTCACTATCTATTTGTCCCTGTGTGTCTCTCTCTCTGTCGTTATCTATCTGTCCCTGTGTCTCTCTCTGTCGCTATATATCTGTCCCTGTGTGTCTCTCTCTCTGTTGCTATCTATCTGTCCCTGTGTCTCTCTCTCTGTCGCTATATATCTGTCCCTGTGTGTCTCTCTCTCTGTCACTATCTACCTGTCCCTGTGTCTCTCTGTCGCTATTTATCTGTCCCTGTGTCTCTCTCTCTGTCGCTATTTATCTGTCCCTGTGTGTCTCTCTCTGTCGCTATCTATCTGTCCCTGTGTCTCTCTCTCTGTCGCTATTTATCTGTCCCTGTGTGTCTCTCTCTGTCGCTATCTATCTGTCCCTGTGTGTCTCTCTCTGTCGCTATCTATATGTCCCTGCGTGTCTTTCTACATCCCTGTGTCTCTCTCTGTTCCTCTCTCTCTCTCTCTCTCTCTCTCTCTCCTTGT
>NC_088224.1:88282954-88319172 GCF_036934945.1 Oncorhynchus masou masou
CTGACCCTGTGTCTCTCTCTCCGTCCCTGTGTCTTTCTCTCTGACCCTGTGTCTCTCTCTCCGTCCCTGTGTCTCTCTCTCTCTGTCCCTGTGTCTCTCTCTGTCCCCGTGTCTCTCTCTCTGCCCCTGTGTCTCTCTCTCTGACCCTGTGTCTCTCTCTCTGTCCCTGTGTCTCTCTCTGTCCATGTGTGTCTCTCTCTCTGTCCCTGTGCCTCTCTCTCCGTCCCTTTGTCTCTCTCTCTTTCCCTGTGACTCTATCTTTGTCCCTGTGTCTCTCTCTCTGTCCCTGTGTCTCTCTCTGTCCATGTGTGTCTTTCTCTCTGACCCTGTGTCTCTCTCTGTCCCTGTGTCTCTCTCTCTCTGTCCCTGTGTGTCTCTCTCTCTGTCCCTGTGTCTCTCTCTCTCTTTCCCTGTGTCTCTCTCTCTTTCCCTGTGTCTCTCTCTCTGACCCTGTGTCTCTCTCTCTGCCCCTGTGTCTCTCTCTGCCCATGTGTCTCTCTCTCTGACCCTGTGTCTCTCTCTCTGTCCCTGTGTCTCTCTCTCTGACCCTGTGTCTCTCTCTCTGTCCCCATGTCTCTCTCTCTGTCTCTGTGTCTCTCTCTGTCCATGTGTGTCTTTCTCTCTGACCCTGTGTCTCTCTCTCCGTCCCTGTGTCTCTCTCTCTGTCCCTGTGTGTCTCTCTCTGTCCCTGTGTCTCTCTCTCGGACCCTGTGTCTCTCTCTCTGTTCCTGTGTCTCTCTCTCTGTCCCTGTGTCTCTCTCTGTCCATGTGTGTCTCTCTCTCTGACCCTGTGTCTCTCTCTCTGTCCCCATGTCTCTCTCTCTGTCTCTGTGTCTCTCTCTGTCCATGTGTGTCTTTCTCTCTGACCCTGTGTCTCTCTCTGTCCCTGTCTCCTGTGTCTCTCTCTGTCCCTGTCCCTGTGTGTCTCTCTCTCTGTCCCTGTGTGTCTCTCTCTGACCCTGTGTCTCTCTCTCCGTCCCTGTGTCTCTCTCTCTGTCCCTGTGTGTCTCTCTCTGTCCCTGTGTCTCTCTCTCGGACCCTGTGTCTCTCTCTCTGTTCCTGTGTCTCTCTCTTGGTCCCTGAGTCTCTCTCTCTGTCCTTGTGTCTCTCTCTCTATGCCGTAGCTAAGGGTACTACATTACGCAGACCGCTGGGCAGGCTGGCCCTACCACACATCTAAGTGGCACGCAGAGATTTTACAGCGAGTACACTCTGAAACACATAACTAACTTTGTGTCTGCTGAAGATAAGAGTAGATGTAGAGCAGTAGAAACCAGAGGTTAAAGACTGTATCCATTTCCTGTCTCCATGAAACCAACCAGAAAAAAATATTAGGAAATGATGGTCCTACCTCGTCTGTAATCTGACCACCAAACGTTACCCAGGTACCTGAAACAGAGACAGAGGGAGCTGTTAGAAGATGTAGCATCACAGTATCGGGGAAACTGTGGTTCCTTGCATGTACATCACTGTATATGTGCCCAGTCCTTGACATAGGCAGGAGCTCAATACTGCTTCAGATCCTGTTCCTCTTATCGAATATAAGCTCCAAAGTATTGACGGGTACCAGCACATCACTATAAACAGCACCGGGCACCTACTTCAGTCCAAGTCAAACTCTCTACATGCCATTGTAGAGAGTCCCAGACGTTGTGCTGACAGTTACTAAACGTATGTTAAAGGCTGGGATGTCAGAGGGAGTGATTCCTACAGGCCTTTCCTCTGAGGCAACAGCACTGAGCCCAGACAGAATAAGCTGCCGGTATAAATCTGCCCTGTCAGGAGAACAGCATGCAGGCAGAGTGCATACAGTGTGTGTGTGTGTGGGGGGTACGTGTGTGTGTGTGTGTGTGTGTGTGTGTGTGTGTGTGTGTGTGTGTGTGTGTGTGTGTGTGTGTGTGTGTGTGTGTGAGTGAGTGTGTGTGTGTGTGTGTGTGGGGGGGTACGTGTGTGTGAGTGTGTGTGTGTGTGTGGGGGGGGGTACGTGTGTGTTTATGGGTACGTGTGTGTGTGTGTGTGTGTGTGTGTGTGTGAGTGTGTGTGTGTGTGTGAGTGTGTGTGTGTGGGGTGGGGGGGGGTAGGTGTGTGTTTCTGGGTACGTGTGTGTGTGTGTGTGTGTGTGTGTGTGTGAGTGTGCATGCATGTGCGTGCGTGTATGTGTTCGTGTGTGTGTGTGTGTGTGTGTGTGTGTGTATACATGCATGCATGCAATCCCATACTCATGACAGCCCTCTAAATACCAAAGACAGGTCAGACAGAAGGCCAACTCATGACCCTGTAAAGACGTTGCATCACACTCCTAACCTGAGGTATGGATGTACAGTTGCTATGGACAGGGCTAATAGTTAGGGGTTTTAGACACAGTGGTAGTAGTTGTGTTTGGGTGGGATCCAGGGGCATATTTCAATATACCCAGTATATTGGTATGTCGCCCAGGCCTAGTAATAGGAACACCTTAAAACACCAACAGGGAGAAGGAGGAGCAGCACTGCCGAATTCAACAATGAAACTATTGCTGCTAACTTGAGTGGAGGAAAGTATTACAGAGTGAAGAAAATAGGTATTAACAGAGTGGAGAATATAGATATTAGGAGTTCCTCTGTCCAGTGTCTGTTCTTTTGCCCATCTTAATCTTTTCTTTTTATTGGCCAGTCTGGGATATGGCTTTTTCTTTGCAACTCTGCCGAGAAGGCCAGCATCCTGGAGTCGCCTCTTCACTGTTGACGTTGAGACTGGTGTTTCGCTGGTACTATTTAATGAAGATTCCAGTTTAGGACTTGTGAGGCATCTGTTTCTCAAACGAGACACTTTAATTTACTTATCCTCTTGCTCAATTGTGCACCGGGGCCTCCCACTCCTCTTTCTACTCTGGTAAAAGCCAGTTTGCGCTGTTCTGTGAAGGGAGTAGTATCTAGTGTTGTATGTGACTTTCAGTTTCTTGGCAATTTCTCCCATTGGAATAGTCTTCATTTCTCAGAACAAGAATAGACTGACGAGGTTCGGAAGAAAGTGCATTGTTTCTGGCCATTTTGAACCTGTAATGGAACCCACAAATGCTGATGCTCCAGATACTCAACTAGTGTAAAGAAGGACAGTTTTATTGCTTCTTCAATCAGAAAAACAGTTTTCAGCTGTGCTAACATAATTTCAAAAGGGTTTTCTAATAATCAAGTAGCCTTTTAAAATGATAAACTTGGATTAACTAACACAATGTGCCATTGGAACACAGGCGTGATGGTTACTGACAATGGGCCTCTGAATGCCGATGTAGATATATAGATATATACCTCCACCTGTCTGCTCAAAGACCTCATCCCTGTCCTGTCCCACTGTCCCCCTCCACCTGTCTGCTCTAAGACCTCATCCCTGTCCTGTCCCACTGTCCCCCTCCACCTGTCTGCTCTGAGACCTCATCCCTGTCCTGTCCCACTGTCCCCCTCCACCTGTCTGCTCTAAGAACCATCCCTGTCCTGTCCCACTGTCCCCCTCCACCTGTCTGCTCTGAGACCTCATCCCAGTCCTGTCCCACTGTCCCCCTCCACCTGTCTGCTCTAAGACCTCATCCCTGTCCTGTCCCACTGTCCCCCTCCACCTGTCTGCTCTAAGAACCAGCCCTGTCCTGTCCCACTGTCCCCCTCCACCTGTCTGCTCTGAGACCTCATCCCTGTCCTGTCCCACTGTCCCCCTCCACCTGTCTGCTCTGAGACCTCATCCCTGTCCTGTCCCACTGTCCCCCTCCACCTGTCTGCTCTAAGACCTCATCCCTGTCCTGTCCCACTGTCCCCCTCCACCTGTCTGCTCTGAGACCTCATCCCAGTCCTGTCCCACTGTCCCCCTCCACCTGTCTGCTCTGAGACCTCATCCCAGTCCTGTCCCACTGTCCCCCTCCACCTGTCTGCTCTAAGAACCATCCCAGTCCTGTCCCACTGTCCCCCTCCACCTGTCTGCTCTGAGACCTCATCCCAGTCCTGTCCCACTGTCCCCCTCCACCTGTCTGCTCTAAGACCTCATCCCAGTCCTGTCCCACTGTCCCCCTCCACCTGTCTGCTCTAAGACCTCATCCCTGTCCTGTCCCACTGTCCCCCTCCACCTGTCTGCTCTGAGACCTCATCCCTGTCCTGTCCCACTGTCCCCCTCCACCTGTCTGCTCTAAGAACCAGCCCTGTCCTGTCCCACTGTCCCCCTCCACCTGTCTGCTCTGAGACCTCATCCCTGTCCTGTCCCACTGTCCCCCTCCACCTGTCTGCTCTGAGACCTCATCCCTGTCCTGTCCCACTGTCCCCCTCCACCTGTCTGCTCTAAGAACCAGCCCTGTCCTGTCCCACTGTCCCCCTCCACTTGTCTGCTCTGAGACCTCATCCCAGTCCTGTCCCACTGTCCCCTCCACCTGTCTGCTCTAAGACCTCATCCCTGTCCTGTCCCACTGTCCCCCTCCACCTGTCTGCTCTAAGACCTCATCCCAGTCCTGTCCCACTGTCCCCCTCCACCTGTCTGCTCTGAGACCTCATCCCTGTCCTGTCCCACTGTCCCCCTCCACCTGTCTGCTCTAAGACCTCCCAGTCATCCCCCTCCACCTGTCCTGTCATCCACTGTCCCCCTCCACCTGTCTGCTCTAAGACACTGTCACCTGTCTGCTCTGTCATCCCAGTGTCCCACTGTCCCCCTCCACCTGTCTGCTCTAAGACCTCATCCCAGTCCTGTCCCACTGTCCCCCTCCACCTGTCTGCTCTAAGACCTCATCACTGTCCTGTCCCACTGTCCCCCTCCACCTGTCTGCTCTGAGACCTCATCCCAGTCCTGTCCCACTGTCCCCCTCCACCTGTCTGCTCTAAGACCTCATCCCAGTCCTGTCCCACTGTCCCCCTCCACCTGTCTGCTCTAAGACCTCATCCCAGTCCTGGGACTGTCACAAGAGACACCTGTCTGCTCTAAGACCTCATCCCTGTCCTGTCCCACTGTCCCCCTCCACCTGTCTGCTCTGAGACCTCATCCACAGCTGACACCAGGGAGACACAGGAGACACAGCTGACACAGGAGACACAGCTGATACCAGGGAGAGACAGGAGACACAACTGACACCAGGGAGACACCAGGGAGACACAAGAGACACAGCTGACACCAGAGAGATACAGGAGACACAACTGACACCAGGGAGACACAGGAGACACAGCTGACACAGCTGACACAGGAGACACAGCTGACACAACTGACACCAGGGAGACACAGCTGACACCAGGGAGACACAGGAGAGAGGATGGGAGTTGGTCTAAAAATACCAGGTCAGAAAGTGTTGATGGATCAGTTTACACGGATCAATTTCTCCCTCACTTCTGTTGCCTGTTTAATAGCCAAGTAGCATGAGGAAAACACACACACACACGCACGCGCACGCACGCACACACACACACACACACACACACACACACACACACACACACACACTCACACACACACACACACACACACACACACACACACACACACACACACACACACACACACACACACACACACACACACACACACACACACACACACACACACACACACACACACACACACACACACACACACACTTTGTGTCCTCCCTCCCAATTAGCAATGGGCAAAGCCAGAACCGCAGTGAGGTACTTATCGACCGTACCGCAGAACAACCGTAAATCGACTGGATGTCTAAGCGCTAACCGGTTCGGTAATTGTACATTTACAACGGGCAGTTCATTCTTAGCAGGGATTTCTAATATTGATTCGTTCAATCTATCAAAACACTGTATCAGCAGAATTCAGGATTGCAGTGTACTGTACCGAGAGCAGAGATTGGCCATGAATCAAAACACCATTTTATTTTATCTTCTTTATTGAACAAGAATAATCAACTTATTTAATGTATATCTCACATAAAAGTGCCAGTGTTGGGCGAATTAGCTCATTTTTGTCTGTTTTTCTTCTGGGAAGACGAAGCACAGCCGACCTGAAGAGTAGTCTGCAGTTCACAGCATGCATCCAATATACTGTACAACCAATCACCAAGCCCTGAGCTGACAACTACACAACGTAACCCCCAGAGCTACCAAACATGTCCTACACAGTGAAGCTCTTCAGAATGTACCCCTCTATAGTTCATTCATTGGTAGTGTGTAGACTCTAGTGGATGTGTCAGTGTGTAGACTCTAGTGGATGTGTCAGTGTGTAGACTCTAGTGGATGTGTCAGTGTGTAGACTCTAGTGGGTGTGTCAGTGTGTAGACTCTAGTGGATGTGTCAGTGTGTAGACTCTAGTGGATGTGTCAGTGTGTAGACTCTAGTGGATGTGTCAGTGTGTAGACTCTAGTGGATGTGTCAGTGTGTAGACTCTAGTGGATGTGTCAGTGTGTAGACTCTAGTGGATGTGTCAGTGTGTAGACTCTAGTGGATGTGTCAGTGTGTAGACTCTAGTGGATGTGTCAGTGTGTAGACTCTAGACTGTGATGTGTCAGTGTGTAGACTCTAGTGGATGTGTCAGTGTGTAGACTCTAGTGGATGTGTCAGTGTGTAGACTCTAGTGGATGTGTCAGTGTGTAGACTCTAGTGGATGTGTCAGTGTGTAGACTCTAGTGGATGTGTCAGTGTGTAGACTCTAGTGGATGTGTCAGTGTGTAGACTCTAGTGGATGTGTCAGTGTGTAGACTCTAGTGGATGTGTCAGTGTGTAGACTCTAGTGGATGTGTCAGTGTGTAGACTCTAGTGGATGTGTCAGTGTGTAGACTCTAGTGGATGTGTCAGTGTGTAGACTCTAGTGGATGTGTCAGAGACTCTAGTGGATGTGTCAGTGTGTAGACTCTAGTGGATGTGTCAGTGTGTAGACTCTAGTGGATGTGTCAGTGTGTAGACTCTAGTGGATGTGTCAGTGTGTAGACTCTAGTGGATGTGTCAGTGTGTAGACTCTAGTGGATGTGTCAGTGTGTAGACTCTAGTGGATGTGTCAGTGTGTGTCAGTGTGTAGACTCTAGTGGATGTGTCAGTGTGTAGACTCTAGTGGATGTGTCAGTGTGTAGACTCTAGTGGATGTGTCAGTGTGTAGACTCTAGTGGATGTGTCAGTGTGTAGACTCTAGTGGATGTGTCAGTGTGTAGACTCTAGTGGATGTGTCAGTGTGTAGACTCTAGTGGATGTGTCAGTGTGTAGACTCTAGTGGATGTGTCAGTGTGTAGACTCTAGTGGATGTGTCAGTGTGTAGACTCTAGTGGATGTGTCAGTGTGTAGACTCTAGTGGATGTGTCAGTGTGTAGACTCTAGTGGATGTGTCAGTGTGTAGACTCTAGTGGATGTGTCAGTGTGTAGACTCTAGTGGATGTGTCAGTGTGTAGACTCTAGTGGATGTGTAGACAGTGGATGTGTCAGTGTGTAGACTCTAGTGGATGTGTGTGTCAGTGTGTAGACTCTAGTGGATGTGTCAGTGTGTAGACTCTAGTGGATGTGTCAGTGTGTAGACTCTAGTGGATGTGTCAGTGTGTAGACTCTAGTGGATGTGTCAGTGTGTAGACTCTAGTGGATGTGTCAGTGTGTAGACTCTAGTGGATGTGTCAGTGTGTAGACTCTAGTGGATGTGTCAGTGTGTAGACTCTAGTGGATGTGTCAGTGTGTAGACTCTAGTGGATGTGTCAGTGTGTAGACTCTAGTGGATGTGTCAGTGTGTAGACTCTAGTGGATGTGTCAGTGTGTAGACTCTAGTGGATGTGTCAGTGTGTAGACTCTAGTGGATGTGTCAGTGTGTAGACTCTAGTGGATGTGTCAGTGTGTAGACTCTAGTGGATGTGTCAGTGTGTAGACTCTAGTGGATGTGTCAGTGTGTAGACTCTAGTGGATGTGTCAGTGTGTAGACTCTAGTGGATGTGTCAGTGTGTAGACTCTAGTGGATGTGTCAGTGTGTAGACTCTAGTGGATGTGTCATGTGTCAGTGTGTAGACTCTAGTGGATGTGTCAGTGTGTAGACTCTAGTGGATGTGTCAGTGTGTAGACTCTAGTGGATGTGTCAGTGTGTAGACTCTAGTGGATGTGTCAGTGTGTAGACTCTAGTGGATGTGTCAGTGTGTAGACTCTAGTGGATGTGTCAGTGTGTAGACTCTAGTGGATGTGTCAGTGTGTAGACTCTAGTGGATGTGTCAGTGTGTAGACTCTAGTGGATGTGTCAGTGTGTGACTCAGTGTGTGTCAGTCTAGTGGATGTGTCAGTGTGTAGACTCTAGTGGATGTGTCAGTGTGTAGACTCTAGTGGATGTGTCAGTGTGTAGACTCTAGTGGATGTGTCAGTGTGTAGACTCTAGTGGATGTGTCAGTGTGTAGACTCTAGTGGATGTGTCAGTGTGTAGACTCTAGTGGATGTGTCAGTGTGTAGACTCTAGTGGATGTGTCAGTGTGTAGACTCTAGTGATGTGTCAGTGTGTAGACTCTAGTGGATGTGTCAGTGTGTAGACTCTAGTGGATGTGTCAGTGTGTAGACTCTAGTGGATGTGTCAGTGTGTAGACTCTAGTGGATGTGTCAGTGTGTAGACTCTAGTGGATGTGTCAGTGTGTAGACTCTAGTGGATGTGTCAGTGTGTAGACTCTAGTGGATGTGTCAGTGTGTAGACTCTAGTGGATGTGTCAGTGTGTAGACTCTAGTGGATGTGTCAGTGTGTAGACTCTAGTGGATGTGTCAGTGTGTAGACTCTAGTGGATGTGTCAGTGTGTAGACTCTAGTGGATGTGACTCTAGTGTGTGTCAGAGACTCTAGTGGATGTGTCAGTGTGTAGACTCTAGTGGATGTGTCAGTGTGTAGACTCTAGTGGATGTGTCAGTGTGTAGACTCTAGTGGATGTGTCAGTGTGTAGACTCTAGTGGATGTGTCAGTGTGTCAGTGTGTAGACTCTAGTGGATGTGTCAGTGTGTAGACTCTAGTGGATGTGTCAGTGTGTAGACTCTAGTGGATGTGTCAGTGTGTAGACTCTAGTGGATGTGTCAGTGTGTAGACTAGTGGATGTGTCAGTGTGTAGACTCTAGTGGATGTGTCAGTGTGTAGACTCTAGTGGATGTGTCAGTGTGTAGACTCTAGTGGATGTGTCAGTGTGTAGACTCTAGTGGATGTGTCAGTGTGTAGACTCTAGTGGATGTGTCAGTGTGTAGACTCTAGTGGATGTGTCAGTGTGTAGACTCTAGTGGATGTGTCAGTGTGTAGACTCTAGTGGATGTGTCAGTGTGTAGACTCTAGTGGATGTGTCAGTGTGTAGACTCTAGTGGATGTGTCAGTGTGTAGACTCTAGTGGATGTGTCAGTGTGTAGACTCTAGTGGATGTGTCAGTGTGTAGACTCTAGTGGATGTGTCAGTGTGTAGACTCTAGTGGATGTGTCAGTGTGTAGACTCTAGTGGATGTGTCAGTGTGTAGACTCTAGTGGATGTGTCAGTGTGTAGACTCTAGTGGATGTGTCAGTGTGTAGACTCTAGTGGATGTGTCAGTGTGTAGACTCTAGTGGATGTGTCAGTGTGTAGACTCTAGTGGATGTGTCAGTGTGTAGACTCTAGTGGATGTGTCAGTGTGTAGACTCTAGTGGATGTGTCAGTGTGTAGACTCTAGTGGATGTGTCAGTGTGTAGACTCTAGTGGATGTGTCAGTGTGTAGACTCTAGTGGATGTGTCAGTGTGTAGACTCTAGTGGATGTGTCAGTGTGTAGACTCTAGTGGATGTGTCAGTGTGTAGACTCTAGTGGATGTGTCAGTGTGTAGACTCTAGTGGATGTGTCAGTGTGTAGACTCTAGTGGATGTGTCAGTGTGTAGACTCTAGTGGATGTGTCAGTGTGTAGACTCTAGTGGATGTGTCAGTGTGTAGACTCTAGTGGATGTGTCAGTGTGTAGACTCTAGTGGATGTGTCAGTGTGTAGACTCTAGTGGATGTGTCAGTGTGTAGACTCTAGTGGATGTGTCAGTGTGTAGACTCTAGTGGATGTGTCAGTGTGTAGACTCTAGTGGATGTGTCAGTGTGTAGACTCTAGTGGATGTGTCAGTGTGTAGACTCTAGTGGATGTGTCAGTGTGTAGACTCTAGTGGATGTGTCAGTGTGTATGTGTGTGTCAGTGTGTAGACTCTAGTGGATGTGTCAGTGTGTAGACTCTAGTGGATGTGTCAGTGTGTAGACTCTAGTGGATGTGTCAGTGTGTAGACTCTAGTGGATGTGTCAGTGTGTAGACTCTAGTGGATGTGTCAGTGTGTAGACTCTAGTGGATGTGTCAGTGTGTAGACTCTAGTGGATGTGTCAGTGTGTAGACTCTAGTGGATGTGTCAGTGTGTAGACTGTGGATGTGTCAGTGTGTAGACTCTAGTGGATGTGTCAGTGTGTAGACTCTAGTGGATGTGTCAGTGTGTAGACTCTAGTGGATGTGTCAGTGTGTAGACTCTAGTGGATGTGTCAGTGTGTAGACTCTAGTGGATGTGTCAGTGTGTACTCTAGTGGATGTGTCAGTGTGTAGACTCTAGTGATGTGTCAGTGTGTAGACTCTAGTGGATGTGTCAGTGTGTAGACTCTAGTGGATGTGTCAGTGTGTAGACTCTAGTGGATGTGTCAGTGTGTAGACTCTAGTGGATGTGTCAGTGTGTAGACTCTAGTGGATGTGTCAGTGTGTAGACTCTAGTGGATGTGTCAGTGTGTAGACTCTAGTGGATGTGTCAGTGTGTAGACTCTAGTGGATGTGTCAGTGTGTAGACTCTAGTGGATGTGTCAGTGTGTAGACTCTAGTGGATGTGTCAGTGTGTAGACTCTAGTGGATGTGTCAGTGTGTAGACTCTAGTGGATGTGTCAGTGTGTAGACTCTAGTGGATGTGTCAGTGTGTAGACTCTAGTGGATGTGTCAGTGTGTAGACTCTAGTGGATGTGTCAGTGTGTAGACTCTAGTGGATGTGTCAGTGTGTAGACTCTAGTGGATGTGTCAGTGTGTAGACTCTAGTGGATGTGTCAGTGTGTAGACTCTAGTGTGGATGTGTCAGTGTGTAGACTCTAGTGGATGTGTCAGTGTGTAGACTCTAGTGGATGTGTCAGTGTGTAGACTCTAGTGGATGTGTCAGTGTGTAGACTCTAGTGGATGTGTCAGTGTGTAGACTCTAGTGGATGTGTCAGTGTGTAGACTCTAGTGGATGTGTCAGTGTGTAGACTCTAGTGAATGTGTCAGTGTGTAGACTCTAGTGGATGTGTCAGTGTGTAGACTCTAGTGGATGTGTCAGTGTGTAGACTCTAGTGGATGTGTCAGTGTGTAGACTCTAGTGGATGTGTCAGTGTGTAGACTCTAGTGGATGTGTCAGTGTGTAGACTCTAGTGGATGTGTCAGTGTGTAGACTCTAGTGGATGTGTCAGTGTGTAGACTCTAGTGGATGTGTCAGTGTGTAGACTCTAGTGGATGTGTCAGTGTGTAGACTCTAGTGGATGTGTCAGTGTGTAGACTCTAGTGGATGTGTCAGTGTGTAGACTCTAGTGGATGTGTCAGTGTGTAGACTCTAGTGGATGTGTCAGTGTGTAGACTCTAGTGGATGTGTCAGTGTGTAGACTCTAGTGTGTGTCAGTGTGTAGACTCTAGTGGATGTGTCAGTGTGTAGACTCTAGTGAATGTGTCAGTGTGTAGACTCTAGTGGATGTGTCAGTGTGTAGACTCTAGTGGATGTGTCAGTGTGTAGACTCTAGTGGATGTGTCAGTGTGTAGACTCTAGTGGATGTGTCAGTGTGTAGACTCTAGTGGATGTGTCAGTGTGTAGACTCTAGTGGATGTGTCAGTGTGTAGACTCTAGTGGATGTGTCAGTGTGTAGACTCTAGTGGATGTGTCAGTGTGTAGACTCTAGTGGATGTGTCAGTGTGTAGACTCTAGTGGATGTGTCAGTGTGTAGACTCTAGTGGATGTGTCAGTGTGTAGACTCTAGTGGATGTGTCAGTGTGTAGACTCTAGTGGATGTGTCAGTGTGTAGACTCTAGTGGATGTGTCAGTGTGTAGACTCTAGTGGATGTGTCAGTGTGTAGACTCTAGTGGATGTGTCAGTCTAGTGTGTGTCAGTGTGTACTCTAGTGGATGTGTCAGTGTGTAGACTCTAGTGGATGTGTCAGTGTGTAGACTCTAGTGGATGTGTCAGTGTGTAGACTCTAGTGGATGTGTCAGTGTGTAGACTCTAGTGGATGTGTGTGTAGACATGTGTCAGTGTGTAGACTCTAGTGGATGTGTCAGTGTGTAGACTCTAGTGGATGTGTCAGTGTGTAGACTCTAGTGGATGTGTCAGTGTGTAGACTCTAGTGGATGTGTCAGTGTGTAGACTCTAGTGGATGTGTCAGTGTGTAGACTCTAGTGGATGTGTCAGTGTGTAGACTCTAGTGGATGTGTCAGTGTGTAGACTCTAGTGGATGTGTCAGTGTGTAGACTCTAGTGGATGTGTCAGTGTGTAGACTCTAGTGGATGTGTCAGTGTGTAGACTCTAGTGGATGTGTCAGTGTGTAGACTCTAGTGGATGTGTCAGTGTGTAGACTCTAGTGGATGTGTCAGTGTGTAGACTCTAGTGGATGTGTCAGTGTGTAGACTCTAGTGGATGTGTCAGTGTGTAGACTCTAGTGGATGTGTCAGTGTGTAGACTCTAGTGAATGTGTCAGTGTGTAGACTGTGTCAGTGTGTAGACTCTAGTGGATGTGTCAGTGTGTAGACTCTAGTGAATGTGTCAGTGTGTAGACTCTAGTGGATGTGTCAGTGTGTAGACTCTAGTGGATGTGTCAGTGTGTAGACTCTAGTGGATGTGTCAGTGTGTAGACTCTAGTGGATGTGTCAGTGTGTAGACTCTAGTGGATGTGTCAGTGTGTAGACTCTAGTGTGTCATGTGTAGACTCTAGTGTGTAGTGTGTAGACTCTAGTGGATGTGTCAGTGTGTAGACTCTAGTGGATGTGTCAGTGTGTAGACTCTAGTGAATGTGTCAGTGTGTAGACTCTAGTGGATGTGTCAGTGTGTAGACTCTAGTGAATGTGTCAGTGTGTAGACTCTAGTGGATGTGTCAGTGTGTAGACTCTAGTGGATGTGTCAGTGTGTAGACTCTAGTGGATGTGTCAGTGTGTAGACTCTAGTGGATGTGTCAGTGTGTAGACTCTAGTGGATGTGTCAGTGTGTAGACTCTAGTGGATGTGTCAGTGTGTAGACTCTAGTGGATGTGTCAGTGTGTAGACTCTAGTGGATGTGTCAGTGTGTAGACTCTAGTGGATGTGTCAGTGTGTAGACTCTAGTGGATGTGTCAGTGTGTAGACTCTAGTGGATGTGTCAGTGTGTAGACTCTAGTGGATGTGTCAGTGTGTAGACTCTAGTGGATGTGTCAGTGTGTAGACTCTAGTGGATGTGTCAGTGTGTAGACTCTAGTGGATGTGTCAGTGTGTAGACTCTAGTGGATGTGTCAGTGTGTAGACTCTAGTGGATGTGTCAGTGTGTAGACTCTAGTGGATGTGTCAGTGTGTGTCAGTGTGTACTCTAGTGGATGTGTCAGTGTGTAGACTCTAGTGGATGTGTCAGTGTGTAGACTCTAGTGGATGTGTCAGTGTGTAGACTCTAGTGGATGTGTCAGTGTGTAGACTCTAGTGGATGTGTCAGTGTGTAGACTCTAGTGGATGTGTCAGTGTGTAGACTCTAGTGGATGTGTCAGTGTGTAGACTCTAGTGGATGTGTCAGTGTGTAGACTCTAGTGGATGTGTCAGTGTGTAGACTCTAGTGATGTGTCAGTGTGTAGACTCTAGTGGATGTGTCAGTGTGTAGACTCTAGTGGGTGTGTCAGTGTGTAGACTCTAGTGGATGTGTCAGTGTGTAGACTCTAGTGGATGTGTCAGTGTGTAGACTCTAGTGGATGTGTCAGTGTGTAGACTCTAGTGGATGTGTCAGTGTGTAGACTCTAGTGTGTGTCAGTGTGTAGACTCTAGTGGATGTGTCAGTGTGTAGACTCTAGTGAATGTGTCAGTGTGTAGACTCTAGTGGATGTGTCAGTGTGTAGACTCTAGTGGATGTGTCAGTGTGTAGACTCTAGTGGATGTGTCAGTGTGTAGACTCTAGTGGATGTGTCAGTGTGTAGACTCTAGTGGATGTGTCAGTGTGTAGACTCTAGTGGATGTGTCAGTGTGTAGACTCTAGTGGATGTGTCAGTGTTTAGACTCTAGTGGATGTGTCAGTGTGTAGACTCTAGTGGATGTGTCAGTGTGTAGACTCTAGTGGATGTGTCAGTGTGTAGACTCTAGTGGATGTGTCAGTGTGTAGACTCTAGTGGATGTGTCAGTGTGTAGACTCTAGTGGATGTGTCAGTGTGTAGACTCTAGTGGATGTGTCAGTGTGTAGACTCTAGTGGATGTGTCAGTGTGTAGACTCTAGTGGATGTGTCAGTGTGTAGACTCTAGTGGATGTGTCAGTGTGTAGACTCTAGTGGATGTGTCAGTGTGTAGACTCTAGTGGATGTGTCAGTGTGTAGACTCTAGTGGATGTGTCAGTGTGTAGACTCTAGTGGATGTGTCAGTGTGTAGACTCTAGTGGATGTGTCAGTGTGTAGACTCTAGTGGATGTGTCAGTGTGTAGACTCTAGTGGATGTGTCAGTGTGTAGACTCTAGTGGATGTGTCAGTGTGTAGACTCTAGTGGATGTGTCAGTGTGTAGACTCTAGTGGATGTGTCAGTGTGTAGACTCTAGTGGATGTGTCAGTGTGTAGACTCTAGTGGATGTGTCAGTGTGTAGACTCTAGTGGATGTGTCAGTGTGTAGACTCTAGTGGATGTGTCAGTGTGTAGACTCTAGTGGATGTGTCAGTGTGTAGACTCTAGTGGATGTGTCAGTGTGTAGACTCTAGTGGATGTGTCAGTGTGTAGACTCTAGTGGATGTGTCAGTGTGTAGACTCTAGTGGATGTGTCAGTGTGTAGACTCTAGTGGATGTGTCAGTGTGTAGACTCTAGTGGATGTGTCAGTGTGTAGACTCTAGTGGATGTGTCAGTGTGTAGACTCTAGTGGATGTGTCAGTGTGTAGACTCTAGTGGATGTGTCAGTGTGTAGACTCTAGTGGATGTGTCAGTGTGTAGACTCTAGTGGATGTGTCAGTGTGTAGACTCTAGTGAATGTGTCAGTGTGTAGACTCTAGTGGATGTGTCAGTGTGTAGACTCTAGTGGATGTGTCAGTGTGTAGACTCTAGTGGATGTGTCAGTGTGTAGACTCTAGTGGATGTGTCAGTGTGTAGACTCTAGTGGATGTGTCAGTGTGTAGACTCTAGTGAATGTGTCAGTGTGTAGACTCTAGTGGATGTGTCAGTGTGTAGACTCTAGTGGATGTGTCAGTGTGTAGACTCTAGTGGATGTGTCAGTGTGTAGACTCTAGTGGATGTGTCAGTGTGTAGACTCTAGTGGATGTGTCAGTGTGTAGACTCTAGTGGATGTGTCAGTGTGTAGACTCTAGTGGATGTGTCAGTGTGTAGACTCTAGTGGATGTGTCAGTGTGTAGACTCTAGTGGATGTGTCAGTGTGTAGACTCTAGTGGATGTGTCAGTGTGTAGACTCTAGTGGATGTGTCAGTGTGTAGACTCTAGTGGATGTGTCAGTGTGTCAGTGTGTAGACTCTAGTGAATGTGTCAGTGTGTAGACTCTAGTGGATGTGTCAGTGTGTAGACTCTAGTGGATGTGTCAGTGTGTAGACTCTAGTGAATGTGTCAGTGTGTAGACTCTAGTGGATGTGTCAGTGTGTAGACTCTAGTGGATGTGTCAGTGTGTAGACTCTAGTGGATGTGTCAGTGTGTAGACTCTAGTGGATGTGTCAGTGTGTAGACTCTAGTGGATGTGTCAGTGTGTAGACTCTAGTGGATGTGTCAGTGTGTAGACTCTAGTGGATGTGTCAGTGTGTAGACTCTAGTGGATGTGTCAGTGTGTAGACTCTAGTGGATGTGTCAGTGTGTAGACTCTAGTGGATGTGTCAGTGTGTAGACTCTAGTGGATGTGTCAGTGTGTAGACTCTAGTGGATGTGTCAGTGTGTAGACTCTAGTGGATGTGTCAGTGTGTAGACTCTAGTGGATGTGTCAGTGTGTAGACTCTAGTGGATGTGTCAGTGTGTAGACTCTAGTGGATGTGTCAGTGTGTAGACTCTAGTGGATGTGTCAGTGTGTAGACTCTAGTGGATGTGTCAGTGTGTAGACTCTAGTGGATGTGTCAGTGTGTAGACTCTAGTGGATGTGTCAGTGTGTAGACTCTAGTGGATGTGTCAGTGTGTAGACTCTAGTGGATGTGTCAGTGTGTAGACTCTAGTGGATGTGTCAGTGTGTAGACTCTAGTGGATGTGTCAGTGTGTAGACTCTAGTGGATGTGTCAGTGTGTAGACTCTAGTGGATGTGTCAGTGTGTAGACTCTAGTGGATGTGTCAGTGTGTAGACTCTAGTGGATGTGTCAGTGTGTAGACTCTAGTGGATGTGTCAGTGTGTAGACTCTAGTGGATGTGTCAGTGTGTAGACTCTAGTGGATGTGTCAGTGTGTAGACTCTAGTGGATGTGTCAGTGTGTAGACTCTAGTGGGTGTGTCAGTGTGTAGACTCTAGTGGATGTGTCAGTGTGTAGACTCTAGTGGATGTGTCAGTGTGTAGACTCTAGTGGATGTGTCAGTGTGTAGACTCTAGTGGATGTGTCAGTGTGTAGACTCTAGTGAATGTGTCAGTGTGTAGACTCTAGTGGATGTGTCAGTGTGTAGACTCTAGTGAATGTGTCAGTGTGTAGACTAGTGGATGTGTCAGTGTGTAGACTCTAGTGGATGTGTCAGTGTGTAGACTCTAGTGGATGTGTCAGTGTGTAGACTCTAGTGGATGTGTCAGTGTGTAGACTCTAGTGGGTGTGTCAGTGTGTAGACTCTAGTGGATGTGTCAGTGTGTAGACTCTAGTGGGTGTGTCAGTGTGTAGACTCTAGTGGGTGTGTCAGTGTGTAGACTCTAGTGGATGTGTCAGTGTGTAGACTCTAGTGGGTGTGTCAGTGTGTAGACTCTAGTGGATGTGTCAGTGTGTAGACTCTAGTGGATGTGTCAGTGTGTAGACTCTAGTGGATGTGTCAGTGTGTAGACTCTAGTGGATGTGTCAGTGTGTAGACTCTAGTGGATGTGTCAGTGTGTAGACTCTAGTGGATGTGTCAGTGTGTGTCAGTGTGTAGACTCTAGACTCTAGTGGATGTGTCAGTGTGTAGACTCTAGTGGATGTGTCAGTGTGTAGACTCTAGTGGATGTGTCAGTGTGTAGACTCTAGTGGATGTGTCAGTGTGTAGACTCTAGTGGATGTGTCAGTGTGTAGACTCTAGTGGATGTGTCAGTGTGTAGACTCTAGTGGATGTGTCAGTGTGTAGACTCTAGTGGATGTGTCAGTGTGTAGACTCTAGTGGATGTGTCAGTGTGTAGACTCTAGTGGATGTGTCAGTGTGTAGACTCTAGTGGATGTGTCAGTGTGTAGACTCTAGTGGATGTGTCAGTGTGTAGACTCTAGTGGATGTGTCAGTGTGTAGACTCTAGTGGATGTGTCAGTGTGTAGACTCTAGTGGATGTGTCAGTGTGTAGACTCTAGTGGATGTGTCAGTGTGTAGACTCTAGTGGATGTGTCAGTGTGTAGACTCTAGTGGATGTGTCAGTGTGTAGACTCTAGTGGATGTGTCAGTGTGTAGACTCTAGTGGATGTGTCAGTGTGTAGACTCTAGTGGATGTGTCAGTGTGTAGACTCTAGTGGATGTGTCAGTGTGTAGACTCTAGTGGATGTGTCAGTGTGTAGACTCTAGTGAATGTGTCAGTGTGTAGACTCTAGTGGATGTGTCAGTGTGTAGACTCTAGTGGATGTGTCAGTGTGTAGACTCTAGTGGATGTGTCAGTGTGTAGACTCTAGTGGATGTGTCAGTGTGTAGACTCTAGTGGATGTGTCAGTGTGTAGACTCTAGTGGATGTGTCAGTGTGTAGACTCTAGTGGATGTGTCAGTGTGTAGACTCTAGTGGGTGTGTCAGTGTGTAGACTCTAGTGGATGTGTCAGTGTGTAGACTCTAGTGGATGTGTCAGTGTGTCAGTGTGTAGACTCTAGTGGGTGTGTCAGTGTGTAGACTCTAGTGGATGTGTCAGTGTGTAGACTCTAGTGGATGTGTCAGTGTGTAGACTCTAGTGGATGTGTCAGTGTGTAGACTCTAGTGGATGTGTCAGTGTGTAGACTCTAGTGGATGTGTCAGTGTGTAGACTCTAGTGGATGTGTCAGTGTGTAGACTCTAGTGGATGTGTCAGTGTGTAGACTCTAGTGGATGTGTCAGTGTGTAGACTCTAGTGGATGTGTCAGTGTGTAGACTCTAGTGGATGTGTCAGTGTGTAGACTCTAGTGGATGTGTCAGTGTGTAGACTCTAGTGGATGTGTCAGTGTGTAGACTCTAGTGGATGTGTCAGTGTGTAGACTCTAGTGGATGTGTCAGTGTGTAGACTCTAGTGGATGTGTCAGTGTGTAGACTCTAGTGGATGTGTCAGTGTGTAGACTCTAGTGGATGTGTCAGTGTGTAGACTCTAGTGGATGTGTCAGTGTGTAGACTCTAGTGGATGTGTCAGTGTGTAGACTCTAGTGGATGTGTCAGTGTGTAGACTCTAGTGGATGTGTCAGTGTGTAGACTCTAGTGGATGTGTCAGTGTGTAGACTCTAGTGGATGTGTCAGTGTGTAGACTCTAGTGGATGTGTCAGTGTGTAGACTCTAGTGGATGTGTCAGTGTGTAGACTCTAGTGGATGTGTCAGTGTGTAGACTCTAGTGGATGTGTCAGTGTGTAGACTCTAGTGGATGTGTCAGTGTGTAGACTCTAGTGGATGTGTCAGTGTGTAGACTCTAGTGGATGTGTCAGTGTGTAGACTCTAGTGGATGTGTCAGTGTGTAGACTCTAGTGGATGTGTCAGTGTGTAGACTCTAGTGGATGTGTCAGTGTGTAGACTCTAGTGGATGTGTCAGTGTGTAGACTCTAGTGGATGTGTCAGTGTGTAGACTCTAGTGGATGTGTCAGTGTGTAGACTCTAGTGGATGTGTCAGTGTGTAGACTCTAGTGGATGTGTCAGTGTGTAGACTCTAGTGGATGTGTCAGTGTGTAGACTCTAGTGGATGTGTCAGTGTGTAGACTCTAGTGGATGTGTCAGTGTGTAGACTCTAGTGGATGTGTCAGTGTGTAGACTCTAGTGGATGTGTCAGTGTGTAGACTCTAGTGGATGTGTCAGTGTGTAGACTCTAGTGGATGTGTCAGTGTGTAGACTCTAGTGGATGTGTCAGTGTGTAGACTCTAGTGGATGTGTCAGTGTGTAGACTCTAGTGGGTGTGTCAGTGGATGTGTCAGTGTAGACTCTAGTGGGTGTGTCAGTGTGTAGACTCTAGTGGATGTGTCAGTGTGTAGACTCTAGTGGATGTGTCAGTGTGTAGACTCTAGTGGATGTGTCAGTGTGTAGACTCTAGTGGATGTGTCAGTGTGTAGACTCTAGTGGATGTGTCAGTGTGTAGACTCTAGTGGATGTGTCAGTGTGTAGACTCTAGTGGATGTGTCAGTGTGTAGACTCTAGTGGATGTGTCAGTGTGTAGACTCTAGTGGATGTGTCAGTGTGTAGACTCTAGTGGATGTGTCAGTGTGTAGACTCTAGTGGATGTGTCAGTGTGTAGACTCTAGTGGATGTGTCAGTGTGTAGACTCTAGTGGATGTGTCAGTGTGTAGACTCTAGTGGATGTGTCAGTGTGTAGACTCTAGTGGATGTGTCAGTGTGTAGACTCTAGTGGATGTGTCAGTGTGTAGACTCTAGTGGATGTGTCAGTGTGTAGACTCTAGTGGATGTGTCAGTGTGTAGACTCTAGTGGATGTGTCAGTGTGTAGACTCTAGTGGATGTGTCAGTGTGTAGACTCTAGTGGATGTGTCAGTGTGTAGACTCTAGTGGATGTGTCAGTGTGTAGACTCTAGTGGATGTGTCAGTGTGTAGACTCTAGTGGATGTGTCAGTGTGTAGACTCTAGTGGATGTGTCAGTGTGTAGACTCTAGTGGATGTGTCAGTGTGTAGACTCTAGTGGATGTGTCAGTGTGTAGACTCTAGTGGATGTGTCAGTGTGTAGACTCTAGTGGATGTGTCAGTGTGTAGACTCTAGTGGATGTGTCAGTGTGTAGACTCTAGTGGATGTGTCAGTGTGTAGACTCTAGTGGGTGTGTCAGTGTGTAGACTCTAGTGAATGTGTCAGTGTGTAGACTCTAGTGGATGTGTCAGTGTGTAGACTCTAGTGGATGTGTCAGTGTGTAGACTCTAGTGGGTGTGTCAGTGTGTAGACTCTAGTGGGTGTGTCAGTGTGTAGACTCTAGTGGATGTGTCAGTGTGTAGACTCTAGTGGATGTGTCAGTGTGTAGACTCTAGTGGATGTGTCAGTGTGTAGACTCTAGTGGATGTGTCAGTGTGTAGACTCTAGTGGATGTGTCAGTGTGTAGACTCTAGTGGATGTGTCAGTGTGTAGACTCTAGTGGATGTGTCAGTGTGTAGACTCTAGTGGATGTGTCAGTGTGTAGACTCTAGTGGATGTGTCAGTGTGTAGACTCTAGTGGATGTGTCAGTGTGTAGACTCTAGTGGATGTGTCAGTGTGTAGACTCTAGTGGATGTGTCAGTGTGTAGACTCTAGTGGATGTGTCAGTGTGTAGACTCTAGTGGATGTGTCAGTGTGTAGACTCTAGTGGATGTGTCAGTGTGTAGACTCTAGTGGATGTGTCAGTGTGTAGACTCTAGTGGATGTGTCAGTGTGTAGACTCTAGTGGATGTGTCAGTGTGTAGACTCTAGTGGATGTGTCAGTGTGTAGACTCTAGTGGATGTGTCAGTGTGTAGACTCTAGTGGATGTGTCAGTGTGTAGACTCTAGTGGATGTGTCAGTGTGTAGACTCTAGTGGATGTGTCAGTGTGTAGACTCTAGTGGATGTGTCAGTGTGTAGACTCTAGTGGATGTGTCAGTGTGTAGACTCTAGTGGATGTGTCAGTGTGTAGACTCTAGTGGATGTGTCAGTGTGTAGACTCTAGTGGATGTGTCAGTGTGTAGACTCTAGTGGATGTGTCAGTGTGTAGACTCTAGTGGATGTGTCAGTGTGTAGACTCTAGTGGATGTGTCAGTGTGTAGACTCTAGTGGATGTGTCAGTGTGTAGACTCTAGTGGATGTGTCAGTGTGTAGACTCTAGTGGATGTGTCAGTGTGTAGACTCTAGTGGATGTGTCAGTGTGTAGACTCTAGTGGATGTGTCAGTGTGTAGACTCTAGTGGATGTGTCAGTGTGTAGACTCTAGTGGATGTGTCAGTGTGTAGACTCTAGTGGATGTGTCAGTGTGTAGACTCTAGTGGATGTGTCAGTGTGTAGACTCTAGTGAATGTGTCAGTGTGTAGACTCTAGTGGATGTGTCAGTGTGTAGACTCTAGTGGATGTGTCAGTGTGTAGACTCTAGTGGATGTGTCAGTGTGTAGACTCTAGTGGATGTGTCAGTGTGTAGACTCTAGTGAATGTGTCAGTGTGTAGACTCTAGTGAATGTGTCAGTGTGTAGACTCTAGTGGATGTGTCAGTGTGTAGACTCTAGTGGATGTGTCAGTGTGTGTCAGACTCTAGTGGATGTGTCAGTGTGTAGACTCTAGTGGATGTGTCAGTGTGTAGACTCTAGTGGATGTGTCAGTGTGTAGACTCTAGTGGATGTGTCAGTGTGTAGACTCTAGTGAATGTGTCAGTGTGTAGACTCTAGTGGATGTGTCAGTGTGTAGACTCTAGTGGATGTGTCAGTGTGTAGACTCTAGTGGATGTGTCAGTGTGTAGACTCTAGTGGATGTGTCAGTGTGTAGACTCTAGTGGATGTGTCAGTGTGTAGACTCTAGTGATGTGTCAGTGTGTAGACTCTAGTGGATGTGTCAGTGTGTAGACTCTAGTGGATGTGTCAGTGTGTAGACTCTAGTGGATGTGTCAGTGTGTAGACTCTAGTGGATGTGTCAGTGTGTAGACTCTAGTGGATGTGTCAGTGTGTAGACTCTAGTGGATGTGTCAGTGTGTAGACTCTAGTGGATGTGTCAGTGTGTAGACTCTAGTGGATGTGTCAGTGTGTAGACTCTAGTGGATGTGTCAGTGTGTAGACTCTAGTGGATGTGTCAGTGTGTAGACTCTAGTGGATGTGTCAGTGTGTAGACTCTAGTGGATGTGTCAGTGTGTAGACTCTAGTGGATGTGTCAGTGTGTAGACTCTAGTGGATGTGTCAGTGTGTAGACTCTAGTGGATGTGTCAGTGTGTAGACTCTAGTGGATGTGTCAGTGTGTAGACTCTAGTGGATGTGTCAGTGTGTAGACTCTAGTGGATGTGTCAGTGTGTAGACTCTAGTGGATGTGTCAGTGTGTAGACTCTAGTGGATGTGTCAGTGTGTAGACTCTAGTGGATGTGTCAGTGTGTAGACTCTAGTGGATGTGTCAGTGTGTAGACTCTAGTGGATGTGTCAGTGTGTAGACTCTAGTGGATGTGTCAGTGTGTAGACTCTAGTGGATGTGTCAGTGTGTAGACTCTAGTGGATGTGTCAGTGTGTAGACTCTAGTGGATGTGTCAGTGTGTAGACTCTAGTGGATGTGTCAGTGTGTAGACTCTAGTGGATGTGTCAGTGTGCAGACTCTAGTGGATGTGTCAGTGTGTAGACTCTAGTGGATGTGTCAGTGTGTAGACTCTAGTGGATGTGTCAGTGTGTAGACTCTAGTGGATGTGTCAGTGTGTCAGTGTGTAGACTCTAGTGGATGTGTCAGTGTGTAGACTCTAGTGGATGTGTCAGTGTGTAGACTCTAGTGGATGTGTCAGTGTGTAGACTCTAGTGGATGTGTCAGTGTGTAGACTCTAGTGGATGTGTCAGTGTGTAGACTCTAGTGGATGTGTCAGTGTGTAGACTCTAGTGGATGTGTCAGTGTGTAGACTCTAGTGGATGTGTCAGTGTGTAGACTCTAGTGGATGTGTCAGTGTGTAGACTCTAGTGTGTCATGTGTCAGTGTGTAGACTCTAGTGGATGTGTCAGTGTGTAGACTCTAGTGGATGTGTCAGTGTGTAGACTCTAGTGGATGTGTCAGTGTGTAGACTCTAGTGGATGTGTCAGTGTGTAGACTCTAGTGGATGTGTCAGTGTGTAGACTCTAGTGGATGTGTCAGTGTGTAGACTCTAGTGGGTGTGTCAGTGTGTAGACTCTAGTGGGTGTGTCAGTGTGTAGACTCTAGTGGATGTGTCAGTGTGTAGACTCTAGTGGATGTGTCAGTGTGTAGACTCTAGTGGGTGTGTCAGTGTGTAGACTCTAGTGGATGTGTCAGTGTGTAGACTCTAGTGGATGTGTCAGTGTGTAGACTCTAGTGGATGTGTCAGTGTGTAGACTCTAGTGGATGTGTCAGTGTGTAGACTCTAGTGGATGTGTCAGTGTGTAGACTCTAGTGGATGTGTCAGTGTGTAGACTCTAGTGGATGTGTCAGTGTGTAGACTCTAGTGGATGTGTCAGTGTGTAGACTCTAGTGGATGTGTCAGTGTGTAGACTCTAGTGGATGTGTCAGTGTGTAGACTCTAGTGGATGTGTCAGTGTGTAGACTCTAGTGGATGTGTCAGTGTGTAGACTCTAGTGGATGTGTCAGTGTGTAGACTCTAGTGGATGTGTCAGTGTGTAGACTCTAGTGGATGTGTCAGTGTGTAGACTCTAGTGGATGTGTCAGTGTGTAGACTCTAGTGGATGTGTCAGTGTGTAGACTCTAGTGGATGTGTCAGTGTGTAGACTCTAGTGGATGTGTCAGTGTGTAGACTCTAGTGGATGTGTCAGTGTGTAGACTCTAGTGGATGTGTCAGTGTGTAGACTCTAGTGGATGTGTCAGTGTGTAGACTCTAGTGGATGTGTCAGTGTGTAGACTCTAGTGGATGTGTCAGTGTGTAGACTCTAGTGGATGTGTCAGTGTGTAGACTCTAGTGGATGTGTCAGTGTGTAGACTCTAGTGGGTGTGTCAGTGTGTAGACTCTAGTGGATGTGTCAGTGTGTAGACTCTAGTGGATGTGTCAGTGTGTAGACTCTAGTGGATGTGTCAGTGTGTAGACTCTAGTGGATGTGTCAGTGTGTAGACTCTAGTGGATGTGTCAGTGTAGACTCTAGTGGATGTGTCAGTGTGTAGACTCTAGTGGATGTGTCAGTGTGTAGACTCTAGTGGATGTGTCAGTGTGTAGACTCTAGTGGATGTGTCAGTGTGTAGACTCTAGTGGATGTGTCAGTGTGTAGACTCTAGTGGATGTGTCAGTGTGTAGACTCTAGTGGATGTGTCAGTGTGTAGACTCTAGTGGATGTGTCAGTGTGTAGACTCTAGTGGATGTGTCAGTGTGTAGACTCTAGTGGATGTGTCAGTGTGTAGACTCTAGTGGATGTGTCAGTGTGTAGACTCTAGTGGATGTGTCAGTGTGTAGACTCTAGTGGATGTGTCAGTGTGTAGACTCTAGTGGATGTGTCAGTGTGTAGACTCTAGTGGATGTGTCAGTGTGTAGACTCTAGTGGATGTGTCAGTGTGCAGACTCTAGTGGATGTGTCAGTGTGTAGACTCTAGTGGATGTGTCAGTGTGTAGACTCTAGTGGATGTGTCAGTGTGTAGACTCTAGTGGATGTGTCAGTGTGTAGACTCTAGTGGATGTGTCAGTGTGTAGACTCTAGTGGATGTGTCAGTGTGTAGACTCTAGTGGGTGTGTCAGTGTGTAGACTCTAGTGGGTGTCAGTGTGTAGACTCTAGTGTCAGTGTAGACTCTAGTGGATGTGTCAGTGTGTAGACTCTAGTGGATGTGTCAGTGTGTAGACTCTAGTGGATGTGTCAGTGTGTAGACTCTAGTGGATGTGTCAGTGTGTAGACTCTAGTGAATGTGTCAGTGTGTAGACTCTAGTGGATGTGTCAGTGTGTAGACTCTAGTGAATGTGTCAGTGTGTAGACTAGTGGATGTGTCAGTGTGTAGACTCTAGTGGATGTGTCAGTGTGTAGACTCCAGTGGATGTGTCAGTGTGTAGACTCTAGTGGATGTGTCAGTGTGTAGACTCTAGTGGGTGTGTCAGTGTGTAGACTCTAGTGGATGTGTCAGTGTGTAGACTCTAGTGGGTGTGTCAGCGTGTAGACTCTAGTGGGTGTGTCACTGTGTAGACTCTAGTGGATGTGTCAGTGTGTAGACTCTAGTGGGTGTGTCAGCGTGTAGACTCTAGTGGGTGTGTCAGTGTGTAGACTCTAGTGGATGTGTCAGTGTGTAGACTCTAGTGGATGTGTCAGTGTGTAGACTCTAGTGGATGTGTCAGTGTGTAGACTCTAGTGGATGTGTCAGTGTGCAGACTCTAGTGGATGTGTCAGTGTGTAGACTCTAGTGGATGTGTCAGTGTGTAGACTCTAGTGGATGTGTCAGTGTGTAGACTCTAGTGGATGTGTCAGTGTGTAGACTCTAGTGGATGTGTCAGTGTGTAGACTCTAGTGGATGTGTCAGTGTGTAGACTCTAGTGGGTGTGTCAGTGTGTAGACTCTAGTGGATGTGTCAGTGTGTAGACTCTAGTGGATGTGTCAGTGTGTAGACTCTAGTGGATGTGTCAGTGTGTAGACTCTAGTGGATGTGTCAGTGTGTAGACTCTAGTGGATGTGTCAGTGTGTAGACTCTAGTGGATGTGTCAGTGTGCAGACTCTAGTGGATGTGTCAGTGTGTAGACTCTAGTGGATGTGTCAGTGTGTAGACTCTAGTGGATGTGTCAGTGTGTAGACTCTAGTGGATGTGTCAGTGTGTAGACTCTAGTGGATGTGTCAGTGTGTAGACTCTAGTGGGTGTGTCAGTGTGTAGACTCTAGTGGATGTGTCAGTGTGTAGACTCTAGTGGATGTGTCAGTGTGTAGACTCTAGTGGATGTGTCAGTGTGTAGACTCTAGTGGATGTGTCAGTGTGTAGACTCTAGTGAATGTGTCAGTGTGTAGACTCTAGTGGATGTGTCAGTGTGTAGACTCTAGTGAATGTGTCAGTGTGTAGACTCTAGTGGATGTGTCAGTGTGTAGACTCTAGTGGATGTGTCAGTGTGTAGACTCTAGTGGATGTGTCAGTGTGTAGACTCTAGTGGGTGTGTCAGTGTGTAGACTCTAGTGGATGTGTCAGTGTGTAGACTCTAGTGGGTGTGTCAGCGTGTAGACTCTAGTGGGTGTGTCACTGTGTAGACTCTAGTGGATGTGTCAGCGTGTAGACTCTAGTGGGTGTGTCAGCGTGTAGACTCTAGTGGGTGTGTCAGCGTGTAGACTCTAGTGGATGTGTCAGTGTGTAGACTCTAGTGGATGTGTCAGTGTGTAGACTCTAGTGGATGTGTCAGTGTGTAGACTCTAGTGGATGTGTCAGTGTGTAGACTCTAGTGGATGTGTCAGTGTGTAGACTCTAGTGGATGTGTCAGTGTGTAGACTCTAGTGGATGTGTCAGTGTGTAGACTCTAGTGGATGTGTCAGTGTGTAGACTCTAGTGGATGTGTCAGTGTGTAGACTCTAGTGGATGTGTCAGTGTGTAGACTCTAGTGGGTGTGTCAGTGTGTAGACTCTAGTGGGTGTGTCAGTGTGTAGACTCTAGTGGATGTGTCAGTGTGTAGACTCAAGTGGATGTGTCAGTGTGTAGACTCTAGTGGATGTGTCAGTGTGTAGACTCTAGTGGATGTGTCAGTGTGTAGACTCTAGTGGATGTGTCAGTGTGTAGACTCTAGTGGATGTGTCAGTGTGTAGACTCTAGTGGATGTGTCAGTGTGTAGACTCTAGTGGATGTGTCAGTGTGTAGACTCTAGTGGATGTGTCAGTGTGTAGACTCTAGTGGATGTGTCAGTGTGTAGACTCTAGTGGATGTGTCAGTGTGTAGACTCCAGTGGATGTGTCAGTGTGTAGACTCTAGTGGATGTGTCAGTGTGTAGACTCTAGTGGATGTGTCAGTGTGTAGACTCTAGTGGATGTGTCAGTGTGTAGACTCTAGTGGATGTGTCAGTGTGTAGACTCTAGTGGATGTGTCAGTGTGTAGACTCTAGTGGATGTGTCAGTGTGTAGACTCTAGTGGATGTGTCAGTGTGTAGACTCTAGTGGGTGTGTCAGTGTGCAGACTCTAGTGGATGTGTCAGTGTGTAGACTCTAGTGGGTGTGTCTGTGTGTAGACTCTAGTGAATGTGTCAGTGTGTAGACTCTAGTGAATGTGTCAGTGTGTAGACTCTAGTGGATGTGTCAGTGTGTAGACTCTAGTGGATGTGTCAGTGTGTAGACTAGTGGATGTGTCAGTGTGTAGACTCTAGTGGATGTGTCAGTGTGTAGACTCTAGTGGGTGTGTCAGTGTGCAGACTCTAGTGGATGTGTCAGTGTGTAGACTCTAGTGGGTGTGTCAGTGTGTAGACTCTAGTGGATGTGTCAGTGTGTAGACTCTAGTGGGTGTGTCAGCGTGTAGACTCTAGTGGGTGTGTCACTGTGTAGACTCTAGTGGGTGTGTCAGCGTGTAGACTCTAGTGGGTGTGTCAGCGTGTAGACTCTAGTGGGTGTGTCAGCGTGTAGACTCTAGTGGATGTGTCAGTGTGTAGACTCTAGTGGGTGTGTCAGTGTGTAGACTCTAGTGGATGTGTCAGTGTGTAGACTCTAGTGGATGTGTCAGTGTGCAGACTCTAGTGGATGTGTCAGTGTGCAGACTCTAGTGGATGTGTCAGTGTGTAGACTCTAGTGGATGTGTCAGTGTGTAGACTCTAGTGGATGTGTCAGTGTGTAGACTCTAGTGGATGTGTCAGTGTGTAGACTCTAGTGGATGTGTCAGTGTGTAGACTCTAGTGGGTGTGTCAGTGTGTAGACTCTAGTGGATGTGTCAGTGTGTAGACTCTAGTGGATGTGTCAGTGTGTAGACTCTAGTGGGTGTGTCAGTGTGTAGACTCTAGTGGATGTGTCAGTGTGTAGACTCTAGTGGATGTGTCAGTGTGCAGACTCTAGTGGATGTGTCAGTGTGCAGACTCTAGTGGATGTGTCAGTGTGTAGACTCTAGTGGATGTGTCAGTGTGTAGACTCTAGTGGATGTGTCAGTGTGTAGACTCTAGTGGATGTGTCAGTGTGTAGACTCTAGTGGGTGTGTCAGTGTGTAGACTCTAGTGGGTGTGTCAGAGACTCTAGTGGATGTGTCAGTGTGTAGACTCTAGTGGATGTGTCAGTGTGTAGACTCTAGTGGATGTGTCAGTGTGTAGACTCTAGTGGATGTGTCAGTGTGTAGACTCTAGTGAATGTGTCAGTGTGTAGACTCTAGTGGATGTGTCAGTGTGTAGACTCTAGTGAATGTGTCAGTGTGTAGACTCTAGTGGATGTGTCAGTGTGTAGACTCTAGTGGATGTGTCAGTGTGTAGACTCTAGTGGATGTGTCAGTGTGTAGACTCTAGTGGATGTGTCAGTGTGTAGACTCTAGTGGGTGTGTCAGTGTGTAGACTCTAGTGGATGTGTCAGTGTGTAGACTCTAGTGGGTGTGTCAGCGTGTAGACTCTAGTGGGTGTGTCACTGTGTAGACTCTAGTGGGTGTGTCAGCGTGTAGACTCTAGTGGGTGTGTCAGCGTGTAGACTCTAGTGGGTGTGTCAGCGTGTAGACTCTAGTGGATGTGTCAGTGTGTAGACTCTAGTGGATGTGTCAGTGTGTAGACTCTAGTGGATGTGTCAGTGTGTAGACTCTAGTGGATGTGTCAGTGTGTAGACTCTAGTGGATGTGTCAGTGTGTAGACTCTAGTGGATGTGTCAGTGTGTAGACTCTAGTGGATGTGTCAGTGTGTAGACTCTAGTGGATGTGTCAGTGTGTAGACTCTAGTGGATGTGTCAGTGTGTAGACTCTAGTGGATGTGTCAGTGTGTAGACTCTAGTGGATGTGTCAGTGTGTAGACTCTAGTGGGTGTGTCAGTGTGTAGACTCTAGTGGTGTCAGTGTGTCAGTGTGTGTCAGTGTAGACTCTAGTGGATGTGTCAGTGTGTAGACTCTAGTGGATGTGTCAGTGTGTAGACTCTAGTGGATGTGTCAGTGTGTAGACTCTAGTGGATGTGTCAGTGTGTAGACTCTAGTGGATGTGTCAGTGTGTAGACTCTAGTGGATGTGTCAGTGTGTAGACTCTAGTGGATGTGTCAGTGTGTAGACTCTAGTGGATGTGTCAGTGTGTAGACTCTAGTGGATGTGTCAGTGTGTAGACTCTAGTGGATGTGTCAGTGTGTAGACTCTAGTGGATCTGTCAGTGTGTAGACTCTAGTGGATGTGTCAGTGTGTAGACTCTAGTGGATGTGTCAGTGTGTAGACTCTAGTGGATGTGTCAGTGTGTAGACTCTAGTGGATGTGTCAGTGTGTAGACTCTAGTGGATGTGTCAGTGTGTAGACTCTAGTGGATGTGTCAGTGTGTAGACTCTAGTGGATGTGTCAGTGTGTAGACTCTAGTGGATGTGTCAGTGTGTAGACTCTAGTGGGTGTGTCAGTGTGCAGACTCTAGTGGATGTGTCAGTGTGTAGACTCTAGTGGGTGTGTCTGTGTGTAGACTCTAGTGAATGTGTCAGTGTGTAGACTCTAGTGAATGTGTCAGTGTGTAGACTCTAGTGGATGTGTCAGTGTGTAGACTCTAGTGGATGTGTCAGTGTGTAGACTAGTGGATGTGTCAGTGTGTAGACTCTAGTGGATGTGTCAGTGTGTAGACTCTAGTGGGTGTGTCAGTGTGCAGACTCTAGTGGATGTGTCAGTGTGTAGACTCTAGTGGGTGTGTCAGTGTGTAGACTCTAGTGAATGTGTCAGTGTGTAGACTCTAGTGAATGTGTCAGTGTGTAGACTCTAGTGGATGTGTCAGTGTGTAGACTCTAGTGGATGTGTCAGTGTGTAGACTAGTGGATGTGTCAGTGTGTAGACTCTAGTGGATGTGTCAGTGTGTAGACTCTAGTGGATGTGTCAGTGTGTAGACTAGTGAATGTGTCAGTGTGTAGACTCTAGTGGGTGTGTCAGTGTGTAGACTCTAGTGGATGTGTCAGTGTGTAGACTCTAGTGGATGTGTCAGTGTGTAGACTCTAGTGAATGTGTCAGTGTGTAGACTCTAGTGGGTGTGTCAGTGTGTAGACTCTAGTGGATGTGTCAGTGTGTAGACTCTAGTGGGTGTGTCAGTGTGTAGACTCTAGTGGATGTGTCAGTGTGTAGACTCTAGTGGGTGTGTCAGTGTGTAGACTCTAGTGGATGTGTCAGTGTGTAGACTCTAGTGGATGTGTCAGTGTGTAGACTCTAGTGGATGTGTCAGTGTGTAGACTCTAGTGGATGTGTCAGTGTGTAGACTCTAGTGGATGTGTCAGTGTGTAGACTCTAGTGGATGTGTCAGTGTGTAGACTCTAGTGGATGTGTCAGTGTGTAGACTCTAGTGAATGTGTCAGTGTGTAGACTCTAGTGGATGTGTCAGTGTGTAGACTCTAGTGGATGTGTGGGTGTGTAGACTCTAGTGGATGTGTCAGTGTGTAGACTCTAGTGGATGTGTCAGTGTGTAGACTCTAGTGGATGTGTCAGTGTGTAGACTCTAGTGGATGTGTCAGTGTGTAGACTCTAGTGGATGTGTCAGTGTGTAGACTCTAGTGGGTGTGTCAGTGTGTAGACTCTAGTGAATGTGTCAGTGTGTAGACTCTAGTGAATGTGTCAGTGTGTAGACTCTAGTGATGTGTCAGTGTGTAGACTCTAGTGGATGTGTCAGTGTGTAGACTAGTGGATGTGTCAGTGTGTAGACTCTAGTGGATGTGTCAGTGTGTAGACTCTAGTGGGTGTGTCAGTGTGCAGACTCTAGTGGATGTGTCAGTGTGTAGACTCTAGTGGGTGTGTCAGTGTGTAGACTCTAGTGATGTGTCAGTGTAGACTCTAGTGGATGTGTCAGTGTGTAGACTCTAGTGGATGTGTCAGTGTGTAGACTCTAGTGGATGTGTCAGTGTGTAGACTCTAGTGGATGTGTCAGTGTGTAGACTCTAGTGGATGTGTCAGTGTGTAGACTCTAGTGAATGTGTCAGTGTGTAGACTCTAGTGGATGTGTCAGTGTGTAGACTCTAGTGGATGTGTCAGTGTGTAGACTCTAGTGAATGTGACTCAGTGTGTAGACTCTAGTGGGTGTGTCAGTGTGTAGACTCTAGTGGATGTGTCAGTGTGTAGACTCTAGTGGGTGTGTCAGTGTGTAGACTCTAGTGGATGTGTCAGTGTGTAGACTCTAGTGGGTGTGTCAGTGTGTAGACTCTAGTGGATGTGTCAGTGTGTAGGCTCTAGTGGATGTGTCAGTGTGTAGACTCTAGTGGATGTGTCAGTGTGTAGACTCTAGTGGATGTGTCAGTGTGTAGACTCTAGTGGATGTGTCAGTGTGTAGACTCTAGTGGATGTGTCAGTGTGTAGACTCTAGTGAATGTGAATGTGTGTAGACTCTAGTGAATGTGTCAGTGTGTAGACTCTAGTGAATGTGTCAGTGTGTAGACTCTAGTGAATGTGAATGTGTGTAGACTCTAGTGAATGTGTCAGTGTGTAGACTCTAGTGAATGTGAATGTGTGTAGACTCTAGTGGATGTGTCAGTGTGTAGACTCTAGTGGATGTGTCAGTGTGTAGACTCTAGTGAATGTGAATGTGTGTAGACTCTAGTGAATGTGTCAGTGTGTAGACTCTAGTGAATGTGAATGTGTGTAGACTCTAGTGAATGTGTCAGTGTGTAGACTCTAGTGAATGTGTCAGTGTGTAGACTCTAGTGAATGTGAATGTGTGTAGACTCTAGTGAATGTGAATGTGTGTAGACTAGTGAATGTGAATGTGTGTAGACTCTAGTGAATGTGTCAGTGTGTAGACTCTAGTGAATGTGAATGTGTGTAGACTCTAGTGAATGTGAATGTGTGTATACTAGTGAATGTGAATGTGTGTAGACTCTAGTGAATGTGTCAGTGTGTAGACTCTAGTGAATGTGTCAGTGTGTAGACTCTAGTGAATGTGAATGTGTGTAGACTCTAGTGAATGTGTCAGTGTGTAGACTCTAGTGAATGTGAATGTGTGTAGACTCTAGTGAATGTGAATGTGTGTAGACTAGTGAATGTGAATGTGTGTAGACTCTAGTGAATGTGTCAGTGTGTAGACTCTAGTGAATGTGTCAGTGTGTAGACTCTAGTGAATGTGTCAGTGTGTAGACTCTAGTGAATGTGTCAGTGTGTAGACTCTAGTGAATGTGTCAGTGTGTAGACTCTAGTGAATGTGAATGTGTGTAGACTCTAGTGAATGTGTCAGTGTGTAGACTCTAGTGAATGTGAATGTGTGTAGACTCTAGTGAATGTGTCAGTGTGTAGACTCTAGTGAATGTGAATGTGTGTAGACTCTAGTGAATGTGAATGTGTGTAGACTAGTGAATGTGAATGTGTGTAGACTCTAGTGAATGTGTCAGTGTGTAGACTCTAGTGGATGTGTCAGTGTGTAGACTCTAGTGAATGTGTCAGTGTGTAGACTCTAGTGAATGTGAATGTGTGGACTCTAGTGAATGTGAATGTGTGTAGACTAGTGAATGTGAATGTGTGTAGACTCTAGTGAATGTGTCAGTGTGTAGACTCTAGTGAATGTGAATGTGTGTAGACTCTAGTGAATGTGTCAGTGTGTAGACTCTAGTGAATGTGTCAGTGTGTAGACTCTAGTGAATGTGTCAGTGTGTAGACTCTAGTGAATGTGAATGTGTGTAGACTCTAGTGAATGTGTCAGTGTGTAGACTCTAGTGAATGTGAATGTGTGTAGACTCTAGTGAATGTGAATGTGTGTAGACTAGTGAATGTGAATGTGTGTAGACTCTAGTGAATGTGTCAGTGTGTAGACTCTAGTGAATGTGTCAGTGTGTAGACTCTAGTGAATGTGTCAATGTGTAGACTCTAGTGAATGTGAATGTGTGTAGACTCTAGTGAATGTGTCAGTGTGTAGACTCTAGTGAATGTGAATGTGTGTAGACTCTAGTGAATGTGAATGTGTGTAGACTCTAGTGAATGTGAATGTGTGTAGACTCTAGTGAATGTGAATGTGTGTAGACTCTAGTGAATGTGTCAGTGTGTAGACTCTAGTGAATGTGAATGTGTGTAGACTCTAGTGAATGTGTCAGTGTGTAGACTCTAGTGAATGTGAATGTGTGTAGACTCTAGTGAATGTGAATGTGTGTAGACTCTAGTGGATGTGTCAGTGTGTAGACTCTAGTGGATGTGTCAGTGTGTAGACTCTAGTGGATGTGTCAGTGTGTAGACTCTAGTGGATGTGTCAGTGTGTAGACTCTAGTGGATGTGTCAGTGTGTAGACTCTAGTGGATGTGTCAGTGTGTAGACTCTAGTGGATGTGTCAGTGTGTAGACTCTAGTGGATGTGTCAGTGTGTAGACTCTAGTGGATGTGTCAGTGTGTAGACTCTAGTGGATGTGTCAGTGTGTAGACTCTAGTGGATGTGTCAGTGTGTAGACTCTAGTGAATGTGAATGTGTGTAGACTCTATAGCCCAGCTCCAGATCCAGGCCAAGCCATTCTTAGACCCAAAGGCTCTTATGTCTCTCCCTCCCTCTTTATGTCCTCACGACAGCTGTAGGGACTAGTTAGTAGAGACAAGAAGGTCAATGAATTTGAGTGTAAATAGTATGACTGTGTGTCGGTTTTGGTGTAAATGTTATGACTGTGTGTGGATTTTAGTGTAAATAGTTTGACTGTGTGTGGATTAGTGTAAATATTATGACTGTGTGTGGATTTTAGTGTAAATAGTTTGACTGTGTGTGGGTTTGTGTGTAAATAGTATGACTGCGTGTGGGTTTGTGTGTAAATAGTATGACTGTGTGTGGGTTTGATGTGAAATATTTTGACTGTGTGGGTTTGATTTGAAATAGTTTGACTCTGTGTGGGTTTAAATGTAAATATTATGACTGTGTGGGTTTTAGTGTAAATAGTTTGAATGTGTGTGGGTTTAAATGTAAATATTATGACTGTGTGGGTTTTAGTGTAAATAGTTTGACTGTGTGTGGATTAGTGTAAATATTATGACTGTGTGTGGATTTTAGTGTAAATAGTTTGACTGTGTGTGGGTTTGTGTGTAAATAGTATGACTGCGTGTGGGTTTCAGTGTAAATAGTATGACTGTGTGTGGGTTTGATGTGAAATATTTTGACTGTGTGGGTTTTGATTTGAAATAGTTTGACTCTGTGTGGGTTTAAATGTAAATATTATGACTGTGTGGGTTTTAGTGTAAATAGTTTGACTGTGTTTGGGTTTGTGTGTAAATAGTATGACTGCGTGTGGGTTTCAGTGTAAATAGTATGACTGTGTGTGGGTTTGATGTGAAATATTTTGACTGTGTGGGTTTTGATTTGAAATAGTTTGACTCTGTGTGGGTTTAAATGTAAATATTATGACTGTGTGGGTTTTAGTGTAAATAGTTTGACTGTGTTTGGGTTTGTGTGTAAATAGCATGACGGTTTATATTTTATGTTGGTAGCATTGTTGCGCCACAGACTGTGGTTAGAATTAAGCCGTTGTATAAACTGTCACTTTGCGTGACCTAACCTGTTATTGTGGTGATGAGGCAACCTGTTCACACACACACACACACACACACACACACACACACACACACACACACACACACACACACACACACACACACACACACACACACACACACACACACACACACACACACACACACACACACACACACACACACACACACACACACACACACACACACACACACACACACACACACACACACACACACACACACACACACACACACACACACACACACACACACACACACACACACACACACACACACACACACACGCACACACACTCTCCACATGGCTAAATACACATTTTGGAATTGCTTCCTTACTTGCTTCCTTACTACTCCTGTACTTTTCTCCCTGTCCTCCATCCCTGACCTCCACCCCTGTCATTTGCCCTGTCCTCCACCACAGTCCTCCACCCCTGTCCTCCCCCTGTCCTCCACCCCTGTCCTCCACCCCTGTCCTCCCACTGTCCTCTACCCCAGTCCTCCACCCCTGTCCTCCAGCCCTGTCCTCCACCCCTTTCCTCCGCCCTGTCCTCCACCCTTGTCCTCCACCCCTGTCCTCTGCCCTGTCCTCCACCCGTCCTCTGCCCTGTCCTCTGCCCTGTCCCCTGCCCTGTCCTCCCCCCTGTCCTCCACCCCTGTCCTCCAGCCGTCCTCTGCCCTGTCCTCTAACCCCAGTCCTCCACCCGTCCTCTGCCCTGTCCTCCACCCCTGTCCTCCACCCCTGTCCTCCATCCCTGTCCTCCACCCCTGTCCTCCACCCCTGTCCTCCACCCGTCCTCTGCCCTGTCCTCTAACCTCAGTCCTCCACCCCTGTCCTCCACCCGTCCTCTGCCCTGTCCTCTAACCTCAGTCCTCCACCCCTGTCCTCCACCCGTCCTCTGCCCTGTCCTCTAACCCCAGTCCTCCACCCCTGTCCTCCAGCCGTCCTCTGCCCCTGTCCTCCACCCCTGTCCTCCACCCGTCCTCTGCCCTGTCCTCTAACCTCAGTCCTCTAACCCCAGTCCTCCACCCGTCCTCTGCCCTGTCCTCCACCCCTGTCCTCCACCCCTGTCATCCCCCTGTCCTCCCCCCGTGTTGCTGTCCCATTCCAGACAGTGTATGTCACACACCAAGCCAAGGGCACGGTGGCACAGTGGGAAGTGTGTGTTTGTGTGGGAGGCTGCCAGGTGGAATGAGACTGACCTTATCGCTGCCATGTCGGATCCCCTGGATAGTCTGACTCACAAACCCATCCCTCTTTACCCAGACTCCCTGTTCCCTAGTCCCGTCAGACCAGCCACCCCTGCTAAACTCTACCTCCATCTCTCTCTCAATTCAATTCAATTCAATTTGCTTTTATTGGCATGACATTACAATGTACATATTGTACATATAATGTACATATTGTACTTTGGAAATCTCCCTGTCTCTACTTGAACCTAATTGAATCTATCCCACCCTTCTCAACCTTTCCCCAGACTGCAAGCTAAAAATCGACATATTCAGATGGTAAATATATAATTGCTACATATCCACATCCACTCACACCTTCTCTCCATGTCCAATTGGAAGTGGCAAATACAGCTATTAATGTCCATGATAAGAGCTCTCCATCTGCTGTGAGAAGCAGCCCATTGATCCCTGGGGGAGCTCAGCGTATGAGTG
>NC_088224.1:88319672-88392172 GCF_036934945.1 Oncorhynchus masou masou
ACACAGATAACCCATTCCATTCTCACAGTGTTACACAGAAAACCCATTCCATTTTCAGTGTTACACAGATAACCCATTCCATTCCATTCTCACAGTGTTACACAGATAACCCATTCCATTCCATTCTCACAGTGTTACACAGATAACCCATTCCATTCTCACAGTGTTACACAGATAACCCATTCCATTCTCACAGTGTTACACAGATAACCCATTCCATTCTCACAGTGTTACACAGATAACCCATTCCATTCTCACAGTGTTACACAGATAACCCATTCCATTTTCAGTGTTACACAGATAACCCATTCCATTTTCAGTGTTACACAGATACCCATTCCATTCCCACAGTGTTACACAGATAACCCATTCCATTCCATTCCCACAGTGTTACACAGATAACCCATTCCATTCTCACAGTGTTACACAGACAACCCATTCCATTCTCACAGTGTTAAATAAGGTTGTGCAAATGGTATGACCAAATGTCCACATATACTCAGGTTGACCAGGGTTATCATGTCTCTTGTCTGACGCGGGCCAGGCAATCCTCCTCCGTCACCCATACGACCCCACTTAGATAGGAGGAGCCACAGGCACAACCCCAGTTAGAATAGGAGGAGCCACAGGCACAACCCCAGTTAGAATAGGAGGAGCCACAGGCACATCCCCAGTTAGAATAGGAGGAGCCACAGGCACAACCCCAGTGAGAATAGGAGGAGCCACAGGCACAACCCCAGTGAGAATAGGAGGAGCCACAGGCACAACCCCAGATAAACAGGAGGACTGGGGACTGAGTGCGGGACTGGGGACTGAGTGCGGGACTGGGGACTGAGTGTGGGACTGGAGGCTGAGTGTTTGACCGGAGACTGAGTGTGGGACTGGGAGACTGAGTGTGGGACTGGGAGACTGAGTGTGGGACTGGGAGACTGAGTGTGGGACTGGGGACTGTGTGTGGGACTGGGAGACTGAGTTTGGGACTGGGGACTGAGTGTGGGACTGGGGACTGAGTGTGGGACTGGGAGACTGAGTGTGGGACTGGAGACTGAGTGTGGGACTGTAGACTGAGTGTGGGACCGGAGACTGAGAAAGGGACTGGGGACTGAGTGTGGGACTGGAGACTGAGTGTGGGACTGGGGACTGAGTGTGGAACCGGAGACTAAGTTTGGGACTGGGGAATGAGTGTGGAACCGGAGACTGAGTGTGGGACTGGAGGCTGAGTGTGGGACTGGAGGCTGAGTGTAGGACTGGAGGCTGAGTGTGGGACTGTAGACTGAGTGTGGGACTGTAGACTGAGTGTGGGACTGTAGACTGAGTGTGGGACCGGGGACTGAGTGTGGGACCGGGGACTGAGTGTGGGACCGGGGACTGAGTGTGGGACTGGGAGACTGAGTGTGGGACTGGGGACTGAGTGTGGGACTGGAGGCTGAGTGTGGGACTGTAGACTGAGTGTGGGACTGTATACTGAGTGTGGGACCGGGGACTGAGTGTGGGACCGGAGACTGAGTGTGGGACTGGGAGACTGAGTGTGGGACTGGGGACTGAGTGTGGGACTGGAGGCTGAGTGTGGGACTGGGAGACTGAGTTTGGGACTGGGGACTGAGTGTGGGACTGGGGACTGAGTGTGGGACTGGGAGACTGAGTGTGGGACTGTAGACTGAGTGTGTGACTGGAGGCTGAGTGTGTGACTGTAGACTGAGTGTGGGACTGGAGGCTGAGTGTAGGACTGGAGGCTGAGTGTGGGACTGTAGACTGAGTGTGGGACTGTAGACTGAGTGTGGGACTGTAGACTGAGTGTGGGACCGGGGACTGAGTGTGGGACCGGGGACTGAGTGTGGGACCGGAGACTGAGTGTGGGACTGGGAGACTGAGTGTGGGACTGGGGACTGAGTGTGGGACTGGAGGCTGAGTGTGGGACTGTAGACTGAGTGTGGGACTGTAGACTGAGTGTGGGACTGTAGACTGAGTGTGGGACTGTAGACTGAGTGTGGGACTGTAGACTGAGTGTGGGACTGTAGACTGAGTGTGGGACCGGGGACTGAGTGTGGGACCGGGGACTGAGTGTGGGACCGGGGACTGAGTGTGGGACTGGAGGCTGAGTGTGGGACTGGAGACTGAGTGTGGGACTGGAGACTGAGTGTGGGACTGGAGGCTGAGTGTGGGACTGGAGGCTGAGTGTGGGACTGTAGACTGAGTGTGGGACTGGAGGCTGAGTGTGGGACTGGAGGCTGAGTGTGGGACTGGAGGCTGAGTGTGGGACTGGAGACTGAGTGTGGGACCGGAGACTGAGTGTGGGACCGGAGGCTGAGTGTGGGACCGGAGACTGAGTGTGGGACTGTAGACTGAGTGTGGGACTGTAGACTGAGTGTGGGACTGTAGACTGAGTGTGGGACTGTAGACTGAGTGTGGGACCGGAGACTGAGTGTGGGACCAGAGACTGAGTGTGGGACTGTAGACTGAGTGTGGGACTGTAGACTGAGTGTGGGACTGGAGGCTGAGTGTGGGACCGGAGGCTGAGTGTGGGACCGGAGGCTGAGTGTGGGACCGGAGGCTGAGTGTGGGACCGGGGGCTGAGTGTGGGACTGTAGACTGAGTGTGGGACTGTAGACTGAGTGTGGGACTGTAGACTGAGTGTGGGACCGGGGACTGAGTGTGGGACTGGGGACTGAGTGTGGGACCGGGGACTGAGTGTGTGTGTTGAGAGAATGCAGACAGATTGAGACAGCAGCCGTTACAGAAGGATTTGCTGACGTAGTTTATTTTGTAAAGAGGAAAGTAAAGAGGCAAGCAGAGGCAACAAGGACTAAAATAGGACTCAGCACAATTATCCATCAGAATTCCACATTCAAAATAACATGTGCTGATGCATTCAGCATTTCCATGGAGACTTGCTTGGTTACATTGAGTTCTAGAATCAAATCAAATTGTATTTGTCACATGCTCCGATTACAAGAGGTGTAGACGTTACCTTGAAATGCTTATATACGAGAACTTTCACAACAATGCAGAGTGAAAAAAATATATATATAAAAAAAAGGAAATATTAACACTGTAATATAATAATAGTGAGACTATATACAAGGAGTACCGTTACCGAGTCAATATGTCGCTTCAATATGCATGTGAGTGTGTTGCCCAGTATGCGTGTGTGTGTGGCATCAGTGTGTGTGTGTGTGTGTGTATGTGTGGCGTCAATATGCATGTGTGTGTTTGAGTGTGTTGTGTCAATATGCATATATATGTGTGTGTGTGTGTGTGTGTGTGTGTGTGTGTGTGTGTGTGTGTGTGTGTGTGTGTGTGTGTGTGTGTGTGTGTGTGTGGCATCAATATGCATGTGTGTGTTTGTGTGTGTGGTGTCAATATGTACGGAGGTGTGGAACAAACTGAGGTGTGGAACTAACTGATGTGTGGAACAAACTGAGGTGTGGAACTAACTGATGTGTGGAACTAACTGAGGTGTGGAACTAACTGATGTGTGGAACTAACTGAGGTGTGGAACAAACTGAGGTGTGGAACTAACTGATGTGTGGAACTAACTGAGGTGTGGAACAAACTGAGGTGTGGAACTAACTGAGGTGTGGAACTAACTGATGTGTGGAACTAACTGAGGTGTGGAACAAACTGATGTGTGGAACTAACTGAGGTGTGGAACTAACTGAGGTGTGGAACTAACTGATGTGTGGAACTAACTCATGTGTGGAACTAACTGATGTGTGGAACAAACTGATGTGTGGAACTAACTGATGTGTGGAACTAACTGGATGTGTGGAACTAACTGATGTGTGGAACAAACTGATGTGTGGAACTAACTGATGTGTGGAACTAACTGAGGTGTGGAACAAACTGATGTGTGGAACTAACTGAGGTGTGGAACTAACTGAGGTGTGGAACTAACTGAGGTGTGGAACTAACTGAGTTGTGAAACTAACTGGATGTGTGGAACTAACATTCTCTATATTTTCTTGGTGCTTCATTAAATGTAGTTTTGATACTTAAGTATATTTAAAACCAAACACTTTTACTAAAGTAGTATTTTACTGGGTGCCTTTCACTTTTACTTGAGTCATTGTCTATTAAGGTATCTTTACTTTTACTCTAGTATGACAATTGGGTACTTTTTCCACCACTGTACGGACAGACAGACAGACAGACAGACAGACAGACAGACAGACAGACAGACAGACAGACAGACAGACAGACAGACAGACAGACAGACAGACAGACAGAGAGAGAGTGTTATCCATCATTGACAAGTCTTAGAAAACCCAACCAGTCATTATTCTTTTCTATAAATTTACGTAGAGCTCTGAACAATGCAGGATGTGACAGCCATGAATTAATGATGGCAGTGTGAGTAAACCAAACCTAACTAATGATCCTGGTAAGCTCCTCATTAAAAATGAATCGCATCTTCTCATCAATTAAACTAATCTATCTTATCTGGACCTCCTGGCTGTCACTGGACCCACTGCACTCAGGGTCACTCCTACACCACTGCACTCAGGGTCACTCCTACAACACTGCACTCAGGGTCACTCCTACACCACTAGACTCAGGGTCACTCCTACACCACTAGACTCAGGGTCACTCCTAAACCACTGCATTCAGGGTCACTCCTAAACCACTAGACTCAGGGTCACTCCTACACCACTAGACTCAGGGTCACTCCTACACCACTAGACTCAGGGTCAATCCTACACCACTGGACTCAGGGTCACTCCTAAACCACTGCACTCAGGGTCACTCCTACACCACTGCACTCAGGGTCACTCCTACACCACTAGACTCAGGGTCACTCCTACACCACTGCACTCATGGTCACTCCTACACCACTGGACTCAGTGTCACTCCTAAACAGCTGGACTCAGTGTCACTCCTAACGCGCTGGACTCAGTGTCACTCCTAAACAGCTGGACTCAGTGTCACTCCTAAACCACTGGACTCAGGGTCACTCCTACACCACTGGACTCAGGGTCACTCCTACACCACTAGACTCAGGGTCACTCCTAAACCGCTGGACTCAGGGTCACTCCTACACCACTGGACTCAGGGTCACTCCTACACCACTGGACTCAGGGTCACTCCTACACCACTAGACTCAGGGTCACTCCTAAACCGCTGGACTCAGGGTCACTCCTAACCGCTGGACTCAGGGTCACTCCTACACCACTGGACTCAGGGTCACTCCTACACCACTGGACTCAGTGGACACATATTCAAAAAATAGCCTCAATTGTAACCTCAGTAAGACTAGCGGAACAATGTAACCTCAGTAAGACTAGCAGCACAATGTAACCTCAGTAAGACTAGCAGCACAATGTAACCTCAATAAGACTAGCAGAACAATGTAACCTCAGTAAGACTTCAGAACAATGTAACCTCAGTAAGACTAGCAGCACACTGTAACCTCAGTAAGACTAGCAGCACAATGTAACCTCAGTAAGACTAGCAGCACAATGTAACCTCAGTAAGACTAGCAGCACACTGTAACCTCATTAAGACTGGCAGAACAATGTAACCTCAGTAAGACTAGCAGCACACTGTAACCTCAGTAAGACTAGCAGCACACTGTACCCTCAGTAAGACTAGCAGCACAATGTAACCTCAGTAAGACTTCAGCACACTGTAACCCCAGTAAGACTTCAGCACAATGTAACCTCAGTAAGACTAGCAGCACACTGTAACCCCAGTAAGACTAGCAGCACAATATAACCTCAGTAAGACTAGCAGCACAATGTAACCTCAGTAAGACTTCAGCACAATGTAACCTCAGTAAGACTAGCAGCACACTGTAACCTCAGTAAGACTAGCAGCACACTGTACCCTCAGTAAGACTAGCAGCACAAATTAACCTCAGTAAGACTAGCAGCACAATGTAACCTCAGTAAGACTAGCAGCACACTGTAACCTCAGTAAGACTAGCAGAACAATGTAACCTCAGTAAGACTAGCAGAACAATGTAACCTCAGTAAGACTAGCAGCACAATGTAACCTCAGTAAGACTAGCAGCACACTGTAACCTCAGTAAGACTAGCAGAACAATGTAACCTCAGTAAGACTAGCAGAACAATGTAACCTCAGTAAGACTAGCAGCACACTGTACCCTCAGTAAGACTAGCAGCACACTGTAACCTCAGTAAGACTAGCAGCACACTGTAACCTCAGTAAGACTAGCAGCACACTGTAACCTCAGTAAGACTAGCAGCACACTGTAACCTCAGTAAGACTAGCAGCACACTGTAACCCCAGTAAGACTAGCAGCACAATATAACCTCAGTAAGACTAGCAGCACAATGTAACCTCAGTAAGACTAGCAGCACACTGTAACCCCAGTAAGACTAGCAGCACACTGTAACCTCAGTAAGACTAGCAGCACAATGTAACCTCAGTAAGACTTCAGCACAATGTAACCTCAGTAAGACTAGCAGCATAATGTAACCTCAGTAAGACTAGCAGCACACTCAAGATCAGTTCAACCTTTACAAGTCTTACTGTAGGTGAAAATGAAACATCGGAGAACACATTGAGCTATAGACTGAAGAACAGGAGTGATAGAATGAAAGACTAGAGGAAATTCAACAGCCATTCTATTGAGTGCACCATGCTGGCAGCACAGAGTAGTAACAGAGTGTCACTGTGCCTGTTATCTGTTATCCCTGACACTGCCAGGCTAAACATTCGTTCTGGTGCCATGCTCTGACACACACACACACACACATAGAGACACAGATGCACACGCACACACACACACAGAGCGAGTCTATCAGAGAAAAGCCTGTAGACTAAAGGAACCATATCATCCATTATTCACAAAGTTTCATATAGTGTTGTTATCTGGGTTTATCATTGCAGGAAGTATCTGGGGAAACTTTATTTTGAATACATTCAGCATCTCCTTTCCTGTTATATGGCCTCTATTTAAATAAATGGCAACAGTGTTTCGCTCCCTAATCTTTAAATGTGGTTGTGTGTGTGTGTGTGTGTGTGTGTGTGTGTGTGTGTGTGTGTGTGTGTGTGTGTGTGTGTGTGTGCATCTGCAGGTGGGCTAGGTGTGCTTGCTGGATAAAAGTCAGACCTGCTCTGATTTCTGGTCCTAAGAATTGAGTGTGATCAATGTGGGAGCTGAGGAAGGGTGCTCACGAAGGGCTAGGAGAGACTGAGAGGTAGCTAGGAGCCTGAATAGCTAGGTGAGACACAGTGTCTAAACTCTGGTGTCCAAACACCCAGCGCGCCCTAGACTTTCTGTCTGAGGACCAACTAGGGTTACCCAGCCACATAATAAAACATAATAATACACACAGGCACAAACCAGCTGAGAACACAGCAGGAAAGGGAGTGATTGAAAAAGCTACTTTCCCAAACAGACAAGTGGCTATCAAGTGGCTATCTCCACCCTGCTACCACAGAAAGACATTCACCCTGCTACCCTACAGCGGGTAAATGAAATTATTTCCCTTGACTATGCCTCAACACCAAATGTCTACCTGACCCACCACTCCAACGTTGACTTGAACAGCCTTTACATCCTGGTCCACCTATATAAGGTAGCAGAGCCCACCTGAGCCGGGACCCTAAAGGACATCGCCCTCAACCGCAGCCCCAACACCTCACACAGAGCAACAGATCAACAGACACCCTGCTCAGACCATCGAAGACACTCTTCCAGACTCCCCCCCGACCTACCAATAGAGGACCCACGCCGAGAGGACCGACGTCCAGACACAACACCACCAGCCAATTCCACACCCCCACACCAACCAATCAACACACCCCCAAGTCAATCATGCCCACACCCCATTTAGGCCCCCCCAGATCAGACCTATGCCCCTCCTACCCACCCCATGCCCACCACTCCCACTAAGAGGGCCTCAACATGAAAGTCTCACATACACCCAGGTTTGGAGCAGGCAAACAGGCCCACTCTTACACTAGCCCAAGCCAATGGCATGTACCAGATGCTCAGCAAGCTCTGCTTTCACTTACTGGCCAAATCACACAACTAACCACGTTGGACACTTTATGGAACACAAAGCCTTCACTATCTCATCCTGGGATATCCAAGGCCTGAGGTCATCTGCCTTTGGCCTAAAGAGCAGGAACCTGGACTTCATCAAAGTAATCAGGAATACAGACATTGTCATCCTACAAGAAACCTGGTATAGAGGAGATGGACCCACTGGTTGCCCTCTAGGTTACAGAGAGCTGGTAGTCCCATCCACCAAACTACCAGGTGTGAAACCGGGAAGGGACTCAGGGGTTATACTAGTTTGGTTTAGAGCAGACCTAACTCACTCGATTAAATTAATCAAAACCGGAACATTTAACATCTGGCTAGAAATAAATATAGAAATTATCTTAACAGAGACAAATGTACTCCTGTGTGCTACCTATATCCCCCCACTAGAATCTTAATGAAGACAGCTTCTCCATCCTGGAGGGGGAAATAAATCATTTCCAGGCCCAGGGGCATGTACTAGTCTGTGGCAACCTAAATGCCAGAACCGAACAAGAACCTGATACGCTCAGCACACAGGGGGACAAACACCTGCCTGGAGGTGACAGCATTCCCTCCCACATATGCCCCCCTAGGCACAACTACAACAACATAACCAATAAAAATGGGTCACAACTCCTGCAGCTCTGTCGCACGCTGGATATATATATAGTAAATTGTAGGCTTCGAGGGGACTCCTGTGGTAGGTACATCTATAGCTCATCTCTTGGCGTTAGTACTGTAGACTACATTGTCACTGACCTCAACCCAGAGTCTCTCAGAGCGTTCACAGTCAGCCCACTGACACCCCTATCAGACCACAGCAAAATCACAGTCTACTTGAAAAGAGTAATACTCAATCATTAGGCATCAAAGCAAAAGGAACTGAGTAATAATAAGAAATGATATAGATGGAAGGAATGTAGTTTGGAAACCTACCAAAAAACAATTAGGCAACAACAAATTCCATCCCATTTAGGCAACTTCCTGAACAAAACTGTAATAGTGAAGGTGTAAACTTGGCAGTAGAAAATCTAAACAGTATATTTGACCTCTCAACTTCTCTATCAAATCTAAAAATTTCAAACAGAAAAGTTAAAATGAACAACATTGACAAATGATTTGATGAAGAAAGCAAAAACCAATGAAAGACATTGAGAAACCTATCCAACCAAAATAATAGAGACCCAGAAAAGTGTACGCCTTCACTATAGTGAATCACTAAAACAATACAGAAATATACTACGGAAAAAGAAGGAACATCACGTCAGAAATCAGCTCAATGTAATTGAAGAATCCATACACTCTAACCACGATGGGAACATTGGAAAAACACTAAACAAACAACAACACAAAGACGTATCTATCCAAAATGGAGATGTATGGATAAACCTCTTCTCCAATCTTTTTGGCTCAATAACAAAGAACAAACAGCAAAAACATATACAAATCTTCGAATCCACTATTAAAGACTACCAGAACCCACTGGATTCTCCAATTACATTGAAATAACTACAGGACAAAATACAAACCCTCCAACCCGAAAAGGCCTGTGGTTATTGTTATTGCTATTGTGGTTATTGATGGTATTTTATTTTTATTGATTTAACCTTTATTTAACTAGGCAAGTCAGTTAAGAACAAATTATAATTACAATGACGGCCTACCAAAAGGCAGAAGGCCTCCTGCTGGGAATGGGGCCTGGGATTAAATAAATAAATAAATAAATACAATATAAATATAGGACAAAACATACAACTCTACACAAAGAGAGACTTTCCAGTGCCGACAGAGAGATGGCCGCCTCGCTTCGCGTTCCTAGGAAACTATGCAGTATTTTGTTTTTTTTACGTGATATTTCTTACATTGGTACCCCAGGTAATCTTAGGTTTTATTACATACAGTCGGGAGGAACAACTGGATATAAGAGCAACGTCAACTCACCATCATTACGACCAGGAATACGACTTTCCCGAAGCGGATCCTCTGTTTTGCCCACCACCCAGGACAATGGATCGGATCCCAGCTGGCGAACCAAAACAACGACGCCGTAAAAGGGGCAGACAGTCTTCTGGTCAGGCTCCGTAGACGGGCACATCGCACACCGCTCCCGAGCATACTACTCGCCAATGTCCAGTCTCTTGACAAAAAGGACTTAGAATTCCTCACAATCAAATGTCTACTGCATTATCTACCAAGAGAATTCTCTTCGATTATAATCACAGCCGCATATATTCCCCACCAAGCAGACACATCGAAGGCCCTGAACAAACTTTATTTGACTCTATGTAAACTGGAAACCACATATCCTGAGGCTGCATTCATTGTAGCTGGGGATTTTAACAAAGCTGATCTCAAAACAAGACTCCCTAAATTCTATCAGCATATCGATTGTGCTACCAGGGCTGGTAAAACACTGGATCATTGTTATTCTAACTTCCGCGATGCATATAAGGCCCTCCCCCGACCTCCTTTTGGAAAAGCTGACCACAACTCCATTTTGTTGCTTCCAGCCTATAGATAGAGACTAAAACAGGAATCTCCCACGCTCAGGTCTGTTCAACGCTGGTCCGACCAATCTGATTCCCCGCTTCAAGATTGCTTCGATCACGTGGACTGGGATATGTTCCACATTGCGTCAAACAACAACATTGATGAATTCATTGATTCGGTGAGGGAGTTTATTAGCAAGTGCATCAGTGATGTCGTACCCACAGCAACTATTAAAACCTACCCAAACCAGAAACCGTGGATTGATGGCAGCAATCGCGCAAACCACTGTTTTTAATCAGGGCAAGGTGACCAGAAACATGACCGAATACAAACAGTATAGCTATTCAATCCGCAAGGCAATCAAACAAGCTAAGCGTCAGTATAGAGACAAAGTAGAGTCGTAATTCAACGGCTCAGACACAAGAGGTATGTGGCAGGGTCTACAGTCAATCACGGATTACAAAAAGAAAACCAGCCCAGTCGTGGACCAGGATGTCATGCTCCCAGACAGACTAAACAACTTCTTTGCTCGCTTTGAGGACAATACAGTGCCACTGACACGGCCCTCTCCTTTACTGCAGCCGACGTGATTAAAACATTTAAACGTGTTATCCCTCGCAAGGCTGCAGGCCCAGGCGGCATCTCCAGCCGCATCTTCAGAGCATGCGCTGACCAGCTGGCTGGTGTGCTTACGGACATATTCAATCAATCCCTATCCCAGTCTGCTGTTCCCACATGCTTCAAGAGGGCCACCATTGTTCCTGTTCCCAAGAAAGCTAAGGTAACTGAGCTAAATGACTACCGCCCTGTAGCACTCACTTCCGTTATCATGAAGTGCTTTGAGAGACTAGTCAAGGACCATATCACCTCCACCCTTCCTGACACCCTAGACCCACTCCAATTTGCTTACCCCCCCAAGAGGTCCACAGATGATGCAATTGCAACCTCAACACTGGGGCCCCACAAGGGTGTGTTCTGAGCCCTCTCCTGTACTCCTTGTTCACCCACGACTGCATGGCCATGCACACCTCCAACTCAATCATTTAGTTTGCAGACAACACTACAGTGGTAGGCTTGATTACCAACAGCGACGAGACGGCCAACAGGGAGGAGGTGAGGGCTCTCGGAGTGTGGTGTCAGGAAAATAACCTCACACTCAACGTCAACAAAACAAAGGAGATGATTGTGGTCTTCAGGAAACAGCAGAGGGAGCTCCCCCCTATCCAGTAGTGGAGAGGGTAGTCGTGGAGGAACTGTAGTGGAGAGGGTAGTAGGTTTTAAGTTCCTCGGCGTACACATCACGGACAAACTGAATTGGTCCACCCACACAGACAGCGTGGTGAAGAAGGCGCAGCAGCTCCTCTTCAACCTCAGGAGGCTGAAGAAATTCGGCTTGTCACCAAAAGCACTCACAAACTTTTACAGATGCACAATCGAGAGCATCCTGGCGGGCTGTATCACCGCCTGGTACGGCAACTGCTCCGCCCACAACCGTAAGGCTCTCCAGAGGGTAGTGAGGTCTGCACAACGCATCACCGGGGGCAAACTACCTGCCCTCCAAGACACCTACACCACCCGATGTCACAGGAGGGCCATAAAGATCATCAAATACAACAACCACCCGAGCCACTGACTGTTCACCCTGTTGTCATCCACAAGGTGAGGTCAGTACAGGTGCATCAAAGCTGGGACCGAGAGACTGAAAAACAGCTTCTATATCAAGGCCATCAGACTGTTACACAGCCACCACTAACATTGAGTGGCTGCTGCCAACACACTGACTCAACTCCAGCCATTTTAATAATGGAAAATTGATGTAAAAAATGTATCACTATCCACTTTAAACAATGCCACTTAATATACAGTGGGGCAAAAAAGTATTTAGTCAGCCACCAATTGTGCAACTTCTCTCACTTAAAAAGATGACAGAGGCGGAGCCTCTTAAAGAAGAAGTTACAGGACTGTGAGAGCCAGAAATCTTGCTTGTTTGTAGGTGACCAAATACTTATTTTCCACCATAATTTGCAAATAAATTCATTAAAAATCCTACAATGTGATTTTCTGGATTTTTTCTAATTTTGTCATAGTTGAAGTGGACCTATGATGAAAATTACAGGCCTCGCTCATCTTTTTAAGTGGGAGACTTGCACAATTGGTGGCTGACTAAATACGTTTTTGCCCCACTGTCATGTTTACATACCCTACATTACTCATCTCATGTGTATATACTGTACTCGATACCATCTACTGCATCTTGCCTATGCCGTTCTGTACCATCAGTCGTTCATATATTTTGAATTTAATTTATTTAACATGGCAAGTCAGTTAAGAACAAATACTTATTTTCAATGACAGCCTGGGAACATTGGGTTAACTTCCTGTTCAGGAGCAGAACTAACAACAGATGTCGTTCTTGTCAGCTCAGGGGTTTGAACTTGCAACCTTTCAGCTCAGGGGTTTGAACTTGCAACCTAACCACTAGGCTACCCTGCCGCCCCATATGTTTATGTACATATTCTTCATCCCTTTACACTTGTGTGTATAAGGTAGTTGTTAAGGAAATTGTTAGGTTAGATTACTCGTTGGTTATTACTGAATTGTCGGAACTAGAAGCACAAGCATTTTGCTATACTCGCATTAACATCTGCTAACCATGTGTTTGTGTGTCACGCCCTGGTCGAAATATATTGTATTTGTCTGCATTTATTTGATCAGGCCGGGGTGTGACATGGGTTTATTGTGGTGTGTTTTGTCTTGGGGGTGTCTAGCATAGTCTATGGCTGTCTGGAGTGGTTCTCAATCAGAGGCAGGTGTTTATCGTTGTCTCTGATTGGGAACCATATTTAGGCAGCCATATTCTTTGAGTGTTTCGTGGGTGATTGTTTCTGTCTCTGGGTTTATTGTCACCAGATAGGCTGTATAGGTTTTCACACATTTATTGTTTTGTTTAGTTATTTCATGTCGAGTTCATTTAAAGTCAAGAACATGAATAACCACCACGCTGCATTTTGGTCCGCTTCTCCTTCACCAGACGAAAGCCGTTACAATGTGACAAATAAATTGGATTTGATTTTGACCTAAGACAACATAGCAAGGAAGCAACACAACATAACAACAACATGGTAGATACACAACATAGTAGCAGCATAAAGCATGCTACAAACATTATTGGGCACAGATAACAGCACAAAGGGCAAGAAGGTAGAGACAACGATACATCACGCAAAGCAGGCACAACTATCAGTAAGAGTGTCCATGATTGAGTATTTGAATGATGGTATAAAACTGTCCAGTTTGTGTATTTGTTGCAGCTCGTTCCAGTCACTAGCTGCAGCGAACTGAAAAGACGAGCAACACAAATATGTGTGTGCTTTGGGGACCTTTAAAATAATGTGACTGGCAGAACGGGTGTTGTATGTGGAGGATGAGGACTGCAGTAGGTATGGGAGGAGTGAGGCCTAAGAGGGATTGATAAATAAGCATCAACCAGTGGGTCTTGCGACGGGTACACAGAGATGACCAGTTTACAGAGGAGTATAGAGTGCAGTGAAGTGTCCTATAAGGAGCCTTGGTGGAAAATATGATGGCCGAATTGTAAAGAACATCTAGCCGCTCGAGAGCAACCTTTACCTGCCGATCTTTAAATCATGTCTCCGTAATCTGGCGTTGGTAGGATGGTCATCTGAATCAGGGTTAGTTTGGCAGCTGGGGTGAAAGAGGAGCGATTACGATAGAGGAAACCAAGTCTAGATTTCTGTTTAGCCTGCAGCTTTGATATGTGCTGAGAGAAGGATAGTGCACCGTCTAGCCTTACTCCCAAGTACTTGTATGAGGTGAATACCTCAAGCTCTAAACCCTTAGAAGTATTTATCACACCTGTGGGAGGAGGGGCATTCTTCTTACCAAACCACGTGACCTTTGTTTTGGAGGTGTTCAGAACAAGGTTAAGACTAAGCTTGATGGACACTAAGAACTTTATCATCTGCATATATATACTGCATATACTGCCTGAGCTATGTTGTTGATGTAAATTGAGAAGAGCGTGGAGCCTAGGATCGAGCCTTGGGGTACTCCTTTGGTGACAGGCAGTGGCTGAGACAGATTTTATGACTTTATACACTGCACTCTTTGAGAGAGGTAGTTAAGAAACCAGGCCAAAGACCCGGTATCAAAAGCTTTGGCCAAGTCATCACAACATTGCTTAGAATCAATCGTGACATCATTGAGGACTTTTAAGGTTGCAGTGACACATTCATAACCTGAGTGGAAACCAGATTGCATACCAGATAGACTACTATAGACATCAAGAAAGCCAGTCAGTTGATTATTGACAAGTTTTTCCAACAATTTTGATAAACAGGGCAAAATAGAAATAGGCCTATAACAGTTAGGATCAGCTTGATCTCCCCCTTTAAATAAAGGACGAACTGTGGCTGCCTTCCAAACAATGGGATCCTCCCCAGAAAGGAAAGACAGGACGGTATGGACAGGACGGTATCCCCAAGGAAATTATAAAATATACAGACTACGAATTCCAATTGGATATACTTAAACTCTTTAACATCATCCTCAGCTCTGGCATATTCTCCAATATCTGGAACCCACAACCCTTGGGTTGTGCCGTGGCAGAGATCTTTGTGGGCTATAATAGCCTTGTCTCAGGATGGTAAGTTGGTGGTTGAAGATATCCCTCTAGTGGTGTGGGGGCTGTGCTTTGGCAAAGTGGGTGAGGTTATATCCTTCCTGTTTGGCCCTGTCCGGGGGTGTCCTCGGATGGGCCCACAGTGTCTCCTGACCCCTCCTGTCTCAGCCTCCAGTATTTATGCTGCAGTAGTTTATGTGTCGGGGGGCTAGGGTCAGTTTGTTATATCTGGAGTACTTCTCCTGTCCTATTCGGTGTCCTGTTGAATTTAAGTGTGCTCTCTCTAATTCTCTCTTTCTCTCTTTCTTTCTCTCTCTCGGAGGACCTGAGCCCTAGGACCATGCCTCAGGACTACCTGACATGATGACTCCATGATGTCCCCAGTCCACCTGGCGTGCTGCTGCTCCAGTTTCAACTGTTCTGCCTTATTATTATTGGACCATGCTGGTCATTTATGAACATTTGAACATCTTGGCCATGTTCTGTTATAATCTCCACCCGACACATCCAGAAGAGGACTGGCCACCCCACATAGCCTGGTTCCTCTCTAGGTTTCTTCCTAGGTTTTGGCCTTTCTAGGGAGTTTTTCCTAGCCACCGTGCTTCTACACCTGTATTGCTTGCTGTTTGGTGTTTTAGGCTGGGTTTCTGTACAGCACTTTGAGATATCAGCTGATGTACGAAGGGCTATATAAATACATTTGATTTGATTTGATTTGACTGATCACCGCACTCTACAAAAGTGGAGACAAATTTGACCCCAATAACTACCGTGGGATATGTTTCAACAGCAACCATGGAAAAATCCTCTGCATTATCATTAACAGCAGACTCGTACATTTCCTCAGCAAAAACAATGTACTGAGCAAATTTCAAATGGGCTTTTTACCAAATTACTGTATGACAGACCAAGTATTCACCCTGCACACCCTAATTGACAAACAAACAAACCAAAACAATGGCAAAGTCTTCTCATGCTTTGTTGATTTCAAATAAGCATTTGATTCAATATGGCATGAGGGCCTGCTATATAAATTGATGGAGAGTGGTGTTAGGGGAAAAACATTCCAAAAACACAAACATTTCTTTCCACAGGGCCAGGGGGTGAGACAGGGATGCAGCTTAAGCCCCATCCTCTTCAACATATATATCAACGAATTGGCGAGGGCACTAGAACAGTCTGCAGCACTCGGCCTCGACCTACTAGAATCTGGGGTGTGCTCAACAATCCAGAATTCACAAAATGGGACAAACATCACATTGAGACTCTGCATCCAGAATTCTGCAAAAAAATATCCTCTGTGTACAACGCAAATCACCAATTATGCATTAAGAGCAGAATTGGGCAGATACCCGCCAATTATCAAAATCCAGAAAAGAGTCGTTAAATTCTACAACCACCTAAAAGGAAGTGATTCCCAAACATTACATATCAAAGCCATCACCTACAGAGAGGTGAACCTGGAGAAGAGTCCCCTAAGCAAGCTGGTCCTGGGGCTCTGTTCACAAACACAAACACACCCCACCGATCCCCAGGACAGCAGCACAATTAGACCCAACCAAATCATAAGAAAACAAAAAGACAATTACTTGACACATTGGAAAGAATTAACAAAAAAACAGAGCAAACTAGAATGCTATTTAGCCCTTAACAGAGAGTACACAGTGGCAGAATACCTGACCACCGTGACTGACATAAAACCTAAGAACATCTTTGACTAGGTTGTGTGTAGATGGATGGAGAGGTTGTGTGTAGATGGATGGAGAGGTTGTGTGTAGATGGATGGAGAGGTTGTGTGTAGATGGATGGAGAGGTTGTGTGTGGATGGATGGAGAGGTTGTGTGTAGATGGATGGAGAGGTTGTGTGTAGATGGATGGAGAGGTTGTGTGTAGATGGATGGAGAGGTTGTGTGTAGATGGATGGAGAGGTTGTGTGTGGATGGATGGAGAGGTTGTGTGTAGATGGATGGAGAGGTTGTGTGTAGATGGATGGAGAGCTTGTGTGTAGATGGATGGAGAGCTTGTGTGTAGATGGATGGAGAGCTTGTGTGTAGATGGATGGTGTGTGTGTGTGTGTGTGTGTGTGTGTGTGTGTGTGTGTGTGTGTGTGTGTGTGTGTGTGTGTGTGTGTGTGTGTGTGTGTGTGTGTGTGTGTGTGTGTGTGTGTGTGTGTGTGTGTGTGTGTGTGTGTGTGTGTGTGTGTGTGTGTGTGTGTACATTTCATTGGGATGCATTGACCTTCGGTGTAAGGTAAATCTTTACTTAGTGTGTGCATGCAAATAGAAATTAGTTTACTCTTCTCATTAACTTTGTAACCTTGTCAGAATAAATCAATTAATCCTAATTGTGAGTGGGGAGGGTACGCACAGGATTTAAAAAAGGGGAAATACGTGAGAGTCAGAGAGAGTGAAAGAGAGAGAGAGGAGAGAGTCAGAGAGAGTGAAAGAGGTGAGACAGATGATGGAATGAGCAATGTGAGTCAGAGAGAGTGAAAGAGTTGAGACACATGATGGAATGAGAGAGGAGAGAGTCAGAGAGAGTGAAAGAGGTGAGACACATGATGGAATGAGAGAGGAGAGAGTCAGAGAGAGTGAAAGAGGTGAGACACATGATAGAATGAGAGTGGAGAGTGTCAGAGAGAGTGAAAGAGGTTAGACACATGATGGAATGAGCAAGGTGAGTCAGAGAGACATGATGGAATAAGAGAGGATAGAGTCAGAGAGACATGATGAAAAAGAGAGGAGAGAGTCAGAGAGTGAAAGAGGTGAGACACGTGATGGAATGAGCAAGTTGAGTCAGAGACACATGTTGGAATAAGAGAGGAGAGAGTCAGAGAGAGTGAAAGAGGTGAGACATGATGGAATGAGCAAGGTGAGTCAGAGACATATGATAATAATATAAGAGTAAGAGAGTCGGAGAGACATGATGGAAAAAGAGAGAGGAGAGAGAGACTTGATGGAATAAGAGAGGTGAGAGACAGAGAGTGAAAGAGGTGAGACATGTTGGAATCAGAGAGATGAGAGACATGACGGAATAAGAGAGGAGAGAGAGAGACATGATGGAATAAGAGAGGTGAGAGAAAGAGAGACATGATAGAATAAGAGAGGAGAGAGAAAGAGAGACATGATAGAATAAGAGAGGTGAGAGAAAAAGAGACATGATGGAATAAGAGAGGAGAGAGAGAGACATGTCGGAATAAGAGAGATGAGAGACATGACGGAATAAGAGAGATGAGAGAAAGACAGACATGATGGAATAAGTGAGATGAGAGACATGATGGAATAAGAGAGTTGAGAGACATGACGGAATAAGAGAGTTGAGAGACATGATGGAATAAGAGAGGTGAGAGACATGATGGAATAAGAGAGGTGAGAGTCAGAGAGACATGATGGAGGCTAGAGCATTGGACTAGTAACCAAAAGGTTGCAAGATTGAGTACCCGAGCTGACAAGGCAAAAATTTGTCGTTCTGCACCTAAACAAGGCAGTTAACCCACTGTTCCTAGGCCCACATTGAAATAATAATTTGTTTTCAACAGACTTGCCTAGTAAAAAATAAGAGGTGAGAGACATGATGTAATAAGAGGTCAGAGACATGATGTAATAAGAGGTCAGAGACATGATGTAATAAGAGGTCAGAGAGACATGATGTAATAAGAGGTCAGAGACATGATGTAATAAGAGGTGAGAGAGACATAATGTAATAAGAGGTCAGAGACATGATGTAATAAGAGGTCAGAGAGACATGATGTAATAAGAGGTCAGAGACATGATGTAATAAGAGGTCAGAGAGTCATGATGTAATAAGAGGCTAGAGTCATGATGTAATAAGAGGCTAGAGTCATGATGTAATAAGAGCTCAGAGAGTCATGGTGTAATAAGAGGCTAGAGTCATGATGTAATAAGAGGCTAGAGTCATGATGTAATAAGAGGTCAGAGACATGATGTAATAAGAGGTCAGAGAGTCATGGTGTAATAAGAGGTCAGAGAGACATGATGTTTACAGTAACATATAGACTAATCTCAGTTGATGCAGTTTACAGTAGGTGAAGCAGACATATGAATCATGTTCAGTGGTTCTTGTCATCTAACAGACTCATATATGAATAATGTTTAGTTCTTGTCATCTAACAGACTCATAGATGAATAATGTTCAGTGGTTCTTGTCATCTAACAGACTCATAGATGAATAAGGTTGAGTGGTTCTTGTCATCTAACAGACTCCCCTTTCACATACACCTGCAACAATCACATTTCTCTCCAGTAAAGCTTTTCACATATCCATGTAGACCGGAGGTGGACTACCTCGTCTCCATAGGTTCTGTTTCTACCAACAGTAGTATTGTACTGAGGGGTTTAGGTTTAATATTAAAACTATGAGAGGATCATCTTGACCATATTCTCCTGAAACTAGTTTGTGAGAGAGAGATTAATTAGTAGGCTCCCGAGTGGTGCAGCGGTCTAAGGTACTGCATTTCAAGCTGTATCACAACTGGCTGTAATTGGGAGTCCCATAGGGCTGCGCGCAATCGGCTCAGGTTTGGCCGGTGTAGGCCGTCATTGTAAATAAGAATATGTTATTAAATGACTTGCCTAGTTAAATAAAGGTTACATTAAAAGATAGATCAGTAACATAATCAAGTTGCAGTAGATTCCCTGTTGTCACGGGCGTCGCCGTGGAAATGACCGGACCAAGGTGCAGCGTGGTGAGCGTACATTTTCCTATATTTCTATAAATGTCGCCAACAAAACGAGAAACAAAGAAACGACCGTGAAGCTTACTAGGGTTATAGTGCCACTAAAAAAGTCAACGACCCACAAAATGCAAAGGAAAAAAAGGCTGCCTAAGTATGATTCCCAATCAGAGACAACGATAGACAGCTGTCCCTGATTGAGAACCATTCCCGGCCAAAACATAGAAACAGAAAACATAGAAATAAAGAAACTAGAATGCCCACCCTAGTCACACCCTGGCCGACCCAAAATAGAGAATAAAAGCCTCTCTATGGCCAGGGCGTGACACCTGTTCAGTCAGTCAGAGAGCACGAGCATGAAGTTGACAGAACATGGCAACAGACTCGGAGCGCCATTATGGCACATTCCTAGAAAACATATCAAATGTCAGATGAATGAACACAAATCCCCCCTGCTCTTTCCATTTAAGGAAAGTAAAAATAAAATGTTGGTGTACAGTACTTGTCAAAGGTTTGGACACACCAACTCATTCAATGGTTTTTATTAAATTTTACTATTTTCTACATTGTAGAATAATACTGAAGACATCAAGACTATAAAATAGCACATATGGAATCACGTAGTAACCAAAAAAGTGTTAAATGAACACAAATATATTTTATATTTGAGATTCCTCAAAGTAACCACCCTTTGCCTTGATGACACCTTTGCACACTCTTTGCATTCTCTCAACCAGCTTCATGAGGAAGTCACCTGGAATGCATTTCAATTAACAGGTGTGCCTTGTTAAAAGTTAATTTGTGTAATTTCTTCCCTTCTTAATGTGTTTGAGTCAATCAGTTGTGTTGTGACAAGGTAGGGGTATACAGAAGATAGCCGTATTTCTGTATTTGATAAAAGACCAAGTTCATATTATGGCAAGACCAGCTCAAATAAGCACAGAGAAACGTCAGTCCATCATTACTTTTAAGACATGAAGGTCAGTCAATCAGGAGCATTTCAAGAACCATCAAGCACTGTGATTAAACTGGCTGTCATGAAGACGACCACAGGAAAGGAAGAACCAGAGTTCTCTGCTGCAGAGGATAAGTCCATTAGAGTTAACTGTCTCTCACGAGGACCACCACAGAAAAGGAAGACCCAGATTTCTCTGCGGCAGAGGATAAGTCCATTAGAGTTAACTGTCTCTCATGAGGACCACCACAGGAAAGGAAGACCCAGAGTTCTCTGCTGCAAGTCCATTAGAGTTGAATTAACTGCACCTCAAATTGTAGTCCAAATAAATGTTTCACAGAGTTCAAGTGACAGACACATCTCAACATCAACTGCTCAGAGGGGACTGCGTTAATCAGAAATTCATGGTCGACTTGCTGCAAAGAAACCACTACTAAAGGACACCAATAAGAAGAAGAGACTTTCTTGGGCCAAGAAACACGAGAAATGGACATTAGACCAGTGGAAATTCCTTCATCTGGTCTGATGAGTCCAAATGTTCAATTTTTGGTTCCAACTGCTATGTCTTTGTGAGATGCAGAATACAGTCGTGGCCAAAAGTTTTAGGAATGACACAAAAATGTATTTTCAAAAAGTTTGCTGCTTCAGTGTCTTTAGATGTTTTTGTCAGATGTTACTATGGCATACTGAAGTATAATTACAAGCATTTCATAAGTGTCAAAGGCTTTTATTGACAATTACATGAAGTTGATGCAAAGAGTCAATATTTGCAGTGTTGACCCTTCTTTTTCAAGACCTCTGCAATCTGCCCTGGCATGCTGTCAATTAAATTCTGGGCCACTTACTGACTGATGGCAGCCCATTCTTGCATAATCAATGCTTGGAGTTTGTCAGAATTTGTGGGTTTTTGTTCGTCCACCCGCCTCTTGAGGATTGACCGCAAGTTCTCAATGGGATTAAGGTCTGGGGAGTTTCCTGGCCATGGACCCAAACATATTGATGTTTTGTTCCCCGAGCCACTTAGTTATAACTTTTGCCTTAAGGCAATGTGCTCCATCATGCTGGAAAAGGCATTGTTTGTCACCAAACTGTTCCTGGATGGTTGAGAGAAGTTGCTCTCAGAGGATATGTTGGTACCATTCTTTTTTGAATGATCTTGGAGTTTGCCCACTCCCTTAATTGAGTCTATCACCTAGCAAACCCACACATGAATGGTCTCGGGATGCTTTACTGTTGGCATGACACAGGACTGATGGTAGCGCTCACCTTGTCTTCTCCGGACAAGCTTTTTTCCCAGATGCCCCAAACAATCGGAAAGAGGATTCATCAGAGAAAATGACTTTACCTCAGTCCTCAGCAGTCCAATCCCTGTACCTTTTGCAGAATATCAGTCTGTCCCTGATGATTTTCCTGGAGAGAAGTGTCTTCTTGGCTGCCCTTCTTGACACCAGGCCATCCTCCAAAAGTCTTCACCTCAATGTGCATGCAGATGCACTCACACCTGCCTGCTGCCATTCCTGAGCAAGCTCTGTACTGGTGGTGCCCCAATCTCACAACTGAATCAACTTTAGGAGACGGTCTTGGCACTTACTGGACTTTCTTGGGTGCCCTGAAGCCTTCTTCACAACAATTGAACTGCTCTCCTTGAAGTTCTTCATGATCCGATAAATGGTTGATTTAGGTGCAATCTTACTGGCAGCATTTCCTTGCCTGTGAAGCCCTTTTTGTGCAAAGTAATGATGATGGCATGTGTTTCCTTGCAGGTAACCATGGTTGACAGAGGAAGAACAATGATTCCCAGCAATTGCAATTCATTAGGTCACTCTTCATAACATTCTGGAGTATATGCAAATTGCCATCATACAAACTGAGGCAGCAGACTGTGAAAATTAATATTTGTGTCATTCTCAAAACTTTTGGCCACGACTGTAGGTGAACGGATGATCTCCGCATATGTGGTTCCCACCGTGAAGCATGGAGGAGGAGGTGTGATTGTATGGGGGTGCTTTGCTGGTGACACTGTCAGTGATTTATTTGCAATTGAAGGCACACTTAACCAGCATGGCTACCACAGCATTCTGCAGTGATACTTAATCAAATCAAATTATAGTTAGCACATGCGCCGAACACAACAGGTGTAGACCTTACAGTTTTGGCCACGACTGTAGGTGAACGGATGATCTCCGCATGTGTGGTTCCCACCGTGAAGCATGGAGGAGGAGGTGTGATTGTATGGGGGTGCTTTGCTGGTGACACTGTCAGTGATTTATTTGCAATTGAAGGCACACTTAACCAGCATGGCTACCACAGCATTCTGCAGCGATACTTAATCAAATCAAATTATAATTAGCACATGCCCCAAACACAACAGGTGTAGACCTTACAGTGAAATGCTTACTTACAAGCCCTTATATCATCTGGTTTGAGCTTAGTGGGACTATCATTTGTTTTTCAACAGGACAATGACCAAACACACCTCAAGGCTGTGTGAGGGCTATTTGACCAAGAAGGAGAATAATGGATCAGATGACCTGGCCTCCACAATCACCTGACCTCAACCCAATTGAGATGGTTTGGGATGAGTTGGACTGCAGAGTGAAGGAAAAGCAGCCAACAAGTGCTCAGCATATGTGGGAACTCCTTCAAGACTGTTGGAAAAGCATTCCAGGTGAAGCTGGTTGAGAGAATCCCAATAGTGTATAAAGCTGTCATAAAGGCCAAATAGTGGTTACTTTGAAGAATCTGTAACATATTCTGTTTTGTTCATAACTTTTTTGGTTACTACTGGATTCCATATGTGTTATGTCATAGTTTTGATGTCTTCACTACTTTTGTACAATGTAGAATATAGTAAAAATAAAGTAAAAAACCCTTGAATGAGTAGGTGTGCCCAAACTTTGACTGGTACTGTATGTCCGTTTTTGCTTATTGGCATGCATGCGTGTGTGTGTGTGTGTGTGTGTGTGTGTGTGTGTGTGTGTGTGTGTGTGTGTGTGTGTGTGTGTGTGTGTGTGTGTGTGTGTGTGTGTGTGTGTGTGTGTGTGTGTTGTGTGAGCAGAGGGGAATGCTCAGTTGATTCAGTCTGCCATTGTTACAGTACAGTATGTCAGATATGATCTCTTATGGTTCCCCAGAGACTGACATCACATCACCCATCACAGGGAGAGTTGAGAAGTATGCAACACACACACACATGCACATGCACACACACACACACACACACACTCAGACACAAACACACACAAACACGTAATGGATCTTTTCAAATCAATAACCATGATGTCAGTGATTCGGACAACTCCTTTCATATATCTCCCATGTCTCTTTCTCTTCCCTATATACTGACAGTAATTAATTCTAATCATGCTATGTTTGTCAGCGGAGCTGTCTAGACTGCTAGCCATGACTGTCTGACTTGAGTTTCTTACATTTGCTGAAAGAGAAACCGGACATAGAAAAAGAGAGAGAGAGAGACAGACAGACAGACAGACGGCACGCTCCAAAGACAGACAGACAGACAGACAGACAGCACGCTCCAGAGACAGACAGACAGACAGACAGACAGACAGTACGCTCCAGAGACAGACAGACAGACAGCACGCTCCAGAGACAGACAGACAGACAGACAGCACGCTCCAGAGTGACGGTATTTTGGTCTCCATTCAAAATAACATAAATGTAACATTAGAAATGTGCTCCCAAGGGCGGAGAGTGGAGGGGGAGTTTTTATTTTTTAAATCTTATAAAAAAAATGTTTTTTAGGGGGCTTTTCTGGGCGGGGTCTCAGATGGTTGAGGGGTATCTCTCTGGGTAACTGTTGGGGGGTCTCAGATGGTTGAGGGGTATCTCTCTGGGTAACTGTTGGGGGGTCTTGGATGGTTGAGGGGCAGCTCTCTGGGTAACTGTTGGGGGGTATCAGATGGTTGAGGGGTATCTCTCTGGGTAACTGTTGGGGGGTATCAGATGGTTGAGGGGTAGGCTCTCTGGGTAACTGTTGGGGGGTCTTGGATGGTTGGTGGCCTGAAGGTTGGGAGCATTATTCCGGTGGCCGAGAGGTCATTGGTTCGGGTCCTTTGGCCGGGCTGTTGACCCTAGTTGCTCCTGTGGGTCGCTCTGGATGGGATTGTCTTCTAGATGACTGAATGTATATGTGGAGCTGCTTCACTGCAGGTAGATTGTAGGTTTTAAAATTCAATTCAATAAATCAATAAATCAACAAAAGAAATGTGATATAGGCTTCCGCACACTTCATCCTGAATGCCCTTAGCTATACAAATCTTCTATCCTACCTAGACTCATAAACTTATTTACAGTATCGCATGCGATATAGACTAGCAATGCTAGAGAATACATGGCATAAGCCTATTCCAGCACAGTCTGTTCTTCCCAGAGCCATTCATCTCCATCTCCTCCCTGTCTCTCCGCCTCCCCAGAGTTCCTCCAAACCCGTCTCAAGGTCTCACTAACAGGCCCTGTTTATTGGTTAATTGGGATCCCCTACAGCTGTTGCCGAAGTGGCAGCTGTTCTTCCTGGGGTCCACACAAAAACATAAAACACGACAAGCAACAAAACACTGATACACTGATAGACAGGGACAGTCACACACACATCAAATACAACACTACAGAAACAATACAACTAAAGAATACACTGGGCCTGACACCTACTGGACGTGTTCCCCACAGAGCCCAGCGGACAGGAGAAACACTGGGACTGACACCTACTGGAGGTGTTCCCCACAGAGCCCAGCAGACAGGAGAATCACTGGGACTGACACCTACTGGACGTGTTCCCCACAGAGCCCAGCAGACAGGAGAAACACTGGGACTGACAACTACTGGACGTGTTCCCCACAGAGCCCAGCAGACAGGAGATACACTGGGACTGACACCTACTGGACGTGTTCCCCACAGAGCCCAGCAGACAGGAGAAACACTGGGACTGACACCTACTGGACGTGTTCCCCACAGAGCCCAGCAGACAGGAGAAACACTGGGACTGACAACTACTGGACGTGTTCCCCACAGAGCCCAGCAGACAGGAGAAACACTGGGACTGACACCTACTGGACGTGTTCCCCACAGAGCCCAGCAGACAGGAGAAACACTGGGACTGACACCTACTGGACGTGTTCTCCCACCCTGTTGCAGCACATCAAGTTCTAAACATGAACGTTTACCAATTACATCCATTTCGCCTTTTCATATCTCTTCTGAATTCCCACATTACTGTCACTCAGCCGAGACAGATGAATACACTGTAGATGGGAAGGGTGATACCTGGTCAGTTGTACATCTGAATGCATTCAACTGAAATGTGTCTTACTCATTTAACCCAACCCCTCTGAATCAGAGAGGTGCGGGGTGCTGCTTAATCGACATCCACGTCTTCGGCGTCCAGGAAACAGTGGGTTAACTGCCTTGCTCAGGGGCAAAACGTCAGATTTGTACCTTGTCACCTCGGGGATTCAATCCAGCAACCTTTCGGTTACTGGCTCAACACTCTAACCACTTGGCTACCTGGAGGTCAAGAGGAGAGCAGGAGGGGAGAACGGGTGAGATAGAGTGCAGCTAGAGGGCCAGATGGTCGAGGTTATCATGAGGGTGTTGAGAGGGCAGAGTACCCAGACAGCTGGCATGAAAGGACACTTTAAACGGGAGACTGTCAAGTCTCCCATCTCTTACCAGAGGCTGCCTTCTGTCACAGCTCATGGACCTCAATTTCATCTACTTTTGATTTGAATTGCTCTAAGGCGACAGCAACTGATGATCCAGAACGGTTCACACTGGACAAGTCAGGCATTCTGGCATTACCAATTAAAAAAGGGGAGGAGGAAATTGCTTGAGACGAAAGACGAGAGCCCGAGGCGATCTGGAATAAAAGAAACCAACAGAGGCAGAAAATCCTTCAGGTCAGATATGGGGGAAACCATTTCTGACCAGGAAAGAGTCTACAGGGCTGAGAGTCTCCCCTAATCACTTTCACCTTTTCCCCAATCAACAATGGAGAAATTACAATAATAAATGTTATTACACGGTATGCCTACCTCTGTAGCTGAATATACAAGGACAGGACAGATATATACTACCTGTTGTTTTTTCATTCATGTCTTTGTATCTGCCTCCCTTTTCTCTCTCTCTGATGCCCTCCCCCCCCCCCATCCCCCACACCACCCAACTGGAGCTACACGCTGGATAACATGGCCCCCACCACTGTAAACAAAGTGCCCCAAACCTAATCTGGCCCCTCGGCAACGTAACAAAGAACACACAGACATACAGAAATAAGTAAAGCTGTAAAAACTATAATAATACTGTGAATGATGGCTTCCTGCTCCTGCCAGACTCAAGTCACACATGAGCTCAGGAGGATGGATGTGGGATGGATGGATGCAGAGTTCAGCAGTCTGTCTGAATCAGTAACTCACCAGTCTGTCTGTGAATCAGTAACTCACCAGTCTGTCTGTGAATCAGTAACTCACCAGTCTGTCTGAATCAGTAACTCACCAGTCTGTCTGTGAATCAGTAACTCACCAGTCTGTCTGAATAAGTAACTCACCAGTCTGTCTGAATCAGTAACTCACCAGTCTGTCTGAATCAGTAACTCACCAGTCTGTCTGTGAATCAGTAACTCACCAGTCTGTCTATAAATCAGTAACTCACCAGTCTGTCTGTGAATCAGTAACTCACCAGTCTGAGAATCAGTAACTCACCAGTCTGTCTGAATCAGTAACTCACCAGTCTGTCTGAATCAGTAACTCACCAGTCTGTCTGTGAATCAGTAACTCACCAGTCTGTCTGAATCAGTAACTCACCAGTCTGAGAATCAGTAACTCACCAGTCTGTCTGTGAATCAGTAACTCACCAGTCTGTCTGTGAATCAGTAACTCACCAGTCTGTCTGAATCAGTAACTCATCAGTCTGTCTGTGAATCAGTAACTCACCAGTCTGTCTGTGAATCAGTAACTCACCAGTCTGTCTATGAATCAGTAACTCACCAGTCTGAGAATCAGTAACTCACCAGTCTGAGAATCAGTAACTCACCAGTCTGTCTGTGAATCAGTAACTCACCAGTCTGTCTATAAATCAGTAACTCACCAGTCTGTCTGTGAATCAGTAACTCACCAGTCTATGAATCAGTAACTCACCAGTCTGTCTGAATCAGTAACTCACCAGTCTGAGAATCAGTAACTCACCAGTCTGAGAATCAGTAACTCACCAGTCTGTCTGTGAATCAGTAACTCACCAGTCTGTCTGAGAATCAGTAACTCACCAGTCTGTCTGTGAATCAGTAACTCACCAGTCTGTCTATGAATCAGTAACTCACCAGTCTGTCTGTGAATCAGTAACTCACCAGTCTGTCTGTGAATCAGTAACTCATCAGTCTATGAATCAGTAACTCACCAGTCTGTCTGTGAATCAGTAACTCACCAGTCTGTCTATAAATCAGTAACTCACCAGTCTGTCTGTGAATCAGTAACTCACCAGTCTATGAATCAGTAACTCACCAGTCTGTCTGAATCAGTAACTCACCAGTCTGTCTGTGAATCAGTAACTCACCAGTCTGTCTGTAAATCAGTAACTCACCAGTCTGTCTGTGAATCAGTAACTCACCAGTCTATGAATCAGTAACTCACCAGTCTGTCTGAATCAGTAACTCACCAGTCTGTCTGTGAATCAGTAACTCACCAGTCTGTCTGTGAATCAGTAACTCACCAGTCTGTCTGTGAATCAGTAACTCACCAGTCTGTCTGTGAATCAGTAACTCACCAGTCTGTCTGTGAATCAGTAACTCACCAGTCTGTCTGTGAATCAGTAACTCACCAGTCTATGAATCAGTAACTCATCAGTCTGCCTATGAATCAGCAACTCATCAATCTGTCTGTGAATCAGTAACTCATCAGTCTGTCTATGAATCAGTAACTCATCATTCTATGAATCAGTAACTCATCAGTCTATGCATCAGTAACTCATCAGTCTCTCTATGAATCAGTAACTCAACGGTCTGTCTATGAATCAGTAACTCGTGAGTCTGTCTATGAATCAGTAACCCACCAGTCTGTCTATCATTCAGTAACTCATCATTCTATGAATCAATAACTCATCAGTCTATGAATCAGTAACTTATCAGTCTGTCTATGAATCAGTAACTCATCAGTCTGTCTATGAATCAGTAACTCATCAGCATATCTAAGAATCAGTAACTCATCAGTTTGTCTATGAATCTTTAAGTCATCAGTCTGTCTAAGAATCAGTAACTCATCAGTCTGTCTATAAATCAGTAACTCATCAGTCTATCAATCAGTAAATTATCAATCTGTCAATGAATCAGTACTCATCAGTGTGTCGATTAATCAGCAACTCATCAGTCTATGAATCAGTAACTCACCAGTCTATGAATAAGTAACTCATCAGTCTATCTATGAATCAGTAACTCAGTCTGTCTATGAATAAGTTACTCACCAGTCTGTATATGAATCAGTAACTCATCAGTCTATCTCTGAATCAGTAACTCACCCGTCAGTCTATGAATCAGTAGCTCACCACCAATGAATTCCAATTGTGGTAATGCACCTGGTGTCTGTGTGTGTATATGCATTTAAAGCATTTGAAAATGACTGAATGCACTGCAGTGCCAAGGACAGTGATTATTTGAAGAGTTGCCATGGAAACAGGCCTATATGACGTGAGATTTGGACAGCTGGGCATCTGTTGAGCGGTTAAATGGGAGTCCACCAAAACCCCACATCCATTTGGCCCTTGAAGTCAACCCAGGTTGGTCTGGCCTTTCTGGCCTAGCTCAAATTGCATTTCCACTACTTTCAGAAATTCTAAATAATGTCATGCTACTAGGTAGAAATTATGTGACTGCAGCTGGCAGTGCCATGTAGCTAGCTAGCAAGATGTTGAAGAATTTAATTAACCCTGACTATGCTATAAATAACGTTACCCCACACTCCTGCCAGTTCCAGCCTGACTCAGAGCTATGTACTTAGCTTGCTGATGTTAGCTAGCTAGCTAAACGGTTAGAATCATCGCTAGCATAACAAGCTAGCTAGCTAGCTTAATTCATACCTTGCTTGCCTGTTAGTTAGCTAGCTAACCAATCAAACCAGGCGACATATTAATATGACCTGACCTGATAAAATTCCTGCTAGCTCACGCTAGCTAGCTAGCTCCTCCTCTTTCAGTCCTCTGGACCTCTCCCCTCCTCCTCTCCCCTCCTCCTCTGCCCTCCTCCTCTTTCAGTCCTCTGGATCTCTCCCCTCTTCCTCTCCCCTCCTCCTCTTTCAGTCCTGTGGACCTCTCTCCTCCTCTCCCCTACTCCTCTTTCAGTCCTCTGGACCTCTTACCTCCTCCTCTTTCAGTCCTGTGGACCTCTCTCCTCCTCCTTTTTCAGTCCTGTGGACCTCTCCCCTCCTCACTCTGTTGGTTTTCTCCTCCTTCACTCCCCCTCTTATCTCCTCCTTCACTCCCCCTCTTATCTCCTCCTTCTCGCCCCCTCTCCTCACCAGGGGGTTCAGCTGGCCCTTGGCTCTCATGCAGAAAAACAACCCTTTGTAACAGTTGGCTCAATGCTCGCACGCACGCACGCACGCACGCACGCACGCACACACACACACACACACACACACACACACACACACACACACACACACACACACACACACACACACACACACACACACACACACACACTGTCTGTTTGTAAGGCCTCACACACATTCTTCCCGATTTATTAATATAATTGATTCTGCCTTAAGCAAAGCCTTTCTCCCTCCACCCCTCACCCTCCTCTCTCACCCTTAGCCCTTTCATACTGTACCTCCACATCTCTCCCTCACTTTCCTCCCTCACTCTTCTCTATGCATTCTGTACAGTAGATGCAAATCTCTTTCAGTATCTCTCTCTCTCTCTCTCCTCTTGCACCCCCATTCTCTCCTTCATTATCTCCCTCCCCTCTCTCGCACCTCCCAAGCAGTGGGATGACTCATTGAAATGTACTATGGACAGAGATCAGGTTAATTGTATCACTTTCCATTTCCGATAGAGAGCAGAAGCAGGACTGTACAGTGCATTCAGAACGTATTCAGACCCCTTGAATTTTTACACATATGTGAGTCGTTTCAGGAAACCTGGGGTATGTTATGCATGACTGCTTCACATGAGCCATTTGAATGTCACATGTGTTTTTAGGCAGACATGCCTTCTGGAACATGTGGACTTTCATGTGCCTTAATAACAAACGTGTATGCCATCTGTAAATACAAATCAAATGGGGGACTGAGTTTTGAAAACAGTGTAATTGGAGTATGACAACACCTGTCTCCGGATTACATCTTCAAACTAAGGGAAAGCATGGCATCTGTGACAGAGAGTGAGAAGCGTCTATCTATGTATCTATGTAGCTAGCTATATTTTTATACATTGCATGTCTCTAATTTTGTCAGAAAGTAGTTTTGATTTCAAGTTAAAGTGTACTGTCAGCAAGCTAGCTAACGTTATCTGGCTGGCTCGCTAGCTATCATTATGTTTATGATCTCTGTAGTAATATTATTTGTATCTCAGAGCCATTTTCTTTGCTTGTTACAGCCTAATGTTTGTTAGCTAACATTGAACCTGGTTGTTTAGCTACCTGCAGATTCATGCAGGGTAGTAACGTCATGAGTTGGGATTATGGTTAATTCTTTAGCTAGTTAGCTAGCTACATGTCTTAACTTCTTTGGGCTAGGGGGCAGTATTCGGAAGTTCGGAAGCTTAAGAGGGTGTGAACAATGCTGAATGCCGACCAATCTGATTCCACACTCCAAGACTGCTTCCATCACGTGGACTGGGATCGTATGTTTCGTATTGCATCAGACAACAACATTGACGAATACGCTGATTCGGTGTGCGAGTTCATTAGAACGTGCGTTGAAGATGTCGTTCCCATAGCAACGATTAAAACATTCCCAAACCAGAAACCGTGGATTGATTGCATAATTCGCGTGAAACTGAAAGCGCGAACCACTGATTTTAATCAGGGCAAGGTGACTGGTAACATGACCGAATACAAACAGTGCAGCTATTCCCTCCGCAAGGCAATCAAACAAGCTAAGCGTCAGTATAGAGACAAAATAGAATCTCATTTCAACGGCTCAGACACAAGAGGTATGTGGAAGGGTCTACAGTCAATCACGGATTACAAAAAGGAAACCAGCCCAGTCACGGACCAGGATGTCTTGCTCCCAGGCAGACTAAATAACTTTTTTTGCCCGCTTTGAGGACAATACAGTGCCACTGACACGGCCTGCAACGAAAACATGCGGACTCTCCTTCACTGCAGCCGAGGTGAGTAAAACATTCAAACGTGTTAACCCTCGCAAGGCTGCAGGCCCAGACGGCATCCCCAGCCGCGCGCTCAGAGCATGCGCAAACCAGCTGGCTGGTGTGTTTACGGACATATTCAATCAATCGCTATCTCAGTCTGCTGTTCCCACATGCTTCAAGAGGGCCACCATTGTTCCTGTTCCCAAGAAAGCTAAGGTAACTGAGCTAAACGACTACCGCCCCGTAGCACTCACTTCCGTCATCATGAAGTGCTTTGAGAGACTCGTCAAGGACCATATCACCTCCACCCTACCTGACACCCTAGACCCACTCCAATTTGCTTACCGCCCAAATAGGTCCACAGACGATGCAATCTCAACCACACTGCACACTGCCCTAACCCATCTGGACAAGAGGAATACCTATGTGAGAATGCTGTTCATCGACTACAGCTTGGCATTTAACACCATAGTACCCTCCAAGCTCGTCATCAAGCTCGAGACCCTGGGTCTCGACCCCACCCTGTGCAACTGGGTACTGGACTTCCTGACGGGCTGCCCCCAGGTGGTGAGGGTAGGCAACAACATCTCCACCCCGCTGATCCTCAACACTGGGGCCCCACAAGGGTGCGTTCTGAGCCCTCTCCTGTACTCCCTGTTCACCCACGACTGCGTGGCCACGCACGCCTCCAACTCAATCATCAAGTTTGCCTACGACACAACAGTGGTAGGCTTGATTACCAACAACGACGAGACGGCCTACAGGGAGGAGGTGAGGGCCCTCGGAGTGTGGTGTCAGGAAAATAACCTCACACTCAACGTCAACAAAACTAAGGAGATGATTGTGGACTTCAGGAAACAGCAGAGGGAACACCCCCCTATCCACATCGATGGAACAGTAGTGGAGAGGGTAGTAAGTTTTAAGTTCCTTGGCATACACATCACAGACAAACTGAATTGGTCCACCCACACAGACAGCATCATGAAGAAGGCGCAGCAGCGCCTCTTCAACCTCAGGAGGTTGAAGAAATTCGGCTTGTCACCAAAAGCACTCACAAACTTCTACAGATGCACAATCGAGAGCATCCTGGCGGGCTGTATCACCGCCTGGTACGGCAACTGCTCCGCCCACAACCGTAAGGCTCTCCAGAGGGTAGTGAGGTCTGCACAACGCATCACCGGGGGCAAACTACCTGCCCTCCAGGACACCTACACCACCCGATGTTACAGGAAGGCCAAAAAGATCATCAAGGACAACAACCACCCGAGCCACTGCCTGTTCACCCCGCTACCATCCAGAAGGCGAGGTCAGTACAGGTGCATCAAAGCTGGGGCCGAGAGACTGAAAAACAGCTTCTATCTCAAGGCCATCAGACTGTTAAACAGCCACCACTATCATTGAGTGGCTGCTGCCAACACACTGACTCAACTCCAGCCACTTTAATAATGGGAATTGATGGGAAATTATGTAAAATATATCACTAGCCACTTTAAACAATGCTACCTAATATAATGTTTACATACCCTACATTATTCATCTCATATGTATACATATATACTGTACTCTATATCATCTACTGCATCTTTATGTAATACATGTATCACTAGCCACTGTAACTATGCCACTTTGTTTACATACTCATATGTATATACTGTACTCGATACCATCTACTGTATCTTGCCTATGCTGCTCTGTACCATCACTCATTCATATATCTTTATGTACATATTCTTTATCCCCTTACACTTGTGTGTATAAGACAGTAGTTTTGGAATTGTTAGTTAGATTACTTGTTGGTTATTACTGCATTGTCGGAACTAGAAGCACAAGCATTTCGCTACACTCGCATTAACATCTGCTAACCATGTGTATGTGACAAATAAAATTTGATTTGATGTGATTTGATTTGAATGGGTGTAGACAAAGGAGGGCTCTCCAGTAGTAGTACCAAAACATTCAAAGGCCATTTTCTCAAAAGGGATGTTACAAGTTTATTAACATTCAAAGTAGAATAATTTTCCATTGTTCCTCAACTGTAGTGTAGTGTATGATATATGATATTTTATTTTCTCTGTGTCTCTACTTTTACCCAATGTACTTCTACTTTTATCCAATGTAAAAAACATAATTTCAAATGTTGCTACATATGACTGATTTGAGCCGGTCGGTTACATTTTTTATAAAATTGATCAAATAACCCCCCCGCTCCCCTTCTTTTGGGTTTGACACTACAAGCTTGGCACACCTGTATTTGGGAAGTTTCTCCCATTCCCAGATTCTCCCCGCTCTGTCAGGATGGATGGGGAGCATCGCTGCACACCTATTTTCAGGTCTCTCCAGAGATGTTAGATCGGGTTTGAGTCTGGGCTCAGGCCGGGCTACTCAAGGACATTCAGAGACTTGTCCGGAAGCCACTACCTGACTTGGCTGTGTGCTTAGGGGTCGTTGTCCTGTTGGAAGGTGAACCTTCACCCCAGTCTGAGATCCTGAGCACTCTGGAGCAGGATTTCATCAAGGATCTCTCTGTACTTTGCTCTGTTCATCTTTTGCTCGATCCTGACAAGTCTCCAAGTCCCTGCTGCTGAAAAACATCCCCACAGCATGATGCTGCCAACACCATGCTTCACCGTTGGGATGGTGCTTGGTTTCCTCCAGATGTGACAAGTGGCATTTAGGCCACAGAGTTCAATCTTGGTTTCATAGACCAGAGAATCTTGTTTCTCATGGTCTGAGTGCTTTAGGTGCCTTTTGGCAAAGTCCAAGAGGACTGTCATGTGGCTTTTACAGAGGAGTGGTTTCCGTCTGCCCACTCTACCATAAAGTCCTGATTGGTGGAATGCTGCAGAAATGGTTGTCCTTCTGGAAGGATCTCCCATCTTCACAGAGGAACTCTGGAGCTCTGTCAGAATGACCATCGGGTTCTTGGTCACCTCCCTGACCAAAAACTCTTCCCCCCCCAAATGCTCAGTTTGGCTAGGTGGCAGGCTCTCAAGAGTCTTGATGGTTCCAAACTTCTTCAAATTAAGAATGATGGAGGCCACTGTGTTCTTGGGGATCTTCAATGCTGCAGAAATGTTTTGGTACCCTTCCCCAGATCTGTGCCTCGACACAATCCTGTCTTGGAGACAATTGCTTCGATCTCATGGTTTATTTTTTTGCTCTGATATGCACTGTCAACTGTGAGACCTTATATACTCTAGAGGGGTGTATGCCTTTCCAAATTATGTCCAATCAATTGAATTTACCACAGGTGGACTAAAGTTGTAGAAACATCTCAAGGATGATCTATGGAAACAGGATGCAACTGAGCTCATTTTCAAGTCTCATAGCAAGGGTCTGAATACTTGTAAATAAGATATTTCTGTTTTCAATTTGTCATTTCGGGGTGTTGTGTGTCAATTGATGAGGAACATGTTTTATTTTTATCCATTTTAGAACGAGGCTGTAACGTAATAAAATGTGGAAAAAGTCAAGGGCTTTGAATACTTTCCTAATGCACTGTATTTGAACGTACAGGACGCCAGCATTCAAAGTTTTAGCCATTCCTTCACTCCACAGAAACCAAACAACCACAGTTGTCTCTGGCGCTTATTGTGGAAATTACAAGATTATGTTCTACTTTTATTGCATCAAATGGTTGACACTGACAGGAGATTTACGATGTCTTTGTGGGTACCGCATTCCAGAGCATGAGTTAATGTTTCTGTATTGGGGTACCAGGGGGAGATGGTTCCAGTATGGAGCTGGGGGGCCAGACCCTGGTCTCTACACATTGAAAACTGTTACTGTCTGCTGTGAATTATACGTATATTTCATACAAGTCTCAACCTTCTGACCCATTCCATACATCTGTTGTGTGTCATGTAGACTGAAGGAGGATGGACTTTGCTATAAAATGCTGTGGCTCAAACCAGCTGGTTGAGGTCTCAGTGATCACCTCCAGGGGTGATTACTGACCAGCTGGTTGAGGTCTCAGTGATCACCTCCAGGGGTGATTACTGACCAGCTGGTTGAGGTCTCAGTGATCACCTCCAGGGGTGATTACCGACCACCTCCATTACTGCAGTAAACCAGCTGGTTGAGTTCTCAGTGATCACCTCCAGGGGTGATTACTGACCAGCTGGTTGAGGTCTCAGTGATCACCTCCAAGGGTGATTACTGACCAGCTGGTTGAGGTCTCAGTGATCACCTCCAGGGGTGATTACCGACCACCTCCATTACTGCAGTAAACCAGCTGGTTGAGTTCTCAGTGATCACCTCCAGGGGTGATTACTGACCAGCTGGTTGAGATCTCAGTGATCACCTCCAGGGGTGATTACTGACCAGCTGGTTGAGGTCTCAGTGATCACCTCCAGGGGTGATTACTGACCAGCTGGTTGAGATCTCAGTGATCACCTCCAGGGGTGATTACTGACCAGCTGGTTGAGGTCTCAGTGATCACCTCCAGGGGTGATTACCGACCACCTCCATAACTGCAGTAAACCAGCTGGTTGAGTTCTCAGTGATCACCTCCAGGGGTGATTACTGACCAGCTGGTTGAGATCTCAGTGATCACCTCCAGGGGTGATTACTGACCAGCTGGTTGAGTTCTCAGTGATCACCTCCAGGGGTGTGTCACGCCTTGGTCTTAGTATTTTGTGTTTTAGATAATTAGTTGGTCAGGCCAGGGTGTGACATGGGTTTATGTTATTGTGTTGATGTATTGGGGTTTTTATAGGCATTGGGATTGTGGTTGATTAGGGGTGTGTTTAGTTTAGGTTTGGCTGCCTGAGGCGGTTCTCAATCAGAGTCAGGTGATTCTTGTTGTCTCTGATGGGGAATCGTATTTAGGTAGCCTGGGTTTCACTGTGTATTTGGTGGGTGATTGTTCCTGTCTCTGTGTAGTTTCACCAGATAGGCTGTAATTAGGTTTCACGTTCCGTTTTGTTGTTTTGTATTTATTAGTTATTTCATGTATAGTTCCGTTTTTTCTTCATTAAAAACATGAGTAACCAACACACTGCATTTCGGTCTGACTCTCTTTTGACAAACGAAGAACGCCGTTACAGGGTGATTACTGACCAGCTGGTTGAGATCTCAGTGATCACCTCCAGGGGTGATTACTGACCAGATTACTGCAGTAAACCAGCCTTACTGACCAGCTGGTTGAGATCTCAGTGATCACCTCCAGGGGTGATTACTGACCAGCTGCTTGAGTTCTCAGTGATCACCTCCAGGGGTGATTACCGACCACATCCATTACTGCAGTAATTAAATAATAAAGATTTCCATTTTGATTACAATAATTCCCCCACGCGGTCGATTCCTTGTTGATTCTTTCCCTTAAGTTTACCATCTGTTCCCAGAAATTGATCCATATCGATCAACCTATTCAATCCAATGACGTTATTTCATGAATTTCCCACCATAGTGACGCCTGCTCAGCCCTGATGTGTAAATCGCTCAACTCAATCAATAGGATCGATCTCAGTCGCCAGTCAGATCTGGATGTGCTGTAAACAAAGAAAAGACCAATGGCAGTCCTTTAGCGTCTGGGTTAATGAACGGTCCAGGACCTTAATTAGACATACAAGAGACATGCATGCAATACATTTGCGCCGATCTCGTCAATAGCACCTGGTCATTTCCATGTAAAAGGACCCACCAACATATGAAGTTCATAACAACATGTCAAATTGGGTGTGAAATGAAAGCTGAGAGTCCATATTTCTGAGAGATTAATGTGTATATACATTTTTCAACCATTTTCCATCCAAAAAATTAGGTTAAATTAGGTTAGATGGAAAAGGGGTTTTGGAAAACATCTAGCAGAAAAAGTCTGAACGGTATCAGAAGGACATCAAAACACAATAATGTTGACATAAATAACCCTGCCAACTAATATCAACGTTTATATTTCCTGTTTCTTCCTTCTCTAAGTTTAAGAAATATTGCCCTTTGCCTTTAAAAATCCGTTAACAAAAACAAAACTATCTTTAAGATATATTTCTAATTTCTCTCCCTCATAAGGAGGGAGGCAACAAAAGTAACAAGTAAAGGTAGACCTAACAATTAGTTATATTGTTTGTACTGATAAACATTTTGTTTATGAATGATTACGTGATTAAAACTCGAAATGATATTACCAAATCGGTAACGGAACTTCTGAAAGATCTGAAACTGAATTTCTGCAATTGAATTGGCTCCAATGGTAAATCAAAGTAGTCACAAATCACATTTGGGTACACAAGTTTGGAAAGCACAGCACAGTAGAGTACACTAAAGAAAAGTTGAGTTGAGTACAGTACAATTGACTGTAGAGTACACTAGAGATGAGTACACTATAATGTACTCTATTGTTCTGCACTTAACTCTACTGTACTCTACTGAACTCTACTGTATTGTTCTGAGCTGTACTGTACTGAACTCTACTGTACTGTACTCTACTGTACTTTACGAGAATACTCTACTTAACTCTACTCTACTGTACTCTACTGTACTTTACTACAGTACTCTACTGAACTCTACTGTACTTTACTGTACTCTACTGTACTTTACTGAACTCTACTGTACTCTACTGTACTCTACTCTACTGTACTTTACTGAACTCTACTGTACTCTACTCTACTGTACTTTACTGAACTCTACTGTACTCTACTGTACTTTACTGAACTCTAATGTACTCTACTGTACTTTACTGAACTCTACTGTACTTTACTACAGTACTCTACTGAACTCTACTCTACTGTACTCTACTGAACTCTACTCTACTGTACTTTACTGAACTCTACTGTACTCTACTGTACTTTACTGAACTCTACTGTACTCTACTCTACTGTACTCTACTGAACTCTACTCTACTGTACTTTACTGAACTCTACTGTACTCTACTGTACTTTACTGAACTCTACTGTACTGTACTACAGTACTCTACTGAACTATACTGTACTCTACTCTACTTTACTACAGTACTCTACTGAACTCTACTGTATTGTTCTGAGCTGTACTGTACTGAACTCTACTGTACTGCACTCTACTGTACTTTACTGTACTCTACTCTACTTTACTACAGTACTCTACTGAACTCTACTCTACTTTACTACAGTACTGTACTGAACTACTGTACTTTGATGTCCAAACTTGTGAAACATAGACGTCTATGATTGGTTCAGATTTGATCCGGTCGCACCAAATATGGTCTTGTTTGGGGTGTCGGAGCTCATTAAAATAACAGCCAGTGTGCAGAATAATATCCAAATTTGCAAAGCAGGATATTTGATATTTATATCAACGTGTGCCTATTCCGGATACATCACCATGAAGGGAATGACATTCATATCCATAATTATGCATTTCTGTGTAGTACAGGGACCAATGATAAAAATGTTACCACAATTCTGTTACTGATATAAATAGTTCAATATCCAAAATATATTTTTTCAAAGTAAATGTGTCATATCATAGCTGACACCCCATTCTTTCTGCAGACATCTTTGAATCTTCATTTGGAGAAGAGATTCAATGGCATTTTTGGAAACCGCGGACACAAAAAAAACGGAGGGAGATTTTACCGAAATTCTGTTATCAAACTTTGCATCTACACAGTTCTTCTAGTAAATGGGTTTTTGTAAAAATGTTCAGTGTAAATTGTTAAAAAAATTCCTTGTGCATAGAGTTGTATGATTTATTAAGCTTTGAAATCAATTGTTTTTGAGTCTCAGCGACTTAAATGTAATGTAATGTAATGTAATTCCGTTACCGTGGAGTTGCCCTCCTACATTGTGTGAGAGCGAGTCTTTCGTAATCAATCAATTCCAGACGCCCACTCTCATTGGTGAGGATTGACTGTGGGGGTGGTTGCTTACTGTTGTGCGGCTACAGGCTAGCCAACCATGATGTTATTGATTTAGTGGTGTTTCCCTGATGTAGTCATCCGTCACAGATCTGGGAGGACATTAGTACCTTCAAGCATTCGGGAGATGAAATAGTTAAACAAAACCATGGCCTCTTTGTCCACCTCCTTTACGGGATAAAGCGTGTGTGTGTGTGTGTGTGTGTCCATGTGTGTGCATGTGTGTGCGTGTGTGTGCATGTGTGTGCAAGTGTGTGTGTGGTGTCTGAAGCACCCAGAATAAGGAAGATGCCCCAGTGTCCCTGAGTAAAATATTAAAGGTCACATGTGACAAAATGCTGTTTTTGTGTCGGGACAACTCGTTAAAACGGTCACACTGTGTCTGTTAAAGTGTACCTACATGTGTGTGTGTGTGTGTGTGTGTATGTGTGTGTGTGTGTGTGTGTGTGTGTGTGTGTGTGTGTGTGTGTGTGTGTGTGTGTGTGTGTGTGTGTGTGTGTGTGTGTGTGTGTGTGTGTGTGTGTGTGTGTGTGTGTGCGGACTCGGTAAAGTGATTATCTTTCATGCTCCAAAGCTTTGGTATAATCACAGACAAAGAATGAAGTCACATTCACTGTTATCAGTTTGTCCTTTATGGCAGCCGGTGGTCCAATGCAGAAGATGACAGTGGCCTTGCCCATACAAACACAGAACACAAGAGATATGTGAGTATGAGGTTGAAAAGTCTTTCCTTTGGTTTTAACCTAAAACTGCAATTACAATCCTAACCTTTTATTCTCTATAGTAGCTGTTTCTCTCCATTCTCTATAGTAGCTGTTTCTCTCCATTCTCTATAGTAGCTGTTCCTCTCCATTCTCTATAGTAGCTGTTTCTCTCCATTCTCTATAGTAGCTGTTTCTCTACCTCTCCATTCTCTATAGTAGCTGTTTCTCTCCATTCTCTATAGTAGCTGTTCCTCTCCATTCTCTATAGGAGCTGTTTCTCTCCATTCTCTATAGTAGCTGCTTCTCTCCATTCTCTATAGTAGCTGTTTCTTTCAATTCTCTATAGTAGCTGCTTCTCTACCTCTCCATTCTCTATAGTAGCTGTTCCTCTCCATTCTCTATAGGAGCTGTTTCTCTCCATTCTCTATAGTAGCTGCTTCTCTACCTCTCCATTCTCTGTAGTAGCTGCTTCTCTACCTCTCCAATCTCTATAGTAGCTGTTTCACTCCATTCTCTATAGTAGCTGTACCTCTCCATTCTCTATAGTAGCTGTTTCTCTCCATTCTCTATAGTAGCTGTTTCTCTCCATTCTCTATAGTAGCTGTTCCTCTCCATTCTCTATAGGAGCTGTTTCTCTCCATTCTCTATTGTAGCTGTTTCTCTACCTCTCCATTCTCTATAGTAGCTGTTTCTCTACCTCTCCATTCTCTATAGTAACTGTTTCTCTCCATTCTCTATAGTAACTGTTTCTCTCCATTCTCTATAGTAGCTGTTTCTCTCCATTCTCTATAGTAGCTGTTTCTCTCCATTCTAAATAATAACTGTTCCTCTCCATTCTCTATAGTAACTGTTTCTCTCCATTCTCTATAGTAGCTGTTTCTCTCCATTCTCTATAGTAGCTGTTTCTCTCCATTCTCTATAGTAGCTGTTTCTCTCCATTCTCTATAGTAGCTGTTTCTCTCCATTCTCTATAGTAGCTGTTTCTCTCCATTCTCTATAGTAACTGTTTCTCTCCATTCTCAGTAGCTGCTGTTTCTCTCCATTCTCTATAGTAGCTGTTTCTCTACCTCTCCATTCTCTATAGTAACTGTTTCTCTCCATTCTCTATAGTAACTGTTTCTCTCCATTCTCTATAGTAGCTGTTTCTCTCCATTCTCTATAGTAACTGTTTCTCTCCATTCTCAGTAGCTGTTGTTTCTCTCCATTCTCTATAGTAGCTGTTTCTCTACCTCTCCATTCTCTATAGTAACTGTTTCTCTCCATTCTCTAAAGTAACTGTATCTCTCCATTCTCTATAGTAGCTGTTTCTCTCCATTCTCTATAGTAGCTGTTTCTCTCCATTCTCAGTAGCTGCTGTTTCTCTCCATTCTCAGTAGCTGCTTTTTCTCTCCATTCTCTATAGTAGCTGTTTCTCTACCTCTCCATTCTCCATAGTAGCTGTTTCTCTGCCAATAACTGTCATCTCAGAACCTCAGGGCTCCCGAGTGGTGCAGTGGTCTTAGACACTGCATCTCAGCGCAAAAGGTGTCACTGCAGTACCTGGTTTGAATCCAGGCTGCATCACATCATGCACATGACATGGTGGCGCACGATTGGCATAAATGTTGTCCGGTTTTGGCTGGGGTAGGCCGTCATTGTAAATAAGAATTTGCTCTTACTGACTATCCTAGTTACGTAAATTATACAAATCTCCTCCATTTCTTCTTAATTGCCAGAGCAGATTCTTGCCAATGCACATTGATGGGTGGTGTGTGTGTGAATTTTTTTTTTCAATTTAAAGTTTTATTAAGTTTTCTTGTTTTTCAATCAACCAACAAAACACATTCCACATTCACAGATGTGACAGGCGTAAAAAAATAAAAATAAAAAGACAAAAGACAAAAGAAAAAATTTAAATAAAATTCAAATCAAAGATTAAGAAAAAATAAGTGTTTTTATTTGACTTTATCTATTTATTTTCCTTGGTGCATATATATATGTATATTTTGATGTATGTGTATATATATATATACACATACATATATACATACACACACACATACCCATACATACATACATACATACATACATACATACATACATACATACATACATACATACATACATACATACATACATACATACATACATACATACATACATACATACCTACATACCTACATACGTACATACGTACATACGTACATACGTACATACGTACATACATACATACATACATACATACGTACATACGTACATACGTACATACGTACATACGTACATACATACATACATACATACATACATACATACATACATACATACGTACATACGTACATACGTACATACGTACATACGTACATACGTACATACGTACATACATACATACATACATACATACATACATACATACATACGTACGTACGTACGTACGTACGTACGTACGTACGTACGTACATACATACATACATACATACATACATACATACATACATACATACATACATACATACATACATACATACATACATACATACATACATACATACGCACACGTACTCAAAAACAAAATAAAAATAAAAACACACAAAAAAAACATATATAACACTTGCAGCAGCACTATCAAGGTTCTTATCAGCTATTTCTAGCATTCGTTGAGACGACTGGCCAATAATTAGTTTTTAGGTTTTACAGTACCTTACACAGCATATATCTGCGCATTTCCCTAGTCACCCCGTTCACTATGTCCAGTTTGAAATATAGTAGTAGAGTAGTGGAGACCAGAGTCTAACAAACTTGGGCTGTCTCTTGTGGAGGTCATAAGTGAGCTTTTCAAGAGGGAGAAAGTCAACAATCTGGTCAATCCACATTTTAAATGTAGGAGGGGTATTAGAGGCCCACAATAGAATAACACATTACTTAGCAAAGTATGTAATAGTCATAAGCACATTTTCTCTGTCAGGATCAAGAACAAAGTCCTGCTGGGCATTAAGAAGATAGATACATGGGGTCATATCAAACTGTACCTCTAGTATTTTCTGTGCAGCAGTATGTATAGTTTGCCAGAATCTGGCAATACAGCTCCAAAATACATATGCATATAGGTTCCACTTTCAGAGATCTTTTACAGTTAGGATACATATCTGTTTTCATTCTATGGAGTCTCAAAGGAGTATAATAAAATTTGTACAAAAATGTGTAATTAGATTCTTTCATTTTTACATTGGTAGAGGAGCAGTATACCCTGTCGCAAACCTCCGCCCATAACTCATCACTGATAGTCAGACCAAGGTCCTTTTCCCAGATTATTTTCAAATGAGTAAAGGAGGAGCCTCCTTTCTCAGAAAGGAGTCTATAGATGTAAGATATTTTGCCTTTAATGGATTGTGCTGTGACAAGAAGGGTTTCAAATTCATTCAACTGAGTTCTAAACCTCCTCTTGGAGGTAAATGAGGAAATTACATGTCTAATTTGAAGATATATTTTTTTTTAAATGGATCTTGGCACATTGAATTCACTGCAGAGCTCTTGAAAGGATTTCAGTGTAGTGGTTTTCTGATGAAATAGGTCTGAAAAGGTCCTGATTCCTAGAGTATGCCAAAGATTAAAGTTGTCATCCCTCAGGGCTTTTGGCAAGTCTGGGTTGCCTACTATAGGCGAGTGAGAACATATTTGGGAGGAAATGCCCAGGTATTTCTTACAGTCCCTCCATGCTAGTAGGGTGCTGTAAATCACAAAGGTTTTGGCTATGTTGCCCACTTCACTAAAGTTATTAATGAATATAATTGAGCTTAAGGGCAATGAACCACAGGATTGGGCTTCTATCTGAATCCACATTGACTCTTGTCTGTTTGTGATCCATGTTAGCATGTTGCGGATTTGGGCAGACCAGTAGTACAATTGAAGGGAGGGAAGGGCAAGACCACCCTTAGATTCAGGTTTCGATAGAGTGGAAAACTTGATCCTAGGTTTTTTATTGCCCCATATAAATTTGGTGATGCTTTGGTTAGTTGTTTTGAAAAAGGAAACTGGGAGATAGCATGGGAGCATCTGAAATAAGTGGTTCCGTCTAGGGAGGACGTTCATACGGATGACATTAATTCTTCCTACTAAGCTAATTGGTAGGGAGATCCAGGTTTGGGTATCGTTCTTGATTCGATCCAGGAGTGGAAGATAATTTTCCTTAAAAAGGCTATTCAGATCTGGTGTTATGAAGATCCCGAGGTATTGAAACCCCTGTGTTTTCCATTGGAAAGGACATAGTGTCTTCATAGAGCTGGTGAGTGTAATATTGAGAGGGCAGACAGTGGATTTGTTAAAATTGACCTTATAACCTGAAAACTTGCCATACTGAGCAATTGTTTCTAAAATGAGAGGGAGGGATTTCTCAGGGTTGGATATGTAGAGCAGGACATCATCCGCATAAAGCGAAATCTTGTGCTGAAGGCCGCCTGCAGAAACACCCCTAATAATTGGATTGCTCCTTATCAGCTCTGACAGAGGCTCCAACCCCAACAAGTAGAGCAGGGGAGACAGCGAGCACCCCTGTCTTGTGCCCCGTTCCAGAGGGAATCTGTCAGAGTTCAGTCCATTAGTAGTCACCATGGCATTTGGATGAGAGTATAGTGATTTGATCCATTTCATAAAATGTGGGCCCATATTGAACTTTTCTAAGACTGAAAACAGAAAGCTCCACTCCATCCTGTCAAATGCCTTCTCAGCATCCAGTGAAGCCAGCAGGACAGGGGTCTTCTGTGCGTTTACTTGATCAATAATAAAAAATCCAGTTTGGTCCACTTTTATTATTTTGGGAAGAAAAGTGTTTAGTCTTTTGGCGAGCAATTTGGTAATTATTTTATAGTCGAAATCCAACAAGCTTATGGGCCGGAAGGACGAGCAGGATAGGGGGTCCTTGTCCTTTTTTAGCAACACTGTAATGCGGGCTGTGTATTGAGTCTGGGAGAACTCCGTTTTTGCAGCATTCTCCAGCATTGGCATGAAGATAGGGCGGAGCTGGGGCCAAAAAGCTTTGTAGAACTCTCTGGGGAAACCATCTGGGCCTGGGGACTTATTAGGTGACATGGAGTTAATTGCCTCCAGGATCTCCTCAGGAGTGAAGGGGGAGTTGAGATCTTTTTGGTCGGTCTCTGATATTTTAAGTAGCAAGATTCCCTCTAGGAAAGAGTGGAGTTCTGCCTCCGTGTGTTTTCTCTCAGAGGTGTATAGTTTGCAGTAAAAATCATGAAAAGTTCAATTTATATTTTTTGGGTCGTATGTGACCTCGTCCTCTGCTGTTCGGATAGCCATGATTGTACGCTCTGATTGCTCCTTTTTTAATTGGTAAGCAAGCAATCTACTGGGCCTATTGCTATACTCATGGTATTTCTGTTTAGTAAAGAAAACCTTTTTTTTAATCTCCCGAGTGTAGTCCAAATTCAGTTGGGCTTTGGCTGCTTTAAGATGACTCCAGGAGGTGCTGTCTGGGGATTGTTTATGTATTCTTTCACAACATTCCAGCTCCCTCTCAAGATCTAGCCTGTGTGCTTCCATTGCTTTTTTCTCAGAGGAAGCATATGCCATTAGATGACCTCTTAGTGTGGCTTTAGCAGCGTCCCACATTGTGGCCGGAGAAACAGGAGACTCTTTGTTGTCTTGTGTGTAGTTGTCTATCCATGTAGTTACCAATGTATGGAACGCTTCATTTGATAGCATGGAGGTGCTGAATTTCCAGCTCTTTGACCTCGGGATGTTTTTGCAGAGGTCAAAGCTGAGGTGGACAAAGGCGTGATCTGAAAGTGCTATGGGTCCGATTGTACATGTGGCTGTATTTATGAAACTCTTTGGGATAAAAATGTAGTCTATACGCGAGTAGGTGTTATGGACATTAGAGTAGTATGTATAGTCCATAGATGAGCTATTAGTCTCTCTCCAGATATCTATCAGTCCCATCTCTTTAGTAAGAGAGTTCAACATCTTTGCAGATCTAGGATTTGTGGTGAGGACTTGAGATGTTTTGTCTAGGGTTGGGTTAAGGGTACAATTAAAATCTCCGGCCACCACGCCAAAGGAGACACAATGCTCATTGAACAGGGTTATCATTTTTGACATGAAGGCAGGAGTATCTGTGTTAGGGGCGTATATGTTTAATATAGTAATTGGTTGACCATATAGTGACCCAGTTATCAAAATAAAACTCCCCTCCGGATCAGATATGTTTTTGTCAATTATGAATGGAACATTTTTATGGATAAGTATGGCTGTGCCTCTACTGTTTGATTTGAGAGATGAGAAATACACCTGTCCCACCCAAGCTCTGCGGAGTTTGGCATGTTCAGCATCACAGAGGTGTGTCTCTTGTAATAGCACGATGTCTACTTTTTCCTTCTTTAGAGCACATAGTATCTTTTTCTGTTTTATTGCATGCCCTAGACCATGGCAGTTCCATTTCAATAGATTTAGGGTACTAGTCATCGTCATCGAACAGTAATCGAACTTTAGTGCAAGTCATCGCTGGGTAGAAGTGGATAGTAGTTACAGCTGCGTTCACATAATGGTGTACATAAAATAATAATCTCTGAACACCCCATCCGAGTTCCCAAACAACTCGACACATCCCTTTGGATCTATTACCCCCCCCCCCCCCCCACCCCGCTCAGTCTCAATTCTGTGTTCCGAATAAAACAAAAACCGGGAACAGTTAGCAACGCACAACGTCTCCCTCTCCCCACCAAAGAAATGCCTCATCCTCTCCACCCCGCATTGAGTAAATGACACAGTTGCCCTCGTCCAGACCATAGTAAAAGAGGGGAGAAAAATAAAATCAATAGCCCAGCCTACATATAACTCCCCCAAGGGACATAGGGAACCCCAAGTAATAATAGCAAATAAAATCAATACCCCAGCCTACATATACCTCCCCCAAGGGACATAGGGAACCCCAAGTAATAATAGCAAATAAAATCAATAGCCCAGCCTACATATACCTCCCCCAAGGGACATAGGGAACCCCAAGTAATAATAGCAAATAAAATCAATAGCCCAGCCTACATATACCTCCCCCCAGGGGACATAGGGAACCCCAAGTAATAATAGCAAATAAAATCAATAGCCCAGCCTACATATACCTCCCCCCAGGGACATAGGGAACCCCAAGTAATAATAGCAAATAAAATCAATAGCCCAGCCTACATATACCTCCCCCAAGGGACATAGGGAACCCCAAGTAATAATAGCAAATAAAATCAATAGCCCAGCCTACATATACCTCCCCCAAGGGACATAGGGAACCCCAAGTAATAATAGCAAATAAAATCAATACCCCAGCCTACATATACCTCCCCCAAGGGACATAGGGAACCCCAAGTAATAATAGCAACAGAAAACCAGGGAAATAAAAGTAGGCTGAAACATTAGTAGGCCTCGGTTATAGGTTAGGCTAAACAGCCCATCCCTCTCAGTTAAAGGAAAACAAATATAAATTGGATGGCTATAATGACATTTAGGGGGTGGGTCTCTGGATATCGGCTATATGTTGTCTTACCTCCTTTAGTAATGGCATTAATCGCATTTAGTCATTGATCTGTTTCTCATTGACCAGGATTGTCTTTCAAAAAACGTTTGGCCTCTTCGGGAGTTTTGAAGTGTCGCAAGGCTCCTTGGTGAAGAATCCTGAGCTCGTTTGGGTATTTGAATCCCCTGAAGATGCCTCGGTCAATTGAATATTTCTTCACTTCGTCAAACTCTCTGCGCTTTCGGCGTATTCCAGCTGACAGGTCCTGGTGTGAAGCGAGTTTGGCGTTACCCACTGTGATGGTGTTGTTTTTCGCCGCCTGTAGGACTCGTTCCTTGTCGGTGAATCTCAGGAAACGTATGGTGATTGGGTGCGGTGGTTGTCTGGCTGCTGGTGGGGGCCTCAGTGCTCGGTGAGCTCTCTCCAGTTCTATGGGCCTGTCGGTGGACAGGTGGAGCCACTCAGGAAGTTGTCTTGCAGGTAGCGGATCAGTGGCATGTTTCCCTCTTCTTCTTCGCCCAGATTGAATAGAACACAATTATTCCTTTGCCCCCTGTTTTCCAGGTCCTCTGTTTTCTCTTCCAGATGCTCTATTTTATTTTTAGCATATGCTATTGTTTCCATGGCATCTGTCAATAAGTTTTCCATGGATAGGATTCAGCCCTCTGCCTCGTCCAGGCGCCCCGCGTTTATGGTTATCTTGTTGTTGATGTCAGGCAAAGCGTTTTCCAGGATTGTCACCTTGCCCCCTATCGCACTGAGCTGTGAGTTAATGGCATCTAATTTGGTGTTTAGTTCTGTACGTTGGGATCTCAACTCAGAAAGGATGTCTTCGACAGACTGCGAGGTTGGCATTCGTTGTGCCTCGGGGGGGAGCGGGTTCTCTTGCTCCTGGCTAATGGCGCTAGTTTTTTCTGAAGCTAGCTTCTTCTTGGAGGCTTTTTTCGTCGCTAATACTCGAGTCCGGGTAAAAATGTCACCTGTAGTGTCGCCTTTTGTAGCCGCCATTACTAAAGCCAAATGAGTTTGAACTTGGAGTGAAGGTAAGATTAGGAATTGGAAACTACTTGTGCGGAGCTCTTAGTTCATGCGGCCATCTCATTCAAGGGTCACGTGATCCCCCTCGTGACTGATTTTAAAGTATACCGTAATAAGAGTAGAGAAGATAACGCGACCCTACTGCGTCATGCCTCCTGTTAGTAGAAGACAATAGAGTACTGAGTGATCTACACAGACACAACAAGCACCAGCCTTAGTGTCGTTAACAGTAACCCTAGCCTTTCCTCCCCCATTGCAAAAAAAGCCCTGTTCTGCCCAATGCATAATACATAATTAATGTCCTTCTGATAGTCTGACTGAACTGTGGTGCTATACTGACAGTTTGACAGCACTGTGGTGCAATATTGACAGTCTGACAGCACTGTGGTCCAATACAGACAGTCTGACAGCACTGTGGTCCTATACTAACAGTCTGACAGCACTGTGATCCAATACTGACAGTCTGACAACACTGTGGACCTATACAGACAGTCTGAAAGCACTGTAGTCCAATACTGACAGTCTGACAGCACTGTGGACCTATACAGACAGTCTGAAAGCACTGTAGTCCAATACTGACAGTCTGACAGCACTGTGGTCCTATACAGACAGTCTGACGGCACGGTGGTCCTATACAGAGAATCTGAGAGCACTGTGGTGCTATACTGATATTCTGACAGAAATGTGGTCCTATACTGACAGTCTGAGAGCACTGTAGTCCAATACTGATATTCTGACAGAAATGTGGTCCTATACTGACAGTCTGAGAGCACTATGGACCTATACAGACAATCTGACATCCCTGTGGACCTATACTGACAGTCTGACAGAACTGTGGTCCTAAACTGACAATCTGACAGCACTGTGGTCCGAAACTGACAATCTGACAGCACTGGGGACCTATACTGACAATCAATCTGACAGCACTGTGGAACGATACAGACATTCTGACAGCACTTTGGTGTCCTATACTGACAATCTGACAGCACTGTGGCCCTATACAGACAGTCTGACAGCACTGTGGTCCAATGCAGATAGTCTGACAGCACTGTGGTTCAATACTGACAGTCTGACAGCACTGTGGAAATATACAGACAATCCGACAGCACTTCGGTCCTATACAGACAGTCTGACAGTAAAGTGGATCTATATTTACAATCTGAGAGCACTGTGGACCTATTCTGACAATCTGACAGGACTGTGGACATATCCGGCCAATCTGACAGCACTATGGTCCTATACTGATATTCTGAAAGCACTGTGGTCCGATACTGACAAACTGACAGCACTGTGGTCCTATATAGACAGTCTGACAGCACTATGGTCCTTTTATGACAATATGACAGCACTGTGAACCTATACTGCCAATCTGACAGCAGTATGGACCGACACTGACAGTCTGACAGCACGGTGGTCCAATACTGATATTCTGACGGCACTGTGGTCCTATACTGACAGTCTGACGGGACTGTGGTCCTATATCGACAATTTGACAGCACCGTGGTCCTATATAGATAGTCTGACAGCACTAGGGTCCTATACTGACAATTTGACAGCACTGTGGTCCTATATAGATAGTCTGACAGCACTAGGGTCCTATACTGACAATTTGACAGCACTGTGGTCCTATATAGATAGTCTGACAGCACTAGGGTCCTATACTGACAATCTGACAGCATGGTGGACCTATTCTGACAATCTGACAGCACGGTAGAACTACACTGACAGTCTGATGGAACTGTGGACCTATACTGACAATCTGACAGCACGGTAGAACTACACTGACAGTCTGATGGAACTGTGGACCTATACTGACAATCTGACAACACAATGGTCCTATGTTGATTGTCTGACAGCACTATTGACCTATACAGCCAATCTGACATCCCTGTGGACCTATACTGACAGTCTGAGGGCACTGTGGACCTATACTGACAATCTGACATCACTGTGGTCCTCTACTGACCATCTGACAGCACTATAGTCCTATGCTGACAGTTTGACAGCACTGTGGTCCTATACTGATATTCTGACAGCACTGTGGACCTATACTGACTGTCAGACAGCCCTGTGGACCTACAATGACAGTCTGACAGCACTGTGGTCCTATACTGATACTCTGACAGCACTGTGGACCTATACAGACAGTCTGACAGCACTTTGGTCCAATCCTGACAGTCTGACAGCACTGTGGAAATAAACAGACAATCCAACTGCATTTTGTTCCTATACAGACAGTCTGTCAGCACTGTGGACCTATACTAACAGTCTGACAGCACGGTGGACTGATTTTGACAATCTGAGAGCACTGTGGACCTACACAGACAATTCGACACCCCTTTGAACCTATACTGACAGTCTGACGGCACTGTGGTCCTATATAGACAGTCTGACAGCAATATGCTCCCTTTCCGACAATATGACAGCACTGTGGACCCATACTGACAATCTGACAGGACTGTGGACGTATCCTGCCAATCTGACAGCACTCTGGACAAACACTGACAATCTGACAGCATGGTGGACCTATACAGACAATCTGACAGCACTATGGACCAATCCTGACAATCTGACAGCATGGTGGACCTATACAGACAATCTGACAGCACTATGGACCAATCCTGACAGTCTGACAGCACTGTGGTCCTATACTGATATTCTGACAGCACTGTGGTCCTATACTGACAGTCTGACAGCACTGTGGTCCTATACTGACAGTTTGACAGCACTGTGGACCTACACTGACAATCTGACAGCACTGTGGTCCTATACTGACAGTTTGACAGCACTGTGGTCCTATTCTGACAGTCTGACAGCACTTTGGTACTATACTGACAATCTGACGGAACTGTGGTCCGACACTGACAATCTGACGGAACTGTGGTCCGACACTGACAGTCTGACAGCACTGTGGTCCTATACTGATTGTCTAACTGCACTTTTGTAGAATACACACAATTTGACAGCACTAATGTCTTTTGCTGACAATCTGACAGCACCGTGGTCCTATACTGACAATCTGACAGCGCTATGGACCGACACTGACAGTCTGACAGCACTGTGGTCCTATACAGACAGTCTGACAGCACTGTGGACCTATATAGACAATTTGACAGGACGGTGGTCCTATACAGGCAATCTGACAGCACCGTGGTCCTATACTGACAATCTGAGAGCGCTATGGACCGACACTGACAGTCTGACAGCATTGTGGTCTTATACTGACAATCTGACAGCACTGTGTACCTATACTGACAATCTGACAGCACGGTGTATTTATATTGACAATCTGACAGCACTGTGGACCTATACAGACAGTCTGACAGCACTGTGGCCCTATAAAGACAGTCTGACACCACTGTGGTCCAATACAGACAGTCTGACACCACGGTGGTCCTATACAGATAGTCTGACAGCACTGTGGACCTACACTGACAGTACGGTGGACCTATATTGACAATCTGAGAGCACTGTGGAAATATACAGACAATTTGACAGCACTGTGGAACTATACTGATATTATGACAGCACTGTGGTCCTATACTGACAATATGACAGCACTGTGGACCTACACTGACAATCTGACAGAACGGTGGATTTAAATTGACAATCTGAGAGAACTGTGGACCAATACAGACAATTTGATAGCACTGTGGACCTATACCGACAGTCTGACAACACTGTGGACCTATACTGACAGTCTGGCATCACAGTGGTCCTGTACAGACAATCTGACAGCACTGTGGACCTATACTGACAATCTGACAGCATGGTGGACCTATACAGACAATCTGACAGCACGGTGGTCCTATACAGATAGTCTGACAGCACTGTGGACCTACACTGACAGTACGGTGGACCTATATTGACAATCTGAGAGCACTGTGGAAATATACAGACAATTTGACAGCACTGTGGAACTATACTGATATTATGACAGCACTGTGGAACTATACTGATATTATGACAGCACTGTGGTCCTATACAGACAATCTGACAGCACGGTGGACCTACACTGACAATCTGACAGCACGGTGGACCTATACTGACAGTCTGGCATCACAGTGGTCCTGTACAGACAATCTGACAGCACTGTGGACCTATACAGACAATCTGACAGCACGGTGGACCTATACAGACAATCTGACAGCACGGTGGACCTATACTGACAATCTGACAGCACTGTGGACCTATACTGACAATCTGACAGCACGGTGGACTTGTACTGTTCTATTGAAACCCCTCTGTCATCATGTACTGTGAGAGGGATAGGATCCTGGGAATTTAATTTGTGTGTGTGCACGAGCATTGCCATTCAAATTGAGCTCATCATCTGGCCACATTTCCTGTGCTTTCAGCCTAACAGTGTGTAAAAAGCGAATGAGCGCACACACGCACACACACACACATACACATTCAAACACACACACAGCCACACAGTGTCCATCGGTATAATTACAGCAGAGGGACCAGAGAGAGTCTGTCTCCTCTCAGGACGGGAGCACACCGCTAAGTACTGTAAAACTGGCTCCTATGTGTGAGTGTGTGTGTGTTTGCGTGCGTGCGTGCGTGTGTGTGTGTGTGTGTGTGTGTGCGTGCGTGCGTGCGTGCGTATGTGTGTGTGCGTGCGTGTGTGTGTGTGCGTGCGTGCATGCGTGTGTGTGTGCGTGCATATGTGTGTGTGTGTGCGTGCGTGCGTGCGTGCGTGCGTGCGTGTGTGTGTGTGTGTGTGTGTGTGTGTGTGTGTGTGTGTGTGTGTGAGAGAGAGAGAGAGAGAGAGAGGAAGAGAGACTGACACCAAATCCCAATGAGATTTCCCACATCATGATGTTAAAGTGCTCACCAGCGGGACCTTATTGAGGAGATAATGACTGGGGTCATGATGTTAAAGTGCTCACCAGGGGGACATTATAGAGGGGATAATGACTGGGGTCGTGATGTTAAAGTGCTCACCAGGGGGACATTACACCTCTGGCCTGCTCGCCTCCCTACCACTGAGGAAGTACAGTTCCCGCTCAGCCCAGTCAAAACTGTTCACTGCTCTGGCCCCCCAATGGTGGAACAAACTCCCTCACGACGCCAGGACAGCGGAGTCAATCACCACCTTCCGGAGACACCTGAAACCCCACCTAGGATAGGATAAAGCAATCCTTCTCACCCCCCCCAATAGATGCACTATTGTAAAGTGGCTGTTCCACTGATGTCAGAAGGTGAATTCACCAATTTGTAAGTCGCTCTGGATAAGAGCGTCTGCTAAATGACTTAAATGTAATGTAAATGGGATAATGACTGGGATCATGATGTTAAAGTGCTCACCAGGGGGACAATATAGAGAGGATATTGACTGGGGTCGTGATGTTAAAGTGCTCACCAGCGGGACCTTATTGAGGAGATAATGACTGGGGTCATGATGTTAAAGTGCTCACCAGGGGGACAATATAGAGAGGATAATGACTGGGGTCATGATGTTAAAGTGCTCACCAGCGGGACCTTATTGAGGAGATAATGACTGGGGTCGTGATGTTAAAGTGCTCACCAGGGGGACATTATAGAGGGGATAATGACTGGGGTCATGATGTTAAAGTGCTCACCAAGGGGACAATATAGAGAGGATAATGACTGGGGTCATGATGTTAAAGTGCTCACCAGGGGGACAATATAGAGAGGATATTGACTGGGGTCGTGATGTTAAAGTGCTCACCAGGGGGACATTATAGAGGGGATAATGACTGGGGTCGTGATGTTAAAGTGCTCACCAGGGGGACATTATAGAGGGGATAATGACTGGGGTCATGATGTTAAAGTGCTCACCAGGGGGACATTATAGAGGGGATAATGACTGGGGTCATGATGTTAAAGTGCTCACCAGGGGGACATTATAGAGGGGATAATGACTGGGGTCATGATGTTAAAGTGCTCACCAGGGGGACATTATAGAGGGGATAATGACTGGGGTCATGATGATAAAGTGCTCACCAGGGGGACATTATAGAGAGGATAATGACTGGGGTCATGATGTTAAAGTGCTCACCAGCGGGACAATATAGAGAGGATAATGACTGGGGTCATGATGTTAAAGTGCTCACCAGGGGGACATTATAGAGGGGATAATGACTGGGGTCGTGATGTTAAAGTGCTCACCAGGGGGACATTATAGAGGGGATAATGACTGGGGTCATGATGTTAAAGGATGATGATGTTCTTTCTGTCCTTCCTACTATAGTGTCTTTTCTACTGTTGTGTCCTTCCTACTGTCGTGTCCTTCCTGCTGTAGCCTCCTTCCTACTGTCCTTTCCTACTGTCGTGTCCTTCCTGCTGTAGTCTCCTTCCTACTGTCCTTCCTACTGTTTTGTTCTCCCTACTGTCCTTCCTGCTGTAGTGTTCTCCCTACTGTCCTTCCTGCTGTAGTGTTCTTCCTACAGTCCTTCCTACTGTTGTGTTCTTCCTACTGTTGTGTTCTTCCTTCTGTCCCTCCTACTGTAGTGTCCTTCCTATTGTCATTCCTACTGTCCTTCCTACTGTAGTGTACTTCATGCTGTCCTTCCTATTGTCCTTCCTACTGTAGTGTCCTTCCTACTGTCATTCCTACTATCCTTCCTACTGTAGTGTACTTCATGCTGTCCTTCCTATTGTCCTTCCTACTGTAGTGTCCTTCATGCTGTCCTTCCTGCTGTCACTCCTACTGTACTTCCTACTGTAGGGTCCTTCCTACAGTCCTTCCACTGTCATTCCTACTGTCCTTCCTACTGTAGTGTCCTTCCTACTGTCCCTCCTACTGTAGTTTTATTCATGCTGTCCTTCCTACTGTCCCTCCTACTGTCCGTCCTACGGTCATTCCTACTGTCCTTCCTACTGTCCTTCCTACTGTCCTTCCTAGTGTCCTTCCTAGTGTCCTTCCCAATGTCCTTCTTACTGTCCTTCCTGGTGTCCTTCCTACTGTCCCTCCTACTGTCCTTCCTGCTGTCCTTCCTGCTGTCCTTCCTACTATCCTTCCTACTGTCCTTCCTACTGTCCTTCCTAGTGTCCTTGCTACTGTCCCTCCTACTCTCCTTCCTGCTGTCCTTCCTGCTGTCCTTCCTGCTGTCCTTCCTACTGTCCTTCCTGCTGTCCTTCCTACTGTCCTTGCTGCTGTCCTTCCTACAGTCCTTCCACTGTCCTTCCTACTGTCCTTCCTGCTGTCCTTCCTACTGTCCTTCCACTGTCCTTCCTGCTGTCCTTCCTACTGTCCTTCCTACTGTCCTTCCTACTGTCCTTCCTGGTGTCCTTCCTGCTGTCCTTCCTGCTGTCCTTCCTACTGTCCTTCCTACAGTCCTTCCACTGTCCTTCCTACTGTCCTTCCTACTGTCCTTCCTGCTGTCCTTCCTACTGTCCTTCCACTGTCCTTCCTACTGTCCTTCCTACTGTAGTGTCTGAATCCCTACCTGTACTGCACCCTCATCTCTCCACAATGACTCACTCTCTCTCACTCTCTCTTTCTGCCTTTTTCTCCTTCCCTCACACACATAAACAAACACACAGACACAATGGCAAAATGTACACAGATACAAACACAGGTTGAGCTTGGAGAGGTAAATATATGGAGAGAAGAAAAACCAGGAAAGATATTCAAACAGCAAGAGTAGATTTGACACAAACAAAACAAATACTAGTCCAAGATATATGTATACTTAGACTACGTTAATGACACAACACACTCACTCACACACACACACACACACACACACACACACACACACACACACACACACACACACACACACACACACACACACACACACACACACACACACACACACAAACACGCACGCACACACACAAACACACACACACGCAAACACGCACACACACAAACACGCACACACACACACACACACACACACACACACACACACACACACACACACACACACACACACACGCACACACACAAACACACACACACACACACAAACACACACGCACACACACACCTGTATTTCATGCCGGTCAGTTTCCCCGTGGACTCTTTGAGGGAGATGTGGTGTCGGGGTGCGAACGCCCCAAAGCTGCGTGCTATGATGGCCACAGTTCTGAACTTGGCCCGGGCTGCATTGCCCGGGCTGGAGCTATTCTTGTGGTCCCCATTTCCACGTTTCATGTGGGGGTCCGTGCATGCTATAGACACCTGCATTTCTGGGCTGGATCGACCGACTGACTCTCTCAGAGAAATGTACAGGACAGAGAGTCCAAGAGAAGTGAATGAACAGAGAGTTGCAAAAAATTAAACAGAGATGGTCCGTGAGAATCTTAAAAAATGTCTTGATCTTTTGTTGAAATGCTCTGTTGGTGTTTAAATGTCCTCCTCGTTAAAATGTCCTCCTCGTTAAAATGTCTTCTTTCCGTGTTAAAGTGTTGTTCTGAAAATGTCTTCTGGATGTCGTAGGTCCTTCCTTCTGAAAGGAAAGGTCAGTCCTTACAGAAAAGAGATGGCAGAGACTCGTTAGTTGTCCAGAAAAACACAAACTTCCCCCTTCTTCTAATTCCTTCCTGTCTTCTCATGGAGAGAATATCTGAATGTGGTCAATAGACTGCCAGAGTCAGAAAGCTGAGAGAGATTCCAAAGGGTTGCGATGGGAGTTGAATCTGGTCAGGACTGGTCATCAAGTCTAGTTTAACCACAGAGAGAGAGAGGGAGGAGAGGGTGAGGGAGGAGAGTGATGGGGGGGGGGTGATGGCGTCAGAGGAGGGGTGAGGAGAGGGAGGAGGAGGTGATCTCAGGACGGGGCAAGCTGCTCTGTCATCCTTCACCCCGCTCCGCTCTCTGGCTTCTTCTTTTGATGTATTTTTCTCCAAACCTTTTTCACGTTCTCTTGCTCCAGCCTGCCGATGTTAATGTGTATCACTAATGTGTATCTGCCCCAGATTTCACTCTATCTCCTCTTATATTCTATTTCTCCCAGTTATTATGTCACTGTCCTCTTCTTTTCTTTCGTTGTTGTGTTCTCAGCACTAAAGCTCCATCTCCTCTGGTGGTCCTCTCGGGGAGTGAGAGGAATGGAGCGCAGCTCTCGCTCTCTCTCTCTATCTCTCTCTCACTCTTTCTCTCTCGCTCTCTCTCTCTCTCTCAGAAAGATTACTGCTACTGTAAGTACTGGGCAAATCAGCAATATAACACACACACACGCAATATATGTATTTTGATCATTGTATGCAGAAGCATTCAGAACAGATCCATGTATGTTCTGTTCTCCATCAGGAAGAGAAAAAGGACTGGGTGATAAATGCTTCTGTTGGGTGGGGAAATAAACAGGGAGGAGGAGGTGTGGAAAATGCCTGGAATCAGGGAAGAGAGGGAGAGTAAAGCATGTAGTCACTGAATGAAAAAACACAAACACGCACACATGCACACACACACACACACATGAACACATACACACACGCACATACACACACACACACACATGCACACACGCACATACACACACACACACACACACACACACACACACACACGCACGCACGCACGCACACACACACACACACACACACACACACACACACACACACACACACACACACACACACACACACACACACACACACACACACACACACACACACAACCAGTTTGTACTCAGTGGGTTACGTTGAAACAACCAGTTTGTACCCAGTGGGTTACGTTGAAACAACCAGTTTGTACCCAGTGGGTTACATTGAAACAACCAGTTTGTACCCAGTGGGTTACGTTGAAACAACCAGTTTGTACTCAGTGGGTTACGTTGAAACAACCCAACTTCATTCTCTGTATCTCTGCATCTCTACAATATTGTATAAAAATCATAACAATTGGAAAGTTCCCATTGCCTGGATCAATTCAATTTCAGTCAAATGTATTTAATAAGGCCCCTTTTTTTACATCAGCCGATGTCACAAAGTGCTGTACAGAAACCCGGTCTAAAACCCCAACCAGCATGCAATGCAGGGTGTAGAAGCACGGTGTGTTGTGCATGGCATAATACTGACGGAATGATTTAGTATTCTGTGCACTTATTGCCGGTAATAGTGAACACAACTGCATCTTCTGATGAAAATGACATGTTAATATTCTGCCAATGAAACACTTAACGGTGATTTTTGTATTCATCGATGACATTTGTATTTAATGTTTTGTAAAAAGGGATCTAAGACATGCAGCGGTGATTTTAGCGTTTATATCTTGGGGGGGCAAACTCAAAAAATGATGTTTTTGATGCATGCCAGCAAAGCCACTACACAACACAACACTAAACAATACATTAATTGCACTATAATGGTGACAAACGGTGCCCCACAAACTGTTAGGGCCAACATAAAGCTGTCCCAACAACAGAGCTTTCTTTTCAGCACCAGGGAGTGAATCCTTACCACTGCTGCACCTGGCTATCAGCGGAGCCTTGACTGGCAGTGAAACAGTTCATTCAGCCTCATTTACTGCCTTAAAAAAAACATGGCTGACTTGCTTAACAACCGTTTCGACAACATCCGGTGAAATTGCAGAGTGCGAAATTCAAAATAAATTATTAGAATTATTTAACTTTCATAAAATCACAAGTGCAATACACCAAAATACAGCTTAACTTCTTGTTAATGCAGCCACCGTGTCAGATTTCAAAAAGGCTTTACGGCGAAAGCAAACCATGAGATTATCTGAGGACAGCACCCAATCAAACAAACACATGACAATCATATTTCAACCCGCCAGGCGCGACACAAAAGTCAGAAATAACAATGTAATTCATGCCTTACATTTGAAGATCTTCTTTTGTTGGCACTCCAATATGTCCCATAAACAACACAAATGGTCCTTTTGTTCGATTAATTCCGTCGTTATATCCCCAAAATATCAATTTATTTGGCGCGTTTGATTCAGAAAAACACCGGTTCCAACTGCCCAACATGACTTCACATTATTTAATAAGTTACCTGTAATCTTGGTCCAAACATTTCAAAAATTTTCCTAATACAACTTTCGGTATTTTAAAACGTAAATAATCGATACAATTTGAGACGGAATAAACCGTGTACAATAGAGGATAAAATGAAAGTGGAGCGAGCTCTAGGTTGCGCGCCCCAAACACAACTGTACACTAGACTCTGAACAGCCATACTTCTTCATTACTCAAAAGAAAAACATCAACCAATTTCTAAAGACTGTTAACATCTAGTTAAAGACATCCAAACTATGAAATAACACATATGGAATCATGTAGTAGTCAAAAAAGTGGTAAACATATCAAAATATATTAACATTTGAGATTCTTCAAAGTAGCCACCCTTTGCCCTGATGACAGCTTTGCATTCGCTTGACATTCTCTCAACCAGCTTCATGAGGTAGTCAACTGGAATACATTTCAATTAACAGGTGTGCCTTGTTAAAAGTTCATTTGTGGAATTTCTTTCCTTCTTAATGCGTTTGAGCCAATCAGTTGTCTTGTGACAAGGTAGGGGTGGTAAAAAGAAGATAGCCGTATTTGGTTAAAAGAAAGTCCATATTATGGCAAGAACAGCTCAAATAAGCAAAGAGAAATGACAGTCCGTCATTCTACAATGTAGAACATATTAAAAAATAAAGAAAAACCCTTGAATGAGTAGGTGTGTCCAAGCTACTGACTGGTACTGTTAATTCAACCTTTTCTGGCCCATGATGTTGCATGTGAATGTTCCTTTTAAGCTTAGAAAAGAGACCCTTAAACCCAGACTTCTCCACTGAATAGCAGGCTAGTGATGGCTTTACAACGCTTGCAATTGTCCGCTGATTCCTTCATTGTTGAATATGCAATTTCCAACTTGTCTTTTATCTTCATGTGACAAGGGGTGAAAAAGATTTTCCAGTAGACTGTCGACTTGATTCATAACGATGACTGCTTGTCTAGCTTGCTAGCTAAGATTTTGAAGGTATGATGTTGACATGATCAGTCCCATCAAAGATACCGTAGATATCACGGGATTTGACCTCATTTTATCTGAGGCCAATGACCTTGAGCCTTCTTGGATGGGCACTTCTAATGTAGATTTTGCGGTAATGTAGTGTCCCCTTGAGTGACAGAACACTGAGCCAATCATGGCGCAACTAGAGAACATGACCAACCCCTACACTCTGTATTTTCCTCTGGCTGCTCCTTCACCACAGACAGCACTGAGCTTAGCTGAAACACCTGCACTTTGTAGATAACTTACTGAAGAACGCACACGATAGACTATGTTTGTATGCGACTTTATTAACTCAATGTTTATTTTTATTTTTACATTGTCTGTAAACTGATATGTGACACGTATTATGCCAAAAGAACAGGCTCTGCTTTTTTTTTTTTACCTTTATTTAACTAGGGAAGTCAGTTCAGAACAAATTATTTTTTCAATGACGGCCTAGGAACAGTGGGTTAACTGCCTGTTCAGGGGAAGAACAACAGATTTGTACCTTGTCAGCTCAGGGATTTGAACTTGCAACCTTCCGGTTACTAGTCCAACGCTCAAACCACTAGGCTACCCTGCCGCCCCGGTCACCACTGAATACATACAAGAAAATTATCAGAAGTTCTGTACATTTGAGAATTTGATCATTGCTGTTCTGCTATAGATACGTTTAAATACAGATTTTTTTTTAAATTGCTTGTACACAATTGAGAAAATTGAGTCAGTGGTATGGCTTGTGCGTTAAGAGGGTTCATGTGTGTAAAGGGTGTGAGAGTATGTGAAGGGGGGGGTGGGTGAGAGTGTGTGAAGGGGAGATGGGTGAGAGTATGTGAAGGGGGGTGGGTGAGAGTGTGTGTAGGGGAGATGGGTGAGAGTGTGTGAAGGAGAGATGGGTGAGAGTGTGTGAAGGGGAGATGGGTGAGAGTGTGTGAAGGAGAGATGGGTGAGAGTGTGTGAAGGGGAGATGGGTGAGAGTGTGTGAAGGGGAGAGTGTAGTTTGGGGGTGTTGGGTCAAACAGAGGTAAATGCCACGTGTGTGTGTGTGTGTGTGTGTGTGTGTGTGTGTGTGTGTGTGTGTGTGTGTGTGTGTGTGTGTGTGTGTGTGTGTGTGTGTGTGTAGTGTGTGTGTGTGTGTGTGTGTGTGTGTGTGTGTGTGTGTGTGTGTGTGTGTGTGTGTGTGTGTGTGTAGTGTGTGTTCCATTCTAGTGTTTGTAGAGTGTGTTTGTGAACTACCTTGAGTCAGGTGATGTGTTCCATTCTAGTGTTTGTAGAGTAAATGTTTCTGATCACTGACCTTGAGTCAGGTTTCTGATCACTGACCCTGAGTCAGGTTTCTGATCACTGACCCTGGGGTAGTAGCTTGGCCCTTATCTCAACAACACTGGACTACTAGCTACCTCTGAAATATTACACAGTCCAAACACACAACTCCACATTTTCATTCCACATCGCCTCAAAATAGCAACCCTCAACCTACATCTCTCAACTCACACCCAAATACTGATCTCTGCTTTTATATCTGGCTAAGGGCTGCTGGGAATAATTGCATTAAACCACAGACACCCAGAGAAAGAAAAAGCACATGCATTAGGACTGATGAACTGCACATCGGAACAGAGATTGGACTCGACTGTATAGCAATACTGTAATCTGTGCAATCATCTACTTCACCCCACACCAGTCAATTACTCCTCCTACCATCCCTCCATCCTCCTGCCTCCCACCCTCTCTCCATATCTACACCCCTCCTCCTCCTACCATCCCTCCATCCTCCTGCCTCCCACCCTCTCTCCATATCTACACCCCTCCTCCTCCCATCCCTCCACCATCCCTCCATCCACCCCTCCTCCCCTCCATCCCTCCATCCTCCTCCCTCCCACCCTCTCTCCATATCTACACCCCCCTCCTCCATCCCTCCTCCTCCTCCCTCCCACCCTCTCTCCAAATCTACATCCCTCCATCCCTCCATCCTCGGGTCTCTCCATATCTACACCCCTCCTCCTCCTACCATCCCTCCATCCTCCTCCCTCCCACCCTCTCTCCATATCTACACCCCTCCTCCTCCTACCATCCCTCCATCCTCCTCCCTCCCACCCTCTCTCCATATCTACACCCCTCCTCCTCCTACCATCCCTCCATCCTCCTGCCTCCCACCCTCTCTCCAAATCTACACCCCCCCCTCCTCCCATCCTCCATCCTCCTCCTCCCACCCTCTCTCTCCATATCTACACCCCCCTCCTCCTCCTACCATCCCTCCATCCTCCTCCCTCCCTCCCACCCTCTCTCCATATCTACACCCCTCCTCCTCCTACCATCATCCTCCTGCCTCCCATCCTCCATCCACCCCTCCCCTCCCTCCCTCCCACCCTCTCTCCATATCTACACCCCCTCCTCCTCCTACCACCCCTCCATCCTCCTGCCTCCCACCCTCTCTCCATATCTACACCCCTCCTCCTCCTACCATCCCTCCATCCTCCTCCCTCCCACCCTCCTCCATATCTCCCCCCCCCTCTCTCCTCCATATCCTACACCCCTCCCTCCATCCTCGGGTCCTCCATATCTACATCCCTCCATCCCTCCATCCTCCTCCCTCCCACCCTCTCTCCATATCTACACCCCCTCCTCCTCCTCCCATCCCTCCATCCTCCTCCCTCCCACCCTCTCTCCATATCTACACCCCTCCTCCTCCTACCATCCCTCCATCCTCCTGCCTCCCACCCTCTCTCCATATCTACACCCCCCCCTCCTCATCCTCCTCCTCCTACCATCCCTCCATCCTCGGGTCTCTCCATATCTACACCCCCTCCTCATACTCCCTCCATCCTCCTCCCTCCTCCTCCCTACACCCCTCCCCTCCTACCATCCCTCCATCCATATCTCCCCCCTCCTCCATCCTCCCCCTCCTCCTCCTACCATCCCTCCATCCTCCTCCTCCCTCCCACCCTCTCTCCAAATCTACCCCCCTCTCCTCCTCCTCCATATCCCACCCCTCCCATCCTCCTACCATCCCTCCATCCTCCTCCCTCCCTCCCACCCTCTCTCCATATCTACACCCCTCCTCCTCCTCCTCCTACCATCCCTCCATCCTCCTCCCTCCCTCCCACCCTCTCTCTCCATATCTACACCCCTCCTCCTCCTACCATCCCGCCATCCTCCTCCCTCCCACCCTCTCTCTCCATATCTACACCCCCCTCCTCCTCATACCATCCCTCCATCCTCCTCCCTCCCACCCTCTCTCTCCATATCTACACCCCCCTCCTCCTCATACCATCCCTCCATCCTCCTGCCTCCCACCCTCTCTCCATATCTACACCCCCCTCCTCCTCATACCATCCCTCCATCCTCCTCCCTCCCACCCTTTCTCCATATCTACACACCCCCTCCTCCTCCTCCCATCCCTCCATCCCTCCATCCTCACCCTCTCTCCATATCTACACACCCCCTCCTCCTCCTCCTCCTACCATCCCTCCATCCTCGGGTCTCTCCATATCTACACCCCTCCTCCTCCTCCTCCTCCTACCATCCATCCCCTGGATGGCATAAGAAAAAAAACTGATCTACTAATCAGTGTGTGTGTGTGTATGTGTATGTGTGTATATGTATGTGTGTGTGCATGCGTGTGTGTGTGTGAGTTGTATGCCCCCCACACCCTTCAGCACTCCCATTCTGGGAGCTTGTGTGGTCTACCACTTTGTGGCTGAGCCATTGTAGCTCCTAGATGTTTCCACTTCACAATAACAGCACTTAAAGTTGACCTTGACACCTCTAGCAGGGCAGAAATTGGACGAATTGACTTGTTGGAAAGGTGGCATCCTTTGACAGTGCCATGTTGAAAGTCACTGAGCTCATCAGTAAGGAAGTTCTACTGCCAATGTATGTCTATGGAGATTGCATGGCTGTGTGCTTGATTTAACACACCTGTCAGCCAAATCCACTCATTTGAAGGGGTGTCCTCATACTTTTGTATATATAGTGTATAGTTAAAACAAAATACTTTTAGACTTTTACTCAAGTAATAAATTACTGGGTGACTTTCACTTTTAATGGAGTAACTTTTTATGAAGGTATCTTTACTTTTACTTAAGTATGATAATTGGGTATGTTTTCAACCACTGCTAATCAAGGTCTTGATGATTTGTTTTGTTAGTAGAAACATCAGTTTCAGTCCTTGGCTAGAATACAAGCTTTCACAAACAGGTATTGCATAATTTAACATAAACGCTGCATGATTTAAAATTAATCTGTTGAAAATCTTAAAGGGTCTTATCTAGCACAGAGAGACATATACACACACACGCACGCACACACGCACGCACGCACACTCACACACATACATACACATACATACACACACATACACACATACACACACACACACACACATACACACACATACACACACATACACATACATACAATCATACATACATACATACACACACACAGAGAGAGTAAAAGAGGCTGGAGTGAGAATACAACTAGTAATCTCTCTCTCTGTGTAGTGAGTGAGAATACAGCTAGTCATCTCTCTCTCTGTGTAGTGAGTGAGAATACAGCTAGTCATCTCTCTGTGTAGTGAGTGAGAATACAGCTAGTCGTCTCTCTGTGTAGTGAGTGAGAATACAGCTAGTCATCTCTCTGTGTAGTGAGTGAGAATACAGCTAGTCGTCTCTCTGTGTAGTGAGTGAGAAAACAGCTAGTCATCTTTCTGTGTAGTGAGTGAGAATACAATTAGTCATCTATCTGTGTAGTGAGTGAGAATACACCTAGTCATCTCTCTCTTTGTGTAGTGAGTGAGAATACATACAGCTAGTCATCTCTCTGTGTAGTGAGTGAGAATACAGCTAGTCATCTCTCTGTGTAGTGAGTGAGGCAGAAAACACAGCAAGGTCAAAGTTAACGAGAAATTACATTCGTAGAGGAGGGAACAAACCAGAGATCTCACAGACTGAAAATAAGAAGAAACATATTTACAATCAATAAAGACTGCGCGTATCTTGTTTATTGAGGAAATTTGGAGATATTACTGTAGGAGTCACCGGGCAGGTCAGCAGTTAGGATTTTCCCAGCATTCTCATCTTTCACATTTTCTCATGGCCAACTGGTCACATTCACTCATAGTTTTTAATTTAATTTGTTCATATATTTCTGTATGTATTTATTTTGTTTTTGTTTTGTTTTCTACTTGAGACGCAACCTTGAGGGCAGTTGGCGATTATGTCACGGTTATGTCACAGTCAGCATGCATGAGAAAAACCCCAGTGATATTTGTACTCCTGTAGTTTCACATACACACACACCAACACACACAGCAGGATCTAGGCCTGTTCCAATGCCAGGCTTGGTTGCTGTTGTAACATGTGTTGGCCTGTAGGTAAAATAGCTTTGTCAGCAAACTCCACCTGTTACATGTCACATCTCTGTCCCACTGGGATACATTATGCAGGGGCCGATGACCACTGTGTGTGTGTTTATAGCCCTGTGGGCCACTGTGTGTGTGTGTGTGTGTGTGTGTGTGTGTGTGTGTGTGTGTGTGTGTGTGTGTGTGTGTGTGTGTGTGTGTGTGTGTGTGTGTGTGTGTGTGTGTGTGTGTGTGTGTGTGTGTGTGTGTGTGTGTGTATATATATGAAGCAGCATCACCATTGGTCAACATGATTTGATTGGACAGTTGCGCTCTACTGGGCTAAACTTGAATATGGCAGAGTTTATTCCCATTATGCAGTCACATGTCATGGACTATCCCTGTACAGGCATCTCTCCCCTGGCTGCTATGATAGGACAGGGCAGCAGTATGCTAAGGGATTGGCTGTGTGTCAAACACTGTACCCTCCTGTAGCCACCACTGTCAGCCCACCTCTCCATATCTCCTAGCTATAGGAATGTACTGTACGGAATGAACCAATGCAGCGAGTAATAGGGGTGGGAGTGGAGGTGACAATTGTATGTGTCAAGATTCAATGATGAAATCACTGGGATGGAGTGAGTGGATGGAGTGAAGGGAGGAGAGAAATAGAGGCGATAGGGAGACCCTGGAGGCACACACACGCTCAGCGGCGGCGCCTGGCGTGATGAAAAGAGGTCGCCTCCCCCCTCTCCTCTGCCTTGGGTCAGGGCTGAGGGCAGGTGGGCGTGTGTGTCATTGAGAAATGAATTAATTAAATCCACCAAAGGTGATTTAATTTCACCTTTAATTTCACCCTGTCAGGACAGTTATGTGTCTGTCAATCAAATTGGTGACCTCATAGCGGAAGGCAGCCTATCAGAGGATAAACACAAACAAATGAGTGTTCCTCACCAATATCCTTTTGAGCTCTTCAAAGGTTCTTTGCTATTTTAATTATAATTAACATGTAGGGGAGGCGGCTCATACACATATTTTGGGGCGTGGCTTACTTACAGCAACCGTGAGTGAGAATCTCATTCCTGTTTATCTAATGTGTTGTGCAATGCCATTATATATAGTATGACTATGTGCAGTCTTGTGAAAGACTCATCCATTCCAGTGTATCTAGTCTGTTGTTTAATGCCATGACACGTCATATATGATTATGGCTTGTGATGGTGTCTTGTGAAAGACTCACATATGTGGTCTAGTGTCCATTAATAAGAATGGTTGACTAAAGTGTCCATTAATAAGAATGGTTGACTAAATCAGTCAGTGGTTCTCACGTCTCTCCTCAGGGACCCCCAGCGCTTCCAGATGTATCTCACTTCATTCAAACGTCTCAACTGACACAATAGTAATACCCCTGGAATTTTAACAATGTAATATGGCTGACTAGAATAGACCATCCTGTATGGTTCTTCAAAAGGATCCACGAAGAACCCTTCAGTTTGAAAAAGGTTCTTTATGGACCCATTCTCTATAAAGGTTCTCATAATGAACCATAATAAAAGGGTTCTAACCACAGTGGAACCCTTGTTTATATAGAAAACGTTTGAATGGTTATCTATAAAAACGTAGGAAACGTATATTTATAACACCATAATATAATACAGGTTCCATTTAGAACCTCATGACCATGGTTCTTCATTGAACCATTAAAAAAGGGTTCTATGTAGCACCAAAAAGGGTTCCGCTGTGGTTACAAGCCAAAGGAACACCCATCAGGTTCCGTGGTTTTTTAGTGTGTGTTGTAGCATCCAAGGCTGAGCAGTGAGCGGAGCACAAAGAGGCAGCTAGCAGTAGCGTTATTACACTATAAACTTCCATGGCAACAACACGTGTTGGGTACACGCAGACCCACATTCGTGATAGAAGTGTCTCCAGTAACCAAGTGACGTCAACAGGGGACTTATCTTGATTTGAAAGCAGCAAAGAATGTTATTCAGTCCATTCATAGCAGTGTAAGTGGTTATCACCTCTATGTGTGTTATGATTCAAGACGAAGAACCTATGTCAAGGTACAACACACAATGTATATAGACTCTCTTTTTTTCTACTGTGTTATTGACTTGTTAATTGTTTACTCCATGTGTAACTCTGTGTTGTCTGTTCACACTGCTATGCTTTATCTTGGCCAGGTCGCAGCTGTAAATGAGAACTTGTTCTCAACTAGCCTACCTGGTTGAATAAAGGTGAAATTTTACATTTTAAATAAAATAAAAAACAACAGCAATGTCACAATACCCTGCAGGGACGATGAACCTTGGTACACTAAACTAATACCCTGCAGGCACGATGAACCTTGGTACACGAAACTAATACCCTGCAGGCACGATGAACCATGGTACACTAAACTAATACCCTGCAGGCACGATGAACCTTGGTAGACTAAACTAATACCCTGCAGGCACGATGAACCTTGGTAGACTAAACTAATACCCTGCAGGCACGATGAACCTTGGTAGACTAAACTAATACCCTGCAGGCACGATGAACCTTGGTACACTAAACGAAAACCCTGCAGGCACGATGAACCTTGGTACACGAAACTAATACCCTGCAGGCACGATGAACCATGGTAGACTAAACTAATACCCTGCAGGCACGATGAACCTTGGTAGACTAAACTAATACCCTGCAGGCACGATGAACCTTGGTACACTAAACTAATACCCTGCAGGCACGATGAACCTTGGTAGACTAAACTAATACCCTGCAGGCACGATGAACCTTAGTACACTAAACTAATACCCTGCAGGCACGATGAACCTTGGTAGACTAAACTAATACCCAGCAGACACGATGAACCTTGGTACACTAAACTAATACCCTGCAGGCACGATGAACCTTGGTAGACTAAACTAATACCCTGCAGGCACGATGAACCTTGGTACACTAAACTAATACCCAGCAGGCACGATGAAACTTGGTACACTAAACTAATACCCTGCAGGCACGATGAACCTTGGTAGACTAAACTAATACCCTGCAGGCACGATGAACCTTGGTAGACTAAACTAATACCCTGCAGGCACGATGAACCTTGGTAGACTAAACTAATACCCTGCAGGCACGATGAACCTTGGTACACTAAACTAATACCGTGCAGGAATGATCAACCCTATTTGCAACAAGGCACTTACGTGATAATGCAAAACAATCTGGCAAAGCAATTAACACTTTGTACTCAGGACAAAGAGTAAAGTTTGGGAAAAATCCAATTCAACACATTACGGAGTACCACTCTCCAGATTTTCAAGCATAGTGGTGGCTGCTACATGTCATGGGTATGCTTGTAATCATAAAAGACTGGGGAGTTTTTCAGAATAAAAAAATAAACGGAATGGAATTAAGCACAGACAAAATTCCAGAAGAAAACCGGGTTCACTCTGCTTCCCACCAGACACTAGAAGATGAATTCTCCTTTCAGCAGGACAATAACCTAAAACACAAGGCCAATCAGTTTTAAGTCAAACTCGGCCACTCAGGAACCAGCAAAGCACTAACCACACCATCACACCTCCTCCTCCATGCTTCACAGTGGATACAACACATGCAGAGATCCTCCATTCAACCTTCTCTGCATCTCACAATGACACGGCGGTTGGAAACAAAAATGTAACATTTGGATCAAAGGACAGAGTTCCACCTGTCTAATGTCCATTGCTCGTGTTTCTTGATCCAAGTATCTTCTTCTTATTGGTGTCATTTAGTAGTGGTTTCTTTGCAGCAATTAGACCATGAAGGCCTGAACAGTTGATGTTGAGATGTGTCTGTTACTTGAACTCTGTGAAGCATCTATTTGGGCTGCAATTTCTGAGGCTGGTAACTCTAATGAACTTATCCTCTGCAGCAGAGGTGACTCTGGGTAATCCTTTCCTGTGGCTGTCCTCGTGAGAGCCAGTTTCATCACAGAGCTTGATGGTTCCGTAATGACTGACTTTCATGTCTTAAAGTAATGATGGACTATCATTTCTCTTTGCATAATATGGACTTTTAACATCTAGGGCTATCTTCTGTATACCACCCCTACCTTGTCACAACACAACTGATTGGCTCAAATACAATAAGAAAGAAATTTCACAATATAACTTTTAACATGACAAACCTGTTAATTAATTGAAATGCATTCCAGGTGACTACCTCATGAAGCTGGTTGAGAGAATGCCAAGCGTGTGCAAAGCTGTCATCAGGACAAGGGGTGGCTACATTGAAGAATCTCAAAAACAAACTATATTTTGATTTGTTTAACATGTTTTTGGTTACTAAATGATTCCATATGTGTTATTTCATAGTTTTGATGTCTTTACTACTAAAAAGGTACAAATAAAGAAAAAACGCTGGAATGAGTAGGTGTGTCAAAACTATTGACTGGTACTGTATGTGTGTGTATGTATATATATATATATATATATATATATATATATATATATATATATATATATATATATATATATATATATATCTGCTCAAAAAAATAAAGGGAACACTTAAACAACACAATGTAACTTCAAGTCAATCACACTTCTGTGAAATCAAACTGTCCACTTACAAAGCAACACTGATTGACAATAAATTTCACATGCTGTTGTGCAAATGGAATAGACAACAGGTTGAAATTATAGGCAATTAGCAAGACACCCCCAATAAAGGAGTGGTTTTGCAGGTGGTGACCACAGACCACTTCTCAATTCCTACGCTTCCTGGCTGATGTTTTTGGTCACTTTTGAATGCTGGCAGTGCTTTCAATCTAGTGGTAGCATGAGACCCAGACAAGTGGCTCAGGTAGTTCAGCTCATCCAGGATGGAACATCAATGCAAGCTGTGGCAAGAAGGTTTGCTGTGTCTGTAAGCGTAGTGTCCAGAGCATGGAGGCGCTACCAGGAGACAGGCCAGTACATCAGGAGACGTGGAGGAGGCCGTAGGTTGGCAACAACCCAGCAGCAGGACCGCTACCTCCTCCTTTGTGCAAGGAGGAGCAGGGGGGGGGACTGCCAGAGCCCTGCAAAATGACCTCCAGCAGTCCACAAATGTGCATGTGTCTGCTCAAACGGTCAGAAACAGATTCCATGAGGGTGGTATGAGGGCCCGACGTCCACAGGTGGGGGTTGTGCTTACAGCCCAAGGACGTTTTTAATTTGCCAGAGAACACCAAGATTGGCAAATTCGCCACTGGCGCCCTGTGCTCTTCACAGATGAGCAGCAGGTTTACATTGAGCACGTGACAGACGTGACAGAGTCTGGAGACGCCGTGGAGAACGTTCTGCTGCCTGCAACATCCTCCAGCATGACCGGTTTGGAGGTGGGTCAGTCATGGTGTGGGGTGGCATTTCTTTGGGGGCAGCACAGCCCTCCATGTGCTCGCCAGAGGTAGCCTGACTGCCATTAGGTACCAAGATGAGATCCTCAGACTCCTTGTGAGACCATATGCTGGTGCGGTTGGCCCTGGGTTCCTCCTAATGCAAGACAATACTAGACCTCATGTGGCTGGAGTGTGTCAGCAGTTCCTGCAAGAGGAAGGCATTGATGCTATGGACTGGCCCGCCCGTTCCCCAGACCTGAATCCAATTGAGCACATCTGGGACATCATGTCTCGCTCCATCCACCAACAGACTGTCCAGGAGTTGGCGGATGCATTTGTCCAGGTCTGGGAGGAGATCCCTCAGGAGACCATCCATCACCTCATCAGGAGCATGCCCAGGCATTGTAGGGAGGTCATACAGGCACGTGGAGGCCACACACACTACTGAGCCTCATTTTGACTTGTTTTAAGGACATTACATCAAAGTTGGATCAGCCTGTAGTGTGGTTTTTCACTTTAATTTTGAGTGTGACTCCAAATCCAGACCTCCATGGGTTGATAAATTTGATTTCCATTGATACATTTTGTGTGATTTTATTGTCAGCACATTCAACTATGTAAAGAAAAAAGTATTTAATAAGAATATTTCATTCATTCAGATCTAGGATGTGCTATTTTAGTGTTCCCTTTATTTTTTTGAGCAGTGTATATAGCAGAAATTAAGGTTGAAATG